>NC_138307.1:32250000-32620000 GCF_965601325.2 Salmo salar | reverse complement strand
TAGGGTAAGGGTAAAGGTTAGGGTAAGGGTTAGGTTAGAGTAAGGGTTAAGGTTAGGGTAAGGGTTAAAGCTTAAAGTTAAGGTAAGGGTAAAGGTTAGGGTAAGGGTTAAGGTTAAAGTTAGGGTAAAGGTAAAGGTTAGGGTAAGGGTTAATGTTAGAGTAAGGTATAGGTTAGAGTAAGGGTTAAAGGTTAAGGTTAGGGTAAGGGTTAAAGGTTAGGGTAAGGGTTAGGTTAGGGTAAGGGTTAAAGGTTAGGGTAAGGGTTAGGTTAGGGTAAGGGTTAAAGGTTAGGGTAAGGGTTAAAGGTTAGGGTAAGGGATAAAGGTTAGAGTAAGGGTTAAAGGTTAGAGTAAGGGTTAAGGGTTAAGGTTAGGGTAAGGGTTAAAGGTTAGGGTTAGGGTTAGAGGTTAGGGTAAGGGTTAAGCTTAAAGTCAGAGTAAGGGTAAAGGTTAGAGTAAGGGTTACAGGTTAGAGTAAGGGTTAAAGGTTAGGGTAAGGGTTAAGGTTAAAGTTAGAGTAAGGGTAAAGGTTAGAGTAAGGGTTACAGGTTAGAGTAAGGGTTAAAGTTTAGGGTAAGGGTTAAGGTTAAAGTTAGGGTAAGGGTAAAGGTTAGAGTAAGGGCTAAGGTTAGGGTAAGGGTTAAGGTTAAAGTTAGGGTAAGGGTAAAGGTTAAGGTAATGGTTAAGGTTAGGGCAAGGGTTAAGGTTAAAGGTTAAGGTTAGGGTAAGGGTTAAGTTTAGGGTAAGGGTTGAGGGTTAAGGTTAGGGTAAGGGTTAAGGTTAGGGTTAAGGGTTAAGGTTAGGGTAAGTGTTAAGTATAGGATAAGGGTTAAGGTTAAGGTAAGGGTTAGGGTTAAGGTCAGGGTTAAAGGTTAAGGGTTAAGGTTATTGTAAGGGTTAGGTTTAGTAGATAGTCAGTTGAAATGTTAATTCGAGTCTGTAGCGCGACTACAGTACAGATGTTCTGTCCAAGTAAACTGTTACAGTTCATTACAAATACAGTAACATTTCGTTTTACAGAATAATACAGTCAATTCTATGGTCGTGTACTGTGTGTCAATACACAGCACCAGCTTTGATACAGTCTATAGATCACAGTAGATTTATTACAGTATAAAACACAGTACATAGATTACAGTAGATATACCGCAGTATAAAATACAGTAAATAGACTGCAGTAAATGTACTATAATATAAAATACTGTACATAGATTATGGTAGAGGTACTGCAATATAAAATACAGTATATAGATTAGAGTAGATGTGCTGCAGTATAAAAACAGTACATAGATTACAGCAGATTTACTGCAGTGTAAAATACAGTACATAGATTACAGTAGATGTACTGCAGTATAAAACACAGTACATAGATTACAGTAGATTTTCTGCAATATAAATACAGTATATAGATTACAGTAGATGTACTGCAGTATAAAATACAGTAACGTACTTGCCTTCTTTGCTGCATGTAAATTACTGTAAAATTCACGGCAATCCCTTTTACAGTGTAGTGTCTGTACAGTCACGCTGCACAACACAGCACAGTCTAGCGAGAGAGAGAGTGTGTGTGTTTGTGTGTGTGTGTTGATGCCAGTCCCTGGTAGACTTCCCCAGCACCACTGAGGTGCAGCATGTCTCTCTGGGGGGGGGGGGGGGGGGATCAACTATGTCGGTAAAGCTCTCTGATGACATTTAATTGGCCCTCTTTGGGTGCTCAGGACCTCTCATTAGAAATACAACACAGGCAAGCATGAACACACACACACGCACGCACACACACACACACACGCACACACACACACACACACACACACACACACACACACACACACACACACACACACACACACACACACACACACACACACACACACACACACACACACACACACACACACACACACACACACACACACACACACACACACACACACCCCTGACCTGTCCAGGGACTATTAGCTGAAATGTGTTGTTGTGAAACTGTGTAATGATGTTGAGGTGATATTGCATTCTGCCCAGATCATTGACTAGGCTGTACTGTAGAGCCGTAAAGGGACTGCATACAGGATACATTCATTGTTATGAAGGTACGCACTACGGACATACACTCACTCACTCACACACACATCATTATTACTGGGATCTGAGTGTAAAGAAATAGCATTGATCCACTGGTAATCTAGGAGTTATTATCATGTGGTTGGGAGTTTATTCACTGGTAATCTAGGAGTTATTATCATGTGGTTTGGAGTGGATCGATAAACACACTACATCTCTCTATCTACTGGCCACCTGACTGATCAATAGTACATTAAACTGGATAAATAGGCAGGGATCCAGCTGGTTTTGAGGACATGTTTAACAGACTTGTAATAGTGTGATCTATTCAAGGTTTCTCAGTGCTGAATATCCTGGAGAGAGCAAGACAGAGAAGAAGAGGCTGTGAAAAGGCAGAGAGAGAGGAAGATATACGCGAACAGTCTCTCTCTCTCTCTCTCTCCCTCTCTCTCTCCCTTCAGTTGCCCAATGAACTTCTTGTCAATTTTGAAAAATTATATTTCCATTTTCCTTTTCATTCCAGTTATTGAAATTAAAGAGGACTTAATGAGGGATGGACCTACAGTGCAAATGTACTGTGACGACAATGAGAGGCCATTTTGTTCTCATGTTAAAGAAGAGCAGCTACCACTAATCACACTTCACTAGAGGGATGGGGGGGGAGAGAGAGGGAGTTGGAGAAGGGAGAGAGAGGGAGTTGAAGAAGGTGGAGAGAGGGAGCTGGAGAAGGGAGTGAGAGGGGTAGTTGTAGAAGGGAGAGAGTTGAAGTTGGAGAAGGGAGAGAGGGAGTTGGAGAAGGGAGAGAGAGGGAGTTGGAGAAGGGAGAGAGAGGGAGTTGGAGAAGGGAGAGAGAGGGATCTGGAGAAGGGAGAGAGAGGTAGTTGGAGAAGGGAGAGAGAGGGAGCTGGAGAAGGGAGAGAGAGGGAGCTGGAGAAGGGAGAGAGAGGGAGCTGGAGAAGGGAGAGAGAGGGAGCTGGAGAAGGGAGAGAGAGGGGTAGTTGTAGAAGGGAGAGAGAGGAAGTTGGAGAAGGGAGAGAGAGGGAGTTGGAGAAGGGAGAGAGAGGGAGTTGGAGAAGAGAGAGAGGTAGTTGTAGAAAGGAGAGCGAGGGAGCTGGAGAAGGGAGAGAGAGGGAGCTGGAGAAGGGAGAGAGGGAGCTGGAGAAGGGAGAGAGAGGGGTAGTTGTAGAAGGGAGAGAGAGGAAGTTGGAGAAGGGAGAGAGAGGGAGTTGGAGAAGGGAGAGAGAGGGGTAGTTGTAGAAGGGAGAGAGAGGAAGTTGGAGAAGGCAGAGAGAGGGAGTTGGAGAAGGGAGAGAGAGAGAGGGAGTTGGAGAAGGGAGAGAGAGGGAGTTGGAGAAGGGAGAGAGAGGGAGTTGGAGAAGAGAGAGGTAGTTGTAGAAAGGAGAGCGAGGGAGTTGGAGAAGAGAGAGCGAGAAAAGGGATATAATTTAGAGCGACAGATTAAGAGACAAAGCTAGGTAAAATCTGAGTGGTAACGTGACGAGGCGAGGCTGATCAGGCTGAGAGGCTGAGCAGGTGAGGAGAGTGCAGAGATCAGTCTGAGAGCTTGATAATTATAAAGAAGCGTTAAAGGATTATGACAATCTGGGTCTGAGCTGAAAGAGCCTGAAAAGGCAATGCAGAGCATAATATTACCGGGAGAAAAAAAAAACTAGATCTGTACAAAGTTTCCCCTCCTTTCTCAGCTTGTGTCGAGGAGGGTTGAAAAAGGCTCCTATTATCTCAGAGTACTTAGAGTGTGATTAGAACCTCACCAACTGTAACTAAGCACTGTACCTGGGCACATCATCACAGGAAGTTAGTACTACTGAAAAGCTCACGTAACTTCAATCACAATCCCTAATTAACTTTGTGGCTTTTAGCTTATCCTAAAAAAAAAAAAAAATTTAATATAAGGGATCATTGTAATGATTTGTTTTATTGCGTACAGGAACAGATGGACCACTCATATGGCACAGTATTCAGGTTTCTGCTGCGTTTTTGTGTAGTGAGCGACATCATCAACATGTGTCGTTAAGACCGAAACAGCTCCGACCTCACGTCACGTGACTACATCATCAACAGGTGTCGTTAAGACCGAAACGGGTCTGACCTCACGTCACGTTACTACATCATCAACAGGTGTCGTTAAGACCGAACGGCTCCGACCTCACGTCACGTGACGACATCATCAACAGGTGTCGTTAAGACCGAAACGGCTCCGACCTCACGTCACGTTACTACATCATCAACAGGTGTCGTTAAGACCGAACGGCTCTGACCTCACGTCACATGATTACATCATCAACATGTGTCGTTAAGACCGAAACGGCTCCGACCTCACGTCACATGACTACATCATCAACAGGTGTCGTTAAGACCGAAACGGCTCCGACCTCACGTCACGTGACGACATCATCAACAGGTGTTGTTAAGACCGAAACGGCTCCGACCTCACGTCACGTGACTACATCATCAACAGGTGTCGTTAAGACCGAAACGGCTCCGACCTCACGTCACATGACTACATCATCAACAGGTGTCGTTAAGACCGAACGGCTCTGACCTCACGTCACATGATTACATCATCAACATGTGTCGTTAAGACCGAAACGGCTCCGACCTCACGTCACATGACTACATCATCAACAGGTGTCGTTAAGACCGAAACGGCTCCGACCTCACGTCACGTGACGACATCATCAACAGGTGTTGTTAAGACCGAAACGGCTCCGACCTCACGTCACGTGACTACATCATCAACAGGTGTCGTTAAGACCGAAACGGCTCCGACCTCACGTCACATGACTACATCATCAACAGGTGTCGTTAAGACCGAACGGCTCTGACCTCACGTCACATGACTACATCATCAACAGGTGTCGTTAAGACCGAAACGGCTCCGACCTCACGTCACATGACGACATCATCAACAGGTGTCGTTTTGACCGAACGGCTCCGACCTCACGTCACGTGACTACATCATCAACAGGTGTCGTTAAGACCGAACTGCTCCGACCTCACGTCACGTGACGACATCATCAACAGGTGTAGTTAAGACCGAACGGCTCCGACCTCACGTCACATGACTACATCATCAACAGGTGTCGTTAAGACCGAACGGCTCCAACCTCAAGTCACGTGACTACATCATCAACAGGTGTCGTTAAGACCGAACTGCTCCGACCTCACATCACGTGACGACATCATCAACAGGTGTCGTTAAGACCGAAACGGCTCCGACCTCACGTCACATGACTACATCATCAACAGGTGTCGTTAAGACCGAACGGCTCCGACCTCACGTCACGTGACGACATCATCAACAGGTGTTGTTAAGACCGAAACGGCTCCGACCTCACGTCACGTGACGACATCATCAACAGGTGTTGTTAAGACCGAAACGGCTCCGACCTCACGTCACGTGACTACATCATCAACAGGTGTCGTTAAGACCGAAACGGCTCCGACCTCACGTCACATGACTACATCATCAACAGGTGTCGTTAAGACCGAACGGCTCTGACCTCACGTCACATGACTACATCATCAACAGGTGTCGTTAAGACCGAAACGGCTCCGACCTCACGTCACATGACGACATCATCAACAGGTGTCGTTTTGACCGAACGGCTCCGACCTCACGTCACGTGACTACATCATCAACAGGTGTCGTTAAGACCGAACTGCTCTGACCTCACGTCACGTGACGACATCATCAACAGGTGTAGTTAAGACCGAACGGCTCCGACCTCACGTCACATGACTACATCATCAACAGGTGTCGTTAAGACCGAACGGCTCCAACCTCAAGTCACGTGACTACATCATCAACAGGTGTCGTTAAGACCGAACTGCTCCGACCTCACATCACGTGACGACATCATCAACAGGTGTCGTTAAGACCGAAACGGCTCCGACCTCACGTCACATGACTACATCATCAACAGGTGTCGTTAAGACCGAACGGCTCCGACCTCACGTCACGTGACGACATCATCAACAGGTGTTGTTAAGACCGAAACGGCTCCGACCTCACGTCACGTGACTACATCATCAACAAGTGTCGTTAAGACCGAACGGCTCCAACCTCACGTCACATGACTACATCATAAACAGGTGTCGTTAAGACCGAACGGCTCCGACCTCACGTCAAATGACTACATCATCAACAGGTGTCGTTTTGACCGAACGGCTCCGACCTCACGTCACGTGACTACATCATCAACAGGTGTCGTTAAGACCGAAACGGCTCTGACTTCACGTCACGTTACTACATCATCAAAAGGTGTCGTTAAGACCGAACGGCTCCGACCTCACGTCACGTGACGACATCATCAACAGGTGTTGTTAAGACTGAAACGGCTCCGACCTCACGTCACGTGACTACATCATCAACAGGTGTCGTTAAGACCGAACGGCTCCGACCTCACGTCACGTGACTACATCATCAACAGGTGTCGTTGAGACCGAACGGCTCCGACCTCACGTCACATGACTACATCATCAACAGGTGTCGTTAAGACCGAACGGCTCCAACCTCAAGTCACGTGACTACATCATCAACAGGTGTCGTTAAGACCGAACGGCTCCGACCTCACGTCACGTGACGACATCATCAACAGGTGTCGTTAACACCGAAACGGCTCCGACCTCACGTCACATGACTACATCATCAACAGGTGTCGTTAAGACCGAAACGGCTCTGACCTCACGTCACGTTACTACATCATCAACAGGTGTCGTTAAGACCGAACGGCTCCGACCTCACGTCACGTGACGACATCATCAACAGGTGTTGTTAAGACCGAAACGGCTCCGACCTCACGTCACGTGACTACATCATCAACAAGTGTCGTTAAGACCGAACGGCTCCGACCTCACGTCACATGACTACATCATCAACAGGTGTCGTTAAGACCGAACGGCTCTGACCTCACGTCACATGACTACATCATCAACAGGTGTCGTTAAGACCGAAACGGCTCCGACCTCACGTCACATGACGACATCATCAACAGGTGTCGTTTTGACCGAACGGCTCCGACCTCACGTCACGTGACTACATCATCAACAGGTGTCGTTAAGACCGAAACGGCTCTGACTTCACGTCACGTTACTACATCATCAACAGGTGTCGTTAAGACCGAACGGCTCCGACCTCACGTCACGTGACGACATCATCAACAGGTGTTGTTAAGACTGAAACGGCTCCGACCTCACATCACGTGACTACATCATCAACAGGTGTCGTTAAGACCGAACGGCTCCGACCTCACGTCACGTGACTACATCATCAACAGGTGTCGTTGAGACCGAACGGCTCCGACCTCACGTCACATGACTACATCATCAACAGGTGTCGTTAAGACCGAACGGCTCCAACCTCAAGTCACGTGACTACATCATCAACAGGTGTCGTTAAGACCGAACTGCTCCGACCTCACGTCACGTGACGACATCATCAATAGGTGTCGTTAACACCGAAACGGCTCCGACCTCACGTCACATGACTACATCATCAACAGGTGTCGTTAAGACCGAAACGGCTCTGACCTCACGTCACGTTACTACATCATCAACAGGTGTCGTTAAGACCGAACGGTTCCGACCTCACGTCACGTGACGACATCATCAACAGGTGTTGTTAAGACCGAAACGGCTCCGACCTCACGTCACGTGACTACATCATCAACAAGTGTCGTTAAGACCGAACGGCACCGACCTCACGTCACATGACTACATCATCAACAGGTGTCGTTAAGACCGAACGGCTCTGACCTCACGTCACATGACTACATCATCAACAGGTGTCGTTAAGACCGAAACGGCTCCGACCTCACGTCACATGACGACATCATCAACAGGTGTCGTTTTGACCGAACGGCTCCGACCTCACGTCACGTGACTACATCATCAACAGGTGTCGTTAAGACCGAAACGGCTCTGACTTCACGTCACGTTACTACATCATCAACAGGTGTCGTTAAGACCGAACGGCTCCGACCTCACGTCACGTGACGACATCATCAACAGGTGTTGTTAAGACCGAAACGGCTCCGACCTCACGTCACGTGACTACATCATCAACAGGTGTCGTTAAGACCGAACGGCTCCGACCTCACGTCACGTGACTACATCATCAACAGGTGTCGTTGAGACCGAACGGCTCCGACCTCACGTCACATGACTACATCATCAACAGGTGTCGTTAAGACCGAACGGCTCCAACCTCAAGTCACGTGACTACATCATCAACAGGTGTCGTTGAGACCGAACGGCTCCGACCTCACGTCACGTGACGACATCATCAACAGGTGTCGTTAAGACCGAACTGCTCCGACCTCACGTCACGTGACGACATCATCAACAGGTGTCGTTAACACCGAAACGGCTCCGACCTCACGTCACATGACTACATCATCAACAGGTGTCGTTAAGACCGAAACGGCTCTGACCTCACGTCACGTTACTACATCATCAACAGGTGTCGTTAAGACCGAACGGCTCCGACCTCAAGTCACGTGACGACATCATCAACAGGTGTTGTTAAGACCGAAACGGCTCCGACCTCACGTCACGTGACTACATCATCAACAAGTGTCGTTAAGACCGAACGGCTCCGACCTCACGTCACATGACTACATCATCAACAGGTGTCGTTAAGACCGAACGGCTCTGACCTCACGTCACATGACTACATCATCAACAGGTGTCGTTAAGACCGAAACGGCTCCGACCTCACGTCACATGACGACATCATCAACAGGTGTCGTTTTGACCGAACGGCTCCGACCTCACGTCACGTGACTACATCATCAACAGGTGTCGTTAAGACCGAAACGGCTCTGACTTCACGTCACGTTACTACATCATCAACAGGTGTCGTTAAGACCGAACGGCTCCGACCTCACGTCACGTGACGACATCATCAACAGGTGTTGTTAAGACCGAAACGGCTCCGACCTCACGTCACGTGACTACATCATCAACAGGTGTCGTTAAGACCGAACGGCTCCGACCTCACGTCACGTGACTACATCATCAACAGGTGTCGTTGAGACCGAACGGCTCCGACCTCACGTCACATGACTACATCATCAACAGGTGTCGTTAAGACCGAACGGCTCCAACCTCAAGTCACGTGACTACATCATCAACAGGTGTCGTTGAGACCGAACGGCTCCGACCTCACGTCACGTGACGACATCATCAACAGGTGTCGTTAACACCGAAACGGCTCCGACCTCACGTCACATGACTACATCATCAACAGGTGTTGTTAAGACCGAAACGGCTCCGACCTCACGTCACATGACGACATCATCAACAGGTGTCGTTGAGACCGAACGGCTCCGACCTCACGTCACGTGACTACATCATCAACAGGTGTCATTAAGACCGAAACGGCTCTGACCTCACGTCACGTTACTACATCATCAACAGGTGTCGTTAAGACCGAACGGCTCCGACCTCACGTCACGTGACGACATCATCAACAGGTGTTGTTAAGACCGAAACGGCTCCGACCTCACGTCACGTGACTACATCATCAACAAGTGTCGTTAAGACCGAACGGCTCCGACCTCACGTCACATGACTACATCATCAACAGGTGTCGTTAAGACCGAACGGCTCTGACCTCACGTCACATGACTACATCATCAACAGGTGTCGTTAAGACCGAAACGGCTCCGACCTCACGTCACATGACGACATCATCAACAGGTGTCGTTTTGACCGAACGGCTCCGACCTCACGTCACGTGACTACATCATCAACAGGTGTCGTTAAGAC
Source organism: Salmo salar (assembly GCF_965601325.2). Taxonomy (NCBI): domain Eukaryota; kingdom Metazoa; phylum Chordata; class Actinopteri; order Salmoniformes; family Salmonidae; genus Salmo; species Salmo salar. The sequence goes on along the minus strand of NC_138307.1, from coordinate 32,610,148 downwards.
CGAAACGGCTCTGACTTCACGTCACGTTACTACATCATCAACAGGTGTTGTTAAGACCGAACGGCTCCGACCTCACGTCACGTGACGACATCATCAACAGGTGTTGTTAAGACCGAAACGGCTCCGACCTCACGTCACGTGACTACATCATCAACAGGTGTCGTTAAGACCGAACGGCTCCGACCTCACGTCACGTGACTACATCATCAACAGGTGTCGTTGAGCCCGAACGGCTCCGACCTCACGTCACATGACTACATCATCAACAGGTGTCGTTAAGACCGAACGGCTCCAACCTCAAGTCACGTGACTACATCATCAACAGGTGTCGTTAAGACCGAACGGCTCCGACCTCACATCACGTGACGACATCATCAACAGGTGTCGTTAACACCGAAACGGCTCCGACCTCACGTCACATGACTACATCATCAACAGGTGTCGTTAAGACCGAAACGGCTCTGACCTCACGTCACGTTACTACATCATCAACAGGTGTCGTTAAGACCGAACGGCTCCGACCTCACGTCACGTGACGACATCATCAACAGGTGTTGTTAAGACCGAAACGGCTCCGACCTCACGTCACGTGACTACATCATCAACAAGTGTCGTTAAGACCGAACGGCTCCGACCTCACGTCACATGACTACATCATCAACAGGTGTCGTTAAGACCGAACGGCTCTGACCTCACGTCACATGACTACATCATCAACAGGTGTCGTTAAGACCGAAACGGCTCCGACCTCACGTCACATGACGACATCATCAACAGGTGTCGTTTTGACCGAACGGCTCCGACCTCACGTCACGTGACTACATCATCAACAGGTGTCGTTAAGACCGAAACGGCTCTGACTTCACGTCACGTTACTACATCATCAACAGGTGTCGTTAAGACCGAACGGCTCCGACCTCACGTCACGTGACGACATCATCAACAGGTGTTGTTAAGACTGAAACGGCTCCGACCTCACGTCACGTGACTACATCATCAACAGGTGTCGTTAAGACCGAACGGCTCCGACCTCACGTCACGTGACTACATCATCAACAGGTGTCGTTGAGACCGAACGGCTCCGACCTCACGTCACATGACTACATCATCAACAGGTGTCGTTAAGACCGAACGGCTCCAACCTCAAGTCACGTGACTACATCATCAACAGGTGTTGTTAAGACCGAACTGCTCCGACCTCACGTCACGTGACGACATCATCAACAGGTGTCGTTAACACCGAAACGGCTCCGACCTCACGTCACATGACTACATCATCAACAGGTGTCGTTAAGACCGAAACGGCTCTGACCTCACGTCACGTTACTACATCATCAACAGGTGTCGTTAAGACCGAACGGCTCCGACCTCACGTCACGTGACGACATTATCAACAGGTGTTGTTAAGACCGAAACGGCTCCGACCTCACGTCACGTGACTACATCATCAACAAGTGTCGTTAAGACCGAACGGCTCCGACCTCACGTCACATGACTACATCATCAACAGGTGTCGTTAACACCGAAACGGCTCCGACCTCACGTCACATGACTACATCATCAACAGGTGTTGTTAAGACCGAAACGGCTCCGACCTCACGTCACATGACGACATCATCAACAGGTGTCGTTGAGACCGAACGGCTCCGACCTCACGTCACGTGACTACATCATCAACAGGTGTCGTTAAGACCGAAACGGCTCTGACCTCACGTCACGTTACTACATCATCAACAGGTGTCGTTAAGACCGAACGGCTCCGACCTCACGTCACGTGACGACATCATCAACAGGTGTTGTTAAGACCGAAACGGCTCCGACCACACGTCACGTGACTACATCATCAACAAGTGTCGTTAAGACCGAACGGCTCCGACCTCACGTCACATGACTACATCATCAACAGGTGTCGTTAAGACCGAACGGCTCTGACCTCACGTCACATGACTACATCATCAACAGGTGTCGTTAAGACCGAAACGGCTCCGACCTCACGTCACATGACGACATCATCAACAGGTGTCGTTTTGACCGAACGGCTCCGACCTCACGTCACGTGACTACATCATCAACAGGTGTCGTTAAGACCGAAACGGCTCTGACTTCACGTCACGTTACTACATCATCAACAGGTGTCGTTAAGACCGAACGGCTCCGACCTCACGTCACGTGACGACATCATCAACAGGTGTTGTTAAGACCGAAACGGCTCCGACCTCACGTCACGTGACTACATCATCAACAGGTGTCGTTAAGACCGAACGGCACCGACCTCACGTCACGTGACTACATCATCAACAGGTGTCGTTGAGACCGAACGGCTCCGACCTCACGTCACATGACTACATCATCAACAGGTGTCGTTAAGACCGAACGGCTCCAACCTCAAGTCACGTGACTACATCATCAACAGGTGTCGTTAAGACCGAACGGCTCCGACCTCACGTCACGTGACGACATCATCAACAGGTGTCGTTAACACCGAAACGGCTCCGACCTCACGTCACATGACTACATCATCAACAGGTGTCGTTAAGACCGAAACGGCTCTGACCTCACGTCACGTTACTACATCATCAACAGGTGTCGTTAAGACCGAACGGCTCCGACCTCACGTCACGTGACGACATCATCAACAGGTGTTGTTAAGACCGAAACGGCTCCGACCTCACGTCACGTGACTACATCATCAACAAGTGTCGTTAAGACCGAACGGCTCCGACCTCACGTCACATGACTACATCATCAACAGGTGTCGTTAAGACCGAACGGCTCTGACCTCAGGTCACATGACTACATCATCAACAGGTGTCGTTAAGACCGAAACGGCTCCGACCTCACGTCACATGACGACATCATCAACAGGTGTCGTTTTGACCGAACGGCTCCGACCTCACGTCACGTGACTACATCATCAACAGGTGTCGTTAAGACCGAAACAGCTCTGACTTCACGTCACGTTACTACATCATCAACAGGTGTCGTTAAGACCGAACGGCTCAGACCTCACGTCACGTGACGACATCATCAACAGGTGTTGTTAAGACTGAAACGGCTCCGACCTCACGTCACGTGACTACATCATCAACAGGTGTCGTTAAGACCGAACGGCTCCGACCTCACGTCACGTGACTACATCATCAACAGGTGTCGTTGAGACCGAACGGCTCCGACCTCACGTCACATGACTACATCATCAACAGGTGTCGTTAAGACCGAACGGCTCCAACCTCAAGTCACGTGACTACATCATCAACAGGTGTCGTTAAGACCGAACTGCTCCGACCTCACGTCACGTGACGACATCATCAACAGGTGTCGTTAACACCGAAACGGCTCCGACCTCACGTCACATGACTACATCATCAACAGGTGTCGTTAAGACCGAAACGTCTCTGACCTCACGTCACGTTACTACATCATCAACAGGTGTCGTTAAGACCGAACGGCTCCGACCTCACGTCACGTGACGACATCATCAACAGGTGTTGTTAAGACCGAAACGGCTCCGACCTCACGTCACGTGACTACATCATCAACAAGTGTCGTTAAGACCGAACGGCTCCGACCTCACGTCACATGACTACATCATCAACAGGTGTCGTTAAGACCGAACGGCTCTGACCTCACGTCACATGACTACATCATCAACAGGTGTCGTTAGGACCGAAACGGCTCCGACCTCACGTCACATGACGACATCATCAACAGGTGTCGTTTTGACCGAACGGCTCCGCCCTCACGTCACGTGACTACATCATCAACAGGTGTCGTTAAGACCGAAACGGCTCTGACTTCACGTCACGTTACTACATCATCAACAGGTGTCGTTAAGACCGAACGGCTCCGAACTCACGTCACGTGACGACATCATCAACAGGTGTTGTTAAGACCGAAACGGCTCCGACCTCACGTCACGTGACTACATCATCAACAGGTGTCGTTAAGACCGAACGGCTCCGACCTCACGTCACGTGACTACATCATCAACAGGTGTCGTTGAGACCGAACGGCTCCGACCTCACGTCACATGACTACATCATCAACAGGTGTCGTTAAGACCGAACGGCTCCAACCTCAAGTCACGTGACTACATCATCAACAGGTGTCGTTGAGACCGAACGGCTCCGACCTCACGTCACGTGACGACATCATCAACAGGTGTCGTTAAGACCGAACTGCTCCGACCTCACGTCACGTGACGACATCATCAACAGGTGTCGTTAACACCGAAACGGCTCCGACCTCACGTCACATGACTACATCATCAACAGGTGTCGTTAAGACCGAAACGGCTCTGACCTCACGTCACGTTACTACATCATCAACAGGTGTCGTTAAGACCGAACGGCTCCGACCTCACGTCACGTGACGACATCATCAACAGGTGTTGTTAAGACCGAAACGGCTCCGACCTCACGTCACGTGACTACATCATCAACAAGTGTCGTTAAGACCGAACGGCTCCGACCTCACGTCACATGACTACATCATCAACAGGTGTCGTTAAGACCGAACGGCTCTGACCTCACGTCACATGACTACATCATCAACAGGTGTCGTGAAGACCGAAACGGCTCCGACCTCACGTCACATGACGACATCATCAACAGGTGTCGTTTTGACCGAACGGCTCCGACCTCACGTCACGTGACTACATCATCAACAGGTGTCGTTAAGACCGAAACGGCTCTGACTTCACGTCACGTTACTACATCATCAACAGGTGTCGTTAAGACCGAACGGCTCCGACCTCACGTCACGTGACGACATCATCAACAGGTGTTGTTAAGACCGAAACGGCTCCGACCTCACGTCACGTGACTACATCATCAACAGGTGTCGTTAAGACCGAACGGCTCTGACCTCACGTCACGTGACTACATCATCAACAGGTGTCGTTGAGACCGAACGGCTCCGACCTCACGTCACATGACTACATCATCAACAGGTGTCGTTAAGACCGAACGGCTCCAACCTCAAGTCACGTGACTACATCATCAACAGGTGTCGTTGAGACCGAACGGCTCCGACCTCACGTCACGTGACGACATCATCAACAGGTGTCGTTAACACCGAAACGGCTCCGACCTCACGTCACATGACTACATCATCAACAGGTGTCGTTAAGACCGAAACGGCTCCGACCTCACGTCACATGACGACATCATCAACAGGTGTCGTTGAGACCGAACGGCTCCGACCTCATGTTACGTGACTACATCATCAACAGGTGTCGTTAAGACCGAAACGGCTCTGACCTCACGTCACGTTACTACATCATCAACAGGTGTCGTTAAGACCGAACGGCTCCGACCTCACGTCACGTGACGACATCATCAACAGGTGTTGTTAAGACCGAAACGGCTCCGACCTCACGTCACGTGACTACATCATCAACAAGTGTCGTTAAGACCGAACGGCTCCGACCTCACGTCACATGACTACATCATCAACAGGTGTCGTTAAGACCGAACGGCTCTGACCTCACGTCACATGACTACATATCAACAGGTGTCGTTAAGACCGAAACGGCTCCGACCTCACGTCACATGACGACATCATCAACAGGTGTCGTTTTGACCGAACGGCTCCGACCTCACGTCACGTGACTACATCATCAACAGGTGTCGTTAAGACCGAAACGGCTCTGACTTCACGTCACGTTACTACATCATCAACAGGTGTCGTTAAGACCGAACGGCTCCGACCTCACGTCACGTGACGACATCATCAACAGGTGTTGTTAAGACTGAAACGGCTCCGACCTCACGTCACGTGACTACATCATCAACAGGTGTCGTTAAGACCGAACGGCTCCGACCTCACGTCACGTGACTACATCATCAACAGGTGTCGTTGAGACCGAACGGCTCCGACCTCACGTCACATGACTACATCATCAACAGGTGTCGTTGAGACCGAACGGCTCCGACCTCACGTCACGTGACGACATCATCAACAGGTGTCGTTAACACCGAAACGGCTCCGACCTCACGTCACATGACTACATCATCAACAGGTGTTGTTAAGACCGAAACGGCTCCGACCTCACGTCACATGACGACATCATCAACAGGTGTCGTTGAGACCGAACGGCTCCGACCTCACGTCACGTGACTACATCATCAACAGGTGTCGTTAAGACCGAAACGGCTCTGACCTCAGTGTCACGTTACTACATCATCAACAGGTGTCATTAAGACCGAACGGCTCTGACCTCAAGTCACGTGACTACATCATCAACAGGTGTCGTTAAGACCGAAACGGCTCCGACCTCACGTCACGTGACTACATCATCAACAGGTGTCGTTTTGACCGAAACGGCTCCGACCTCACGTCACGTGACTATATCATCAACAGGTGTCGTTAAGACCGAAACGGCTCCGACCTCACGTCACGTGACTACATCATCAACAGGTGTCGTTAAGACCGAAACGGCTCCGACCTCACGTCACATGACGATATCATCAGCAGGTGTCGTTGAGACCGAACGGCTCCGACGTCACGTCACGTGACGACATCATCAACAGGTGTCGTTGAGATCGAACGGCTCTAACCTCACGTCACGTGACTACATCATCAACAGGTGTCAGGATGGTAGTGTGTTGTATTAGTAATGTCCTACTGTCCTGTACTATATATCCTGTACTACCTGTCCTGTACTATATATCCTGTACTATATATCCTGTACTATCTATCCTGTACTATATATCCTGTACGATATATCCTGTACTACCTGTCCTGTACTATATATCCTGTACTATATATCCTGTACTATATATCCTGTACAACCTGTCCTGTACTATATATCCTGTACTATATATATTGTACTATATATCCTGTACTACCTGTCCTGTACTATATATCCTGTACTACCTGTCCTGTACTATATATCCTGTACTCTATATATTGTACTATATATCCTGTACTACCTGTCCTGTACTATATATCCTGTACTATATATCCTGTACTACCTGTCCTGTACTATATATCCTGTACTATATATCCTGTACTATATATCCTGTACTATATATCCTGTACTACCTGTCCTGTACTATATATCCTGTACTATATATCCTGTACTATCTACCCTGTACTACCTGTCCTGTACTATATATCCTGTACTATATATACAGTACTACCTGTCCTGTACTATATATCCTGTACTATATATCCTGTACTATATATCCTGTACTATCTGTCCTGTACTATATATCCTGTACTATCTATCCTGTAATACCTGTCCTGTACTATGTATCCTGTACTATATATCCTGTACTACCTGTCCTGTACTATATATCCTGTACTATATATCCTGTACTATATATCCTGTACTACCTGTCCTGTACTATATATCCTGTACTATATATCCTGTACTACCTGTCCTGTACTATATATCCTGTACTATCTATCCTGTACTATATATCCTGTACTATATGTCCTGTACTATATATCCTGTACTATATATCCTGTACTATCTATCCTGTACTATCTGTCCTGTACTATCTATCCTGTGCTATATATCCTGTACAACCTGTCCTGTACTATATATCCTGTACTATATATCCTGTACTACCTGTCCTGTACTATACATCCTGTACTATATATCCTGTACTATATATCCTGTACTACCTGTCCTGTACTATATATCCTGTACTATATATCCTGTACTACCTGTCCTGTACTATATATCCTGTACTACCTGTCCTGTACTATATATCCTGTGCTATATATCCTGTACTATCTATCCTGTACTATCTATCCTGTACTATTTATCCTGTACTATATATCCTGTACTATATATCCTGTACTACCTGTCCTGTACTATATATCCTGTACTATCTATCCTGTACTATATGTCCTGTACTATCTATCCTGTACTACCTGTACTGTACTATATATCCTGTACTACCTGTCCTGTACTATATATCCTGTACTATCTATCCTGTACTATCTATCCTGTACTATATATCCTGTACTATATGTCCTGTACTATATATCCTGTACTATCTATCCTGTACAATATATCCTGTACTATATATCCTGTACTATCTATTCTGTACTATATATCCTGTTCTATCTATCCTGTACTACCTGTCCTGTACTACCTGTCCTGTACTATCTATCCTGTACTATATATCCTGTACTATCTATCCTGTACTATCTATTCTGTACTATTTATCCTGTACTATATATCTTGTACTACCTGTCCTGTACTATATATCCTGTACTATCTATTCTGTACTATATATTCTGTACTATCTATTCTGTACTATTTATCCTGTTCTATCTATCCTGTACTACCTGTCCTGTACTACCTGTCCTGTACTATCTATTCTGTACTATATATCCTGTACTATCTATCCTGTGCTATATATTCTGTACTATATATCCTGTACTATCTATCCTGTGCTATCTGTCAGCTTTAACTTAGTTTTTTTGTCGTGTAAAGAAAATGTCTGTTTAGAGCAAATGATATTCCCACATGGTTTAATCTGCCAATAAAGTTTGGTATTCCCACACCTCCACTTCCACTGGCAACTAGCACACGATTCACCTAGCAGAAAATCTAAAAGACGCAACAGTCACAAACCTTTCTCTGTGTCTGGCATCTCCAGAGAGGTGTTTAGGTGTCGTGAGCTGGATAAATATCTCCTCCTCATCCTCCTCCTCCTCTTCGTCCTCCCTCCTCCTCATCTTCGTCCTCCTCATCCTCCTCCATCTGACTTGTCAAAGCGTTGGCTAACACCACCCCATCCTGCCCCAGCCCCAGTCTAGCCCAGCCCCAGGCTAACACCACCCCATCCTGCCCCAGCCCCAGTCTAGCCCAGCCCCAGGCTAACACCACCCCATCCTGCCCCAGCCCCAGTCTAGCCCAGCCCCAGCCCCAGGCTAACACCACCCCATCCTGCCCCAGCCCCAGTCTAGCCCAGCCCCAGGCTAACACCACCCCATCCTGCCCCAGCCCCAGTCTAGCCCAGCCCCAGGCTAACACCACCCCATCCTGCGTCAGCCCCAGCCCCAGGCTAACACCACCCCACCCTGCCCCAGCCCCAGTCTAGCCCAGCCCCAGGCTAACACCACCTTATCCTGCCCCAGCCCCAGTCTAGCCCAGCCCCAGGCTAACACCACCCCATCCTGCCCCAGCCCCAGCCCCAGGCTAACACCACCCCATCCTGCCCCAGCCCCAGTCTAGCCCAGCCCCAGCCCCAGGCTAACACCACCCCATCCTGACCCAGCCCCAGCCCCAGGCTAACACCACCCCATCCAGCGTCAGCCCCAGTCTAGCCCAGCCCCAGGCTAACACCACCCCATCCTGCCCCAGCCCCAGTCTAGCCCAGTTCCAGCCCCAGCCCCAGGCTAACACCACCCCATCCTGCCCCAGCCCCAGTCTAGCCCAGCCCCAGCCCCAGGCTAACACCACCCCATCCTGCCACAGCCCCAGTCTAGCCCCAGCCCCAGCCCCAGTCTAACACCACCCCATCCTGCCACAGCCCCAGTCTAGCCCAGACTCGGCACATAAAAAGAGACATTTGATATCTAAAATAACAGAAATTAGATTACTCAGGCTTCCATAACTGAGGACTGTCAATAGGAGACAGAGTGAGTGATTACCATCTTAACGCTAGAGAAGCCATATCCCATTAGGATGTCTCAGTTGGCACGGCATCACCGGTGGCGCCCAGGCTCCAAGACTGTTATTGCGTGGCACTAGGATCCTTCTTCACCTCTTAAAGTGTCACCAAAAAAAACTAAAAAAACAAAAAACAGGATTGATGCTGGCTCTCATTATTGCTTATGTATTTTTTGGGATGAAAAAGAGGTTATTGCCAGAGAGAATGGATGGATGGGACTGGGATCAGAAGAAATGAAACCTGATGGATTTGTTGTTGCTTTTCAGAGGACTTCAGGGGACTGGATGAGAGGCAGGTGGGAGGCAGCTTTGAACGGCGTCGAAAACGTCACATTATTAACAAATATATATATAATTAAAGATGACAGGAAACGGAAAGATGATAAAGAATCTGACAAGATCATATGTAAAAATGAATACAATTTCCTCAATACGATATCCGTTTTGCTTTGATCAAAGATTGTGGAAGATTGCAGAGATGTTAAAGGGAACAATACCAACGCATTAGATACAATAGAACTGTGACACAAATAGTTTAGTGGGACTGTCTCTGAAAGGCAGATCTACTGTATTTTTCTCATATAATATGAAACTAAATCCATATGAAGAGACTAAACACATTTCTAGAAGTAAATGACCAGATTTCTATCTGAAAAACAGTAGTATTTTTCCACTCAATCCGTCATGAAAAACACGACTGCTCTATAATATCCTGAAAAACATTTCTGGTCCAATTAACTGAGAATACTGGAGCTATATGATAACATTTATTTCAGGCTCACAAAGAGATTGTTATATGACCACAATTATATTGTTCTATCTGTTTCATACTAGTAATGTCTGGTGGAGAAACATCAACACCACACAGGCTGTGTCCCCAATGGCACCCTATTCCCCACGTAGTGCACTACCCTATAGGCCCTGGTCACATGTAGTGCTCTAAATATGGACTAGTGTGCCTTTTGGAAGGAAGTGGATAGTTAAATGAATGGCTACTGGCCATAGGGAGGCTCTCTAAGGTGTTAAGACTGATTTTATAGGCTTGACGTCGTTAGTTCTCTCTCCTCTCTCCGCGACCTCTACACCCAGGCTTTTATTTTACAGGACACCCTGATTCCAATTAAATGACAATTCTCTCTTTTCTCCAAGACCAGTAAATACATCGTGATGTGTTATGTCATATATCTACGGGAGACTTTGAGATGCTCTCTGTCTTTCTGATGTTATCTATCTTTTCTCCAAGACCAACACATGGACGGCTTTATCGACCAAAAATTCTAAAAATACTCCAGCTTCCCAGCTCCTGGATTTGAATACTCTCCAATACACTTGATTGGTCCAGAGAGAAGAATTACACTAGTGATTGGTTCAGAGAGAAGAATAACAATATGATTGGTCCCAGACAACAATACATGATTGTTTTTGTTTGAAGAACAGCAGCTGGCACGCCCCAGGTTGCCGGGCCCCTAGTAACAACAGTGGTTGCCGAGGAAGCTTCGTCAGCTGTTGACATACCGAGAGGCCCCAGTAATTACACATCAATAGTGTGTGTGTGTGTGTGTGTGTGTGTGTGTGTGTGTGCACGTGTGTGTGTGTGTGTGTGTGCCTGTGTGTGTGTGTGTGTGTGTGTGTGTGTCGTTCTGTGTCAGTGAACAACAGCAGGGACGTGTGGGACCTTTGTTAAGTGTGAAACTGAGCTATAAGGTCCTTTCCCCCTCAGACTCTCTCCACCTCCCATCTGCCTCCATACTAATGCATAGCAACACACTGCTCCAACGGCACCTCACTGACTGACACAATGTCAAGGCTTCAATGACAGGATGTTTACATTTGAAAAGTAAGTCAATGACTCTCGTTTAAATGAGTCTGAGTTCAGTGGCGAGCCGGAATGAAGGGAGAAGCCAATAGCAGCAGTCGTAGCAGATTTGAGTCACGTCTATAAGATGGAAGTGTCCTGTCTCTCATGGCTGAGTAAACCTTTAAAACCATAAAAAAAAATGGATTGTCCGATGTGAAGGCAAATGTTGCAAATTTATGTTTTTAAAAAACACCTTTGTGGTCATTTGTAAAATAGTGTAATTTATGAAATAGTGTAATTTAAGAAATAGTGTAATTTATGAAATAGTGTAATTTAAGAAATAGTGTAATTTATGAAATAGTGTAATTTATGAAATAGTGTCATTTCAGAAGCTTTTTGTGTCTCTTGCTGTGTCTCAGTTACATATCAAATTGTAAAATAAATATTTAAATGACCAGAGAGGGGTCAGAGGTAGGAATTATTTCATGTTTAATACACTACATAACCAAAAGTATATGGACACCTGTCCAACAGTATATATATATATATATATATATATATATAATACACTACATAACCAAATATATATATATATATATATATATATATATATATATATATATATATATATATATATATATATATATATATATAATACACTACATAACCAAATATATATATAATACACTACATAACCAAATATATATATAATACACTACATAACCAAATATATATATATAATACATAACCAAATATATATATATATATATATATATATATAATACACTACATAACCAAATATATATATATATATATATATATATATATATATATATATATATATACTGCTCAAAAAAATAAAGGGAACACTAAAATAACACATCCTAGATCTGAATGAATGAAATAATCTTATTAAATACTTTTTTCTTTACATAGTTGAATGTGCTGACAACAAAATCACACAAAAATAATCAATGGAAATCCAATTTATCAACCCATGGAGGTCTGGATTTGGAGTCACACTCAAAATTAAAGTGGAAAACCACACTACAGGCTGATCCAACTTTGATGTAATGTCCTTAAAACAAGTCAAAATGAGGCTCAGTAGTGTGTGTGGCCTCCACGTGCCTGTATGACCTCCCTACAACGCCTGGGCATGCTTCTGATGAGGTGGCGGATGGTATCCTGAGGGATCTCCTCCCAGACCTGGACTAAAGCATCCACCAACTCCTGGACAGTCTGTGGTGCAACGTGGCGTTGGTGGATGGAGCGAGACATGTTGTCCCAGATGTGCTCAATTGGAACCAGGTCTGGGGAATGGGCGGGCCAGTCCATAGCATCAATGCCTTCCTCTTGCAGGAACTGCTGACACACTCCAGCCACATGAGGTCTAGCATTGTCTTGCATTAGGAGGAACCCAGGGCCAACCGCACCAGCATATGATCTCACAAGGGGTCTGAGGATCTCATCTCGGTACCTAATGGCAGTCAGGCTACCTCTGGCGAGCACATGGAGGGCTATGCGGCCCCCCCAAAGAAATGCCACCCCACACCATGACTGACCCACCGCCAAACCGGTCATGCTGGAGGATGTTGCAGGCAGCAGAACGTTCTCCACGGCGTCTCCAGACTCTGTCACGTCTGTCACATGCTCAGTGTGAACCTGCTTTCATCTGTGAAGAGCAAAGGGCGCCAGTGGCGAATTTGCCAATCTTGGTGTTCTCTGGCAAATGCCAAACGTCCTGCACGGTGTTGGGCTGTAAGCACAAACCCCACCTGTGGACGTCGGGCCCTCATACCACCCTCATGGAGTCTGTTTCTGACCGTTTGAGCAGACACATGCACATTTGTGGCCTGCTGGAGGTCATTTTGCAGGGCTCTGGCAGTGCTCCTCCTGCTCCTCCTTGCACAAAGGCGGAGGTAGCGGTCCTGCTGCTGGGTTGTTGCCCTCCTACGGCCTCCTCCACGTCTCCTGATGTACTGGCCTGTCTCCTGGTAGCGCCTCCATGCTCTGGACACTACGCTGACAGACACAGCAAACCTTCTTGCCACAGCTCGCATTGACGTGCCATCCTGGATGAGCTGCACTACCTGAGCCTCTTGTGTGGGTTGTAGACTCCGTCTCATGCTACCACTAGAGTGAAAGCACCGCCAGCATTCAAAAGTGACCAAAACATCAGCCAGGAACCTTAGGAACTGAGAAGTGGTCTGTGGTCCCCACCTGCAGAACCACTCCTTTATTGGGGGTGTCTTGCTAATTGCCTATAATTTCCACCTGTTGTCTATTCCATTTGCACAACAGCATGTGAAATGTATTGTCAATCAGTGTTGCTTCCTAAGTGGACAGTTTGATTTCACAGAAGTGTGGTTGACTTGGAGTTACATTGTGTTGTTTAAGTGTTCCCTTTATTTTTTTGAGCAGTGTATATATAATACACTACATAACCAAATATATATATATATATATAATACACTACATAACCAAATATATATAAATATATAATACACTACATAAACAAATATATACATATAATACACTACATAACAATATACATATAATACACTACATAACAATATATATATATATATATATATATATATAATACACTACATAACCAAATATATATATATATATATATATATATATATATATATATATATATATATATATATATATAATACACTACATAACCAAATATATATATATATATATATATATATATATATATATATATATATATAATACACTACATAACCAAAAGTATATGGACACCTGTTCGTCCAACATCTCATTCCAAAATTATGGACATTAATATGGAGTTGGTCCCCCCCTTTTCTGCTATAACAGCCTCCACTCTTCAGGGAATTTTTCCACTAGATGTTGGAACATTGCTGCGGGGAATTTCAGCCACCAGAGCATTAGTGAGGTCAGGCACTGATGTTGGGCGATTAGGCCTAGCTCTCAGTCGGCGTTCCAATTAAGTGATAATGTCCTTGAAGCCGGTGTTTGGAGGATATATTGGCACGGGTGTTGTTAGCAAACCAATATGTCCTCCAAACACCGGTTTCCAGGGCATTATCATCTTTATACAACGTGTTACCAACATATTCAAATAATGATTTACATATTTTCATTAAAAAAAAACTTTATTTTGGTTAATTTATTCATACTATTTCATTCTTCCACAAGATATAGTCCCAAAACAAATCCAGGGTTTCTACCCAAGCCGGCTGGTCGTTCATTCTATCGGTTCGGTTTCCAGAGATGCAACTCGGTCGTTCAGTCTTTTTGTTCTGTTTCTATGGACGCGTCCCAGTCGTTCAGTCTTTTAGTTCTGTTTCTATGGGCGTGACCCAGTCGTTCAGTCTTTTTGTTCTGTTTCTATGGACGCGACCCAGTCGTTCAGTCTTTTTGTTCTGTTTCTATGGGCGCGTCCCAGTCATTCAGTCTTTTAGTTCTGTTTCTATGGACGCGTCCCAGTCATTCAGTCTTTTTGTTCTGTATCTATGGACACGTCCCAGTCGTTCAGTCTTTTAGGTCTGTATCTATGGACTAGACCCAGTCATTCAGTCTTTTTGTTCTGTATCTATGGACGCGTCCCAGTCGTTCAGTCTTTTGTTCTGTTTCTATGGACGCGTCCCAGTCGTTCAGTCTTTTTGTTCTGTATCTATGGACGCGTCCCAGTCGTTCAGTCTTTTAGGTCTGTATCTATGGACTAGACCCAGTCGTTCAGTCTTTTTGTTCTGTTTCTATGGACGCGTCCCAGTCGTTCAGTCTTTTTGTTCTGTATCTATGGACTCGACCCAGTCGTTCAGTTTTTTTGTTCTGTATCTATGGACGCGACCCAGTCGTTCTTTCGACATGTTCTATTGCCATACCGTCTGGAAACATTCTTATCGCTTGCTAGCTAGCTAGCCAACTCAATCAATGCAGCCAGAATAACAGCAAAGTAGCTGCATTTCAGTTTGTTTAAGCTGTTTCCTATTGACATTTCTTTGTAAACATCCATAAAAATGATGCTGATTCATGATTTTGACTGGCTGAGACAAGCTGCTTGCCTGCCTGTCTGTCTCATCCAGACTCCTAACCCCGACATGTTCATTACTACTGGACAGCTGGAGATCGAATTTCAATACTGAAACAATGTTGCAAATGTCAGAGAGACAGACAGCAAGGTTTATTCAAATCTCCACTGTTGAAAACGAAATGTTAGACTAAAAGACATGTGAGATAATGTCTAGATGTTTTTTATAGTGGAGATTAAGTTGATAAATTGCCTGGCTGGGTTGATGAGACAGTGGATTGCACAGTCAGATGGAACAGAGTAAATAGGCATTTCAACATCATAGCTTTAGCCGGTGGTAACTTGTGAAATAGACACCAGCTGGAATGCGGTTTTATCCAATCAGCATTCAAGATTAGACCCACCCCTTGTAGAATTCATCTCATAGGTGATCGATGAGGTTGAGGTCAGGGCTCTGTGCAGGCCGGTCAAGTTTTTCCACATTGATCTCGAGAAACCATTTCTGTATAGATCTCGCTTCGTGCACGGGGCCATTGTCATGCTGAAACAGGAAAGGGCCTTCCCCAAACTGTTGCCACAAAATTGGAAGTACAGAATCATCTCGAATGTCATTTTATGCTGTAGCGTTAAGATTTCCCTTCACTGTAACTAAGGAGCATAGCCCGAACTATGAAAAACAGCCTCAGGCCATTATTCCTCCTCCACCAAACTTTACAGTTGGCCCTATGCATTCGGGCAGTGTAGCGCTAGGGGGAAAACCTAAATGTGTAACCAGGGGAAAACCTAGTCAGTTGTACAACTGAATGCATCTTACCCAACCACTCTGAATCAGAGAGGTGCAAGGGGACTGCCTTAATTGACATCCACATCATCAGGGAACAAGTGGGTTAAATGCCTTGATCAGCTGCAAAACAACAGATTTTTACTTTGTCAGCTCGTGTATTCAATCCAGCAACCTTTCAGTTACTGGCCCAGTGCTCCTACCTGCCAGGCTACCTGCCACCCCGGGACTGAGTACCGAGTTTGGGAAACTCTGTCTTAGTATACCTCCTAAACGGCACCCTATTGCCCTATGTAGTGCACTACTGTTGACCAAGGTCCATCTCATTGGGCTCTGATCTAAAGTAGTGAACTATGTAGGGAAAAGGGTACTATTTGACACTCAGTGCAGTGTGGTGTATTTAGTGTTACCAAGGAGACAAGTGTCAAGACAAGATAGAGTTTATCACAGAACGTCTCTCTGTCCCTCTCAGCCCAAGGACCTAAAGTTTTCTAGATTCATTTCACTTTTCCTCACCAGGGAGGACCGTTGATATATGTTTCTGTTGGACCTCAACTACTGCTACGACAGGATATTAGATTAGAGCAGGATGCCGTATCCCAAATGCCACCCTATTCCCTATATAGTGCACTACTTTTAACCAGGGCCCATAGGGGAAGGGATGGCCCAACCCCAAAGTGAATAGGGTTCCATATGGGAGACGGAAGATGAACCTTGCTACAAAATGAGTCTTGGTGATTGATTGATACGAGCTAAATCTTCTAAGAGCTTATCGGCGACACCTAGACAGAATAAATATCAACGCAGTCCACCAGGCGCTCCAAGGTGACGCAGTAATGAAACCTGGCCCTGACATGTTGCACTCTAACAGACTGACTGAGCGTTCTGAAGAACGGCACGACTGACTGATCTGCGCTTTCTGCTGCCCAAGGATGGATCCTACAATTATCTCAGTGTGCGTTGCCCTATGGCACCCTATTCCCTATATAGTGCACTTCTTTTGAGGGCCCGCTACAGAGGATAGGGGGCTGAGATCCTCTACTTCTCTCTATGTAGGTGAGGAGAGCTGAAGGTCAGAAAACATTCATGTAATGGGCCCTGGTCAAACGTAGTACACTATGTAGTGGATAGGGAGCTATTTGGGAGACAGAATCTGTGGGTGAGCTGAGGGGAGGTGGGTGAGCTGAGGGGAGGTGGGTGAGCTGAGGCCTGAGGCAAGATGGGTGAGCTGAGGGGAGGTGGGTGAGCTGAGGGGAGATGGGTGAGCTGAGGGGAGGTGGGTGAGCTGAGGGGAGGTGGATGTGCTGAGGGGAGGTGGGTGAGCTGAGGGGAGGTGGGTGAGCTGAGGGGAGGTGGGTGAGCTGAGGGGAGGTGGATGTGCTGAGGGGAGGTGGGTGAGCTGAGGGGAGGTGGGTGAGCTGAGGGGAGACGGGTGAGCTGAGGGGAGGTGGGTGTGGATGAGACCTTGAGAGAGACCTTTGTCAGGGAGGGAAGAGAAACATCCATGTTGTTATTTGGTGCTTCTTTCAGTTCAGACAGACAGATATTTATATTCTACCTATTGACTGTAGACAGACAGGTACTGGTCCAGTCTACACCACAGTCTATTGACTGTAGACAGACAGGTACTGGTCCAGTCTACACCACAGTCTATTGACTGTAGACGGTCAGGTACTGGTCCAGTCTACACCACAGTCTATTGGCTGTAGACAGACAGGTACTGGTCCAGTCTACACCACAGCCTATTGACTGTAGACAGACAGGTACTGGTCCAGTCTACACCACAGTCTATTGACTGTAGACATACAGGTACTGGTCCAGTCTACACCACAGTCTATTGGCTGTAGACAGACAGGTACTGGTCCAGTCTACACCACAGCCTATTGACTGTAGACAGACAGGTACTGGTCCAGTCTACACCACAGTCTATTGACTGTAGACATACAGGTACTGGTCCAGTCTACACCACAGCCATTTCTGTTCTACCTATTGATCATCTGAATAGATGCTACAACACAAAACATAACATCTCTCCACACACCAGGTGACAAAGCTCAACTATTCAAATTCCAACCTTCCAACCGCCTGAACCACAGAAATGCAGGTTTACATTTGAAAACCCCTCTTCCTTCCATTCAGCAGCACCCCCCCACACCTCCTCCTCCTCCTCCTCTCCTCCCTTCCATCCTTCCACCCCTTTTGTCAGCCATCCCTTGACGTTGGCGGTGTGCTGAGGGTATGAATGAGCCTGAATAGACAGCCAGCAGCCGGGTCCAGGCGGGACAAATACAGCTGGGATGTGTCTCAAATGCCCCAAACCCTCCCCCCTATTCCCCATAGGGCTCTGTTCAACAGTAGAGCACAATGTAGGGGACAGGGTGGCATAAGGGACGCGGATGAAGTTACTGAAGTCAACCATAGAGGAACTGTCAGGGACCAAGATGGGCTCCTGAGTGGCACAGTGCTATAAGGCACTGCATCTGTCAGTGCATGAGGGGTCACTACAGCCCCTGGTTGGAATCCAGGCTGTATCACAACTGGCTGTGATTGGGAGTCCCATAGGGCAGCGCACAATTGGCCCAGTGTTGTCCGGGTTTGGCTGGGGGTAGGCTGTCATTGTGAATAAGAATTTGTTCTTAACTGACTTGCCTAGTTAAATGGATAAAAGGAGCTTTTTGGCCTTTGGAAATACCATGTAATTTGAATGGAGAAATACTGAAAGTCAACACAATTATAAGCAAGGATTTTTTAATTGTCTTTAACCTTTATTTTATCAGGGAGTCATACCAAGGTCTCTTTTACAGATGGGCCCTGAATTACAGAAATGTCAGAAATACATAAAAAATATAAAATACAAAATGCAAGCAGAAAGAAAAGCATGAACATATAAACAAAGACATTAATCAGTAATAAGGTCCTCAATCAGCCTTCTGAATTACCCAAGAGGCACCAGAACATCAAATTAAAGAAAATTTTGAAGATTGTTCCACAAATACGGTGCAAGAGAACTAAAAGCTGATTTACCTAACTCAGACTGAAGTCCTTTCCAGAGTTCTCCATCCCTGATTTACCTAACTCAGACTGAAGTCATTTCCAGAGTTCTCCATCCCTGAGACCTGGGGGTGGTATCTCCTGAAGGTTGGTGATGATAGGAACGGTGGGAGTTGATGTTAAAGGGCTTTTATACATGAAAACATAACAATGTAATACAACCTACCTGACATCAAAGAGGGTCAAACAACTTTCTGGTAGAGAGGACGCAGCGACGAGTACGAAAAACTGTCGTCTGTAATAAAGCACAGTGAGCTTTGATAATCTACATCTGACGGCTTTTAATGAAGTGTCCCGCTGCGTTCATATAGAGGATGTCGCCGTAGTCTAGGACAGGTAGGAAACGTCAACTGAATAATCTGCTTTCTTCTATTTAGCGAGAGGCAGGATTTATTTCTATAGAAGAAGCCCATTTTTATTCTCAGACCAGATATTTGTAAGCAGGAGCACAACCAATATAGGCACCATCCAAAGTACATACCGTGGCCTCAGGAAGTATTCATACACCTCGACTTATTCCACATTTTGTTGTGTTACAGCCTGAATCCAAAATAGATTTAAATGTATTTATTTTCTCACGCATCTACACACAAAGTGAAAAACATGTTTTTAGAAATATTTGAAAATGTATTGACAATGAAATACAGAAATATTTAATTTATGTTGGTTTTCACACCCTTGAATCAATACATGTTAGAATCACCTTTGGCAGTGATTACAGCTGTGACTTCTGGGAAAGGCTCTAAGAGCTTTGTAGACCAGGATTGTGTAATATTTACCCATTATTATATTCAATGTTCTTGGTTGTTGATCATTGATAGACAACCATTTTCAATTCTTGCCATAGATTTTCAAGTAGATTTAAGTCAAAACTGTAACTCGGCCACTCAGGAACATTCACTGTCTTCTTGGTAAGCAACTCCAGTGTATATTTGGCCTTGTGTTTTATGTTATTGTCCTGCTGGAAGGTGAATTCATCTCCCAGTGTCTGGTGGAAAGCAGACTGAACCAGGTTTTCCTCGAGGAGTTTCCCTGTGCTTAGCTCCATTTCATTTCTATTTTTATCCTGAAAATCTCCCCCAGTCCTTAACGATTACAAGTGTAAACATAACATGATGCAGCCACCACTATGCTTGAAAATATGGAGAGTGGTTCTCAGTAATGTGTGTTGTATTGGATTTGCCCCCATACATAACACTTTGCATTCAGGACAAAAAGGGAATTGATTTACCCCATTTTGTGCAGTATTTACTCTAGTGCCTTGTTGCAAACAGGATGTATGTTTTGGAATATGTTTTATTCTGTACAGGCTTCCTTCTTTTCACTCTGTTATTTAGGTTAGTATTGTGGAGTAACTACATTGTTGATTCATCGACAGTTTTCTCCCTTCACAGCCTTTAAACTCAAATCAAATCAAACTTTATTTGCCACATGCGTCGAATACAACAAGTGTAGATTTTACCTGTGAAATGCTTACTTACAAGCCCTTTAACCAACAGTGCTGTTCAAGAAGAAGAAAATATTTACCAAGTAGACTAAAATAAAAAGTAACACAATAAGAATAACAAGGCTATATATATATATATATATAACTGTTTTATTGGGGTAATCAATGTGTGCTTTTTTGGTTTTTTTTAACCCATCTACCAATAGGTGCCCTTCTTTGTGAGGAATTGGAAAACCTCCCTGGTCTTTGTGGTTGAATCTGTGTTTGAAATTCACTGCTTGACTGAGAGACCTGACAGATGTATGTATGTGTGGGGTACAGAGATAGTCAGGTAGTCATTCAACCATCATGTTAAACACTTACTACACGCAGACAGAGTCCATGCAACTTATTATGTGATTTGTTAAGAGCATTTTTTACTCCTGAACTTATTTAGGCTTGGCATAACAAAAGGGGTTGAATACTTATTGACTTAACACTTTTCTGCTTATAATTTTCCATTTATTTGTTAAGAAAAATAAATAATAATCGCAATAATTCCACTTGGACATGATGGAGTATAGTGTGGAGGACAGCGACACAACATCTCCACTTAATCCATGTTAAATCCAGACTGTAAAACAACATCTCCATTTAATCCATGTTAAATCCAGACTGTAAAACAACATCTCCATTTAATCCATGTTAAATCCAGACTGTAACACAACATCTCCATTTAATCCATGTTAAATCCAGACTGTAACACAAGATCTCCATTTAATCCATGTTAAATCCAGACTGTAACACAAGATCTCCATTTAATCCATGTTAAATCCAGACTGTAACACAACATCTCCATTTAATCCATGTTAAATCCAGACTGTAACACAACATCTCCATTTAATCCATGTTAAATCCAGACTGTAACATAACATCTCCATTTAATCCATGTTAAATACAGACTCTAACACAACATCTCCATTTAATCCATGTTAAATCCAGGCTGTCACACAACATCTCCATTTAATCCATGTTAAATCCAGACTGTAACACAACATCTCCATTTAATCCATGTTAAATCCAGACTGTAACACAACATCTCCATTTAATCCATGTTAAATCCAGACTGTAACACAACATCTCCATTTAATCAATGTTAAATCCAGACTGTAACACAACATCTCCATTTAATCCATGTTAAATCCAGACTGTAACATAACATCTCCATTTAATCCATGTTAAATCCAGACTGTAACACAACATCTCCATTTAATCCATGTGGTAAAGGGGTGTTAATACTCTCTGAATGGAAACGTATGCTTAAAAGGATTGTATTCGCTTTAGAGAACATCATATAGTTAGTTTTACCTATATTCAATACTCATCAATACAGTTGTTCTGTAATACAATGAAGGCAGACTGCAGTTCACATAGAGCCTGGTCACCTGTGTGGGGGGGGGGGTGCAATAATACACACAACACTATCATCGGAATACAAGTGCAGGTCACAATGTTTTACAGACAAGTCAATATTGTTCATGTAAACAGTAACAAGAACAAGACCCAGAATCCATCCCTGAGGTAAACTGTCCAGAAAGTCTGATTTAACACCTTCAGTAGATACACATTGAGTTCTATCTGTCAAATCATTATTGTTTTTATTGAGGAAAGCTACTTGACTGGTCAATGAAGAATGGGGGGCAACACAACGTTGCCTTTAATCTATACCGTTAACCACAATCATTTAACTGCAACCAGACTGATGTACGTTCAAAGTACATTTCATAGACGAGGAAGTTCTTAGCTGAGAATTAATTAATGATTCTAATATTTTAGGCAGGAAAGTCTAGAAATAGGGAAATAGTTATTTAGGTCACATGGGCCGCGTTCCAAACCTTGGGGATAGTATCAGATATCATCGTCAGGTTAAGGGGAGGACATGGGCCCCGTTCCAACCCTTGGGGATAGTATCAGATATCATCGTCAGGTTAAGGGGAGGACATGGGCCCCGTTCCAAACCTTGGGGATAGTACCAGATATCATCGTCAGGTTAAGGGGAGGACATGGGCCCCGTTCCAACCCTTGGGGATAGTATCAGATACCATCGTCAGGTTAAGGGGAGGACATGGGCCCCATTCCAAACCTTGGGGATAGTACCAGATATCATCATCAGGTTAAAAATAAGACCTCAAATCATATCCCTGACAGAAAACTGTTCCACCCTTACAGGCTGGACTGCCTCCAATCATATCCCTGACAGAAAACTTTCCACCCTTATAGGCTGGACCCTAAATGGAACCCTATTTCCTATAGAGTGCCCTGATTTTAACCAGGGCCCACAGAGCTCTGAGCAATAGTAGTGAACTATATAGTGAATAGGGAGCCATGTAGGACTCAGCCCTGGTGTGAATGTCTTCACCTGATGATACGGGTGTTAGAGATCTGGTTCACTGACTGCAATGTCTGACACCCGGGACATGTGTGACTCAGTGTGTGTGTGTGTGTGTGTGTGTGTGTGTATGTGTGTGTGTGCGTGCGTGCGTGTGTGTTTACGTGTGTCTGTGTGTGTGTGCGCGCGTCTGTGTGTGTGCGCGCGTGTGTGTGTGTGTGTGTGTGTGTGTGTGTGTGTGTGTGTGTGTGTGTGTGTGTGTGTGTGTGTGTGTGTGTGTGTGTGTGTGTGTGTGTGTGTGTGTGTGTGTGTGTGCTGAGAACGCTTGGGTCTATATATCCCCCGGTAGTGTCTCTGCCGTTCTGCCGTGCTCACTGAGTGAACAACACATAGATAAGACCAGTCACTGTGGGAGTGTGAGAGTGTGTGTGTGACTGGCCCAGCAGGTCAACTGAACCATAAGAGACAGAGACAGATAGACGAGAGATAGATAGAGAGACAGATAGACGAGAGATAGATAGAGAAACAGAGACAGACTAAGAGATAGAGAGACATAGATAGAGAGCTAGACAGAGAGACAGACTAAGAGATAGAGAGACAGATAGATAGAGAGCTAGACAGAGGGACAGAGAGACAGACTAAGAGATAGAGAGACAGATAGAGAGCTAGACAGAGAGACAGAGAGACAGACTAAAAGACGTAGAGACAGAAATACGGAGACAGAGCGACAGAGAGACAGACAGAGAGACAGAGAGACAGAGAGGACAGAGAGGACAGAGCGAGACAGAGAGAGAGAGATGTTTTTGTGATGTGCTTGTTTGTGTGTGTGTGTGTGTGTGTGTGTGTGTGTGTGTGTGTGTGTGTGTGTGTGTGTGTGTGTGTGTGTGTGTGTGTGTGTGTGTGTGGTGTGTGTGTGTGTGTGGGTGGGTGGGTGGGTGGGTGGGTGTGTGTGTGTGGGTGGGTGTGTGTGTGTGAACATGGTTATATGTGTGAGTTGCAAACTGGCAGAAACAGCTTCCAGTTCTCTTGTCGTTAAAAATGCAAGGCCACACATTGTTTTATTTCTGTGAAACAAATGTGATTATATTCTGTCCAGACCTTGTGTGTGTGTTTGTTTTTTTCGTGTGTGTGTATGTTTGTTTGTGTGTGTATTTTTGGGTGGGTGTATGTATGTTTGTCTGTGTATGTTTGTGTGTGTGTGTGTGTGTGTGTGTGTGTGTGTGTGTGTGTGTGTGTGTGTGTGGTGTGTGTGTGTGTGTGTGTGTGTGTGTGTGTGTCCAGACCTTAGTCCATTGACAAACAGAAGAATCAGAGAAGCCAGCTAATTGCCAAGATGTCTGGCTGGTCCACACTCCATTGTCACAACACAATGACGCTAGTAAGAAGAATATAATGAGGATTCAATTAACAACTTCCTCGTTTGTCTCAGAACAGGATGTCTCTACTTGGGAATGAATGGAGGAGAATCACCTAAATTAATTCAGCATTTTACTAACGTTTGTATGAGGCCAGACAGGAAGCCTACCATAAACAGGAACCAGTTTGTATGAAGCCAGACAGGAAGCCTACCATAAACAGGAACCAGTTTGTATGAAGCCAGACAGGAAGCCTACCATAAACAGGAACCAGTTTGTATGAAGCCAGACAGGAAGCCTACCATAAACAGGAACCAGTTTGTATGAAGCCAGACAGGAAGCCTACCATAAACAGGAACCAGTTTGTATGAAGCCAGACAGGAAGCCTACCATAAACAGAAACCAGTTTGTATGAAGCCAGACAGGAAGCCTACCATAAACAGGAACCAGTTTGTATGATACCAGACAGGAAGCCTACCATAAACAGGAACCAGTTTGTATGAAGCCAGACAGGAAGCCTACCATAAACAGGAACCAGTTTGTATGAAGCCAGACAGGAAGCCTACCATAAACAGGAACCAGTTTAAGCCAGTCAATATATTCATATGTATTACCCAGCAAACATCCCAAATAGCGTTTGTATGTAGTCTCCACCAGACTGGTAGTATTAGTATTGTGGTGGTTGTTATTATTATTGTTGTTTACCAATAGTATTGTTGTTGGATTTCAAGGACTGGGGTTAAAGTTCAGGAATTATAAAAGAGAGATGGAGTGTTTGAGTGAAATTCAGTGTTCATTGGTTATGTGTGTGTGTGTGTGTGTGTGTGTGTGTGTGTGTGTGTGTGTGTGTGTGTGTGTGTACAAGCATGCATGCGTATGAATGTGTACTCGAGTAGCCAGGTAACCTGATATATGTAGAGTAGCCAGGTAACCTGATATATGTAGAGTAGCCAGGTAACCTGATATATGTAGAGTAGCCAGGTACCCTGATATATGTAGAGTAGCCAGGTAACCTGATATATGTAGAGTAGCCAGGTAACCTGATATATGTAGAGTAGCCAGGTAACCTGATATATGTTGTGTAGCCAGGTAACCTGACATATGTTGAGTTTCCAGGCAACCTGATATATGTTGAGTAGCCAGGTAACCTGATATATGTAGAGTAGCCAGGTAACCTGACATATGTTGAGTTTCCAGGTAACCTGATATATGTAGAGTAGCCAGGTAACCTGATATATGTAGAGTAGCCAGGTAACCTGATATATGTTGAGTTTCCAGGCAACCTGATATATGTTGAGTAGCCAGGTAACCTGATATATGTAGAGTAGCCAGGTAACCTGATATATGTTGAGTTTCCAGGTAACCTGATATATGTAGAGTAGCCAGGTAACCTGATATATGTAGAGTAACCAGGTAACCTGATATATGTAGAGTAGCCAGGTAACCAGTAGAAAGGTGCTCAAATCATCTGTTTACATCAGTAGTAACCTGAGTTAAACCAACATGATGGGCTTTAGATGCCCTGACGGAGCTACGCTCATTATAGCTGTGGCACAAATGGCAACCTATTCCTTATATGGAAAATATATAACCACCCTATGGGTCTTGGTCAGAAGTAGTGCAGTATATAAGTGGGTGTCATTTGGGACGCTGGCTATATAAATGTAAACAATGATCATTATCAACAGTAATTGGACACAGATGTGCCTTTAAATATGAACCACTGCAGTGAAATGTATCGTTCATCTAACAGCCATTACCTACGTCCCTAATGGCACTCTGTTCACTATATACTGTAGTTCCCTGTGGACCCTGGTCAAAAGTAGTGCACTTTGTAGGGAACAGGATGTGATTTGGGACTCAATTAAAGCTTAACATATTAGCTGTGGCAGTAGAGTGCCACTCTGACTCTCTTTAGTAAATGAGACAGTACATGAAGAAACCCTGTCTGTCTGACCTGTCTACTGGATGACAAAGAAATGGATGGTGGTTGAAACACAGTACAGTCCCCAGCGCTATTCAGAGAGCTGTCTGTCTGTCTGTCTGTCTGTCTGTCTGTCTGTCTGTCTGTCTGTCTGTCTGTCTGTCTGTCTGTCTGTCTGTCTGTCTGTCTGTCTGTCTGTCTGTCTGTCTGTCTGTCTGTCTGTCTGTCTGTCTGTCTGTCTGTCTGTCTGTCTGTCTGTCTGTCTGTCTGTCTGTCTGTCTGTCTCTCTCTCTCTCTCTCTCTCTCTCTCTCTCTCTCTCTCTCTCTCTCTCTCTCTCTCTCTCTCTCTCTCTCTCTCTCTCTCTCTCTCTCTCTCTCTCTCTCTCTCTCTCTCTCTCTCTCTCTCTCTCTCTCTCTCTCTCTCTCTCTCTCTCTCAATCCCAGTCCGACCGCTTTCCCCAGCTAAAACAAATTGGTAAACACATTGATGAGAATCATTATTAGTGTTATTGTGAGGTAACTACCATAGGGTTTTAATCACATTCAGCCAGGAGAGATAGAGTTTGTCCTGCAATTCCCTATTCCCTATTTAGTGCACTACTTTTTGACCAGAGCCCTATGGACTACATAGGTTATAGGGTGTGATTTGTGATGCAAACCCTTGAAACTTTGTGAAGGAGGGCACACTAGGCTTGGGGCTTGTGGCTGAAGTAGGCAAGGCAGGGGGCTAGCCAGGTATGCTGTACTCTGACCACCCACCTGCGGTGCAGAGAGATTGAAAGCGTCATTACTGTGAAGCCTAGCTAGTAGGACAATGGCACATTGGAGTGCACTGGCACAGCGCAGCACCAATCGAGAGCCAAAGTGAAATGTTTTCTATAATCCAGTGAGAGGACAAACCAGCAGGCCTGCAGCTCAGCAGCATTCTCCTTCTCTTGTTCAATCTCTGTGTTTGGAACTGGAACAAAACACTGCTCAGAGCCAGAGATAGGTAGAGAGAGAGAGAGAGAGAGAGAGAGAGAGAGAGAGAGAGAGAGAGAGAGAGAGAGAGAGAGAGAGAGAGGCACAGAGAGAGAGAGAGAGAGAGGCAGAGAGAGGCACAGAGAGAGAGAGAGAGAGAGGCACAGAGAGAGAGAGAGAGAGAGAGAGAGAGAGAGGCATAAAGAAAGAGGCAGAGGCAGGGAGAGAGGCAGGGAGGGAGAGAGAAAGAGAGAGGCAGAGAGAGGCATAGAGAGGGAGGCAGAGGCAGGGAGAGAGACAGGGAGGGAGAGAGAGAGAGACAGAGACAGGGAGGGAGAGAGAGAGAGACAGAGAGAGGCATAGAGAGGGAGGCAGAGGCAGAGAGAGACAGAGAGGCAGAGAGAGTGAGGCAGGCAGGCAGGCAGGCAGACAGACAGACAGACAGACAGACAGACAGACAGACAGACAGACAGACAGACAGACAGACAGACAGACAGACAGACAGACAGACAGACAGACAGACAGACAGACAGACAGACAGACAGACAGACAGACAGACAGGTAGGTCAATGCTGTGTGTATATAGAGTGTGGATAGGCTTGTCTCTCATATGAATCTTCTCTTTGTGCCAGACTGGGATCAAATGACTTCTGTTTATTTTATTCTGTTTTTATTTACCTGTATATGTTATGTGTGTATGTATGTGTATTTATACAGTATGTATGTATGTATGTATGTATGTATGTATGTATGTATGTATGTAGTATGTATGTATGTATACAGTGTGTATGTATTTATATATACTGTCTGTCTGTCTGTCTGTCTGTCTGTCTGTCTGTCTGTCTGTCTGTCTGTCTGTCTGTCTGTCTGTCTGTCTGTCTGTCTGTCTGTCTGTACAGTTGAAGTCGGAAGTTTACATACACTTAGGTTGGAGTCATTAAAACTTGTTTTTCAACCACTCCACAAATGTCTTGTTAATTAACAAACTATAGTTTTGGCAAGTCGTTTGGGACATCTCCTTTGTGCATCACACAAGTAATTTTTCCAACAATTGTTTACAGACAGATTATTTCACTTATAATTCACTGTATCACAATTCCTGTCTCCTAGAGATGAACGTACTTTGGTGTGAAAAGTGCAAATCAATCCCATTGAGTTTAAATCTATTTGGCTAAGGTGTAGGTAAACTTCCGACTTCAACTGTATGTATGTATGTATGTATGTATGTATGTATGTATGTATGTATGTATGTATGTATGTATGTATGTATGTATGTATGTATGTATGTATGTACACTGTGTGTATGTATGTATACTGTATGTATGTGTATATATATGTATGTGTACTGTATGTATGTGTACTGTATATATGTTTGTATACTGTGTGTATGTATGTATGTACACTGTGTGTATGTATGTATACTGATGTATGTATGTATACTGTATGTATGTATGTATGTGTACTGTATGGTAATTTTCTGTTCGAGGGACACAATTTACTATTATGTATTGATTTTTACCTTATATTTGATTTGTATTGTTATATAATTGTTTTTCTCTTCATGTGATGTGCAATGAATGATCATTTAATTACCACAGTGAATTATTGTAATATTTGTTTATGTGTCAATTAATCCCATAAGGGATGGGTTGCCAACTGACGAGTTGACACGAAAATAAAATTTCATTCATTCTATCATTCGACAGAGAGAGAAAGAGAAGCAGATACAAAGAGGGACAGAGGGACAGAGGGAGAGAGAGACAGAGGGACAGAGGGAGAGAGGGACAGAGGGACAGAGGGACAGAGGGAGAGAGGGACAGAGGGACAGAGGGAGAGAGCTCTCCAAGACCAGAGTTGTCTAGTTTTCCACCTGTTTTACATTGTAGAGCTTCCTTCCTGGCACCAACCCTCAACTTCCTAAATATTTTCCCAATCCACTTTCACCCCAGGAGAACGCCTCAATCCAACCTCCAACCTTGTTGGCACCACTAAATTAAATGTTGGTTGGCCAACACACTTTTCAGTTAGTGGTGACAAAATGGTTGGTGGCGGTTTGAAGGGTAAGTTTAAACCAAAATGAGGGGTTTGCCCCAGAAGAGGAGGCCGGTACACCTGTTCTTGAATCTGGCCCTTTAAGGGGGGGCCAGACAGACAGACAGACAGACAGACAGACAGACAGACAGACAGACAGACAGACAGACAGACAGACAGACAGACAGACAGACAGACAGACAGACAGACAGACAGACAGACAGACAGACAGAGGGTGCTAGTAGGGGTGGAGAGGGAGAAAGAGAGAGAGAGAGAGACAGAGAGAGTTAGAGGGTGCTAGTAGGGGTGGAGAGGGAGAGGGAGCTAGTAGGGGTGGAGAGGGAGAGGGAGCTAGTAGGGGTGGAGAGGGAGAGGGAGCTAGTAGGGGTGGAGAGGGAGAGGGAGAGGGAGCTAGTAGGGGTGGAGAGGGAGAGGGAGAGGGAGCTAGTAGGGGTGGAGAGGGAGAGGGAGCTAGTAGGGGTGGAGAGGGAGAGGGTGCTAGTAAGGGTGGAGAGGGAGAGGGAGCTAGTAGGGGTGGAGAGGGAGAGGGAGCTAGTAGGGGTGGAGAGGGAGAGGGTGCTAGTAGGGGTGGAGAGGGAGAGGGTGCTAGTAGGGGTGGAGAGGGAGAGGGTGCTAGTAGGGGTGGAGAGGGAGAGGGTGCTAGTAGGGATGGAGAGGGAGAGGGAGCTAGTAGGGGTGGAGAGGGAGAGGGTGCTAGTAGGGGTGGAGAGGGAGAGGGTGCTAGTAGGGATGGAGAGGGAGAGGGAGACAGTAGGGGTGGAGAGGGAGAGGGAGCTAAACTCTAATCTCTGATGCTATTTAGTTTCCTGCCTGGTGCCATCATCAACCCTCTCCGCCCACCTCCATGCCTGCCACACTCGGTTGGCTAGAGGAAACACAACCCACCTAGAAGACTTGAATGTCGTTAGCATATACGCTAATTAGCTTCATCTGCTAAAGAAAACAAACTGGGGGCCAGATGGTGGAAGTGGTGACTGTTCATCAATCTACCAACCCTTCTGTGTAATTGGAGTTGGATTTGAGGAGGAGGGGGGTAGTGGTGGTGGAGGGGGGGGGGGGGGGGGGGGGGGGGGAGGGGGGTCATCCATCTACAGTCCCTTCTGTGTAGTTGGAGTTGGAGTTGGGGATGGAGGAGGTAGTGGTGGTGGGGGGGAGGGTTGTTGGAGTGTTAGTGGAGGGTTGTAGCAACGTTGTGGATATTATGAAGTGCTTTTCACTGATACAGGTAATGAACTTATTTTCAATTGAATAACATTTGTTACCAACAGAAAAATAGGATGTTTACAGTGCTTTGCAAAAGTATTCACCCCCCTTGGCGTTTTTCCTATTTTGTTGCATTACAACCTGTAATTAAAATAGATTTTTATTTGGATTTCATGTAATGGACATACACAAAATAGTCCAAATTGGTGAAGTGAAATTTAAAAAAATTACTTATTTCAAAAAAATCTAAAAAAGATAAAAGGTAAAAGTGGTGCCTGGTATGTCTTCACCCTGTTTAATATGAAGCATCTAAATAAGATCTGGTGCAACCAATTACCTTCTGAAGTCACATAATTAGTTAAATAAAGTCCACCTGTGTGCAATCTAAGTGTCACATGATCTGTCACATGATCTCATTATATATACACCTGTTCTGAAAGGCCCCAGAGTCTGCAACACCACTAAGCAAGTGGCACCACCAAGCAAGCGGCACTATGAAGACCAAGGAGCTCTCCAAACAGGTCAGGGACACAGTTGTGGAGAAGTACAGATCAGGGTTGGGTTATAAAACAATATCAGAAACTTTGAACATCCCACGGAGCACCATTAAATCCATTATAAAAATGTTTTAAGAATATGGCACCACAACAAACCTGCCAAGAGAGGGCCGCCCACCAAAACTCACGGAGCAAGCAAGGTGGGCATTAATCAGAGGCAACACAGGGGCCAAAGATAACCCTGAAAGAGCTGGCTGCAAAGCTCCACAGCGGAGATTGAAGTATCTGTCCATACGACCACTTTAAGCCGTACACTCCACAGAACTGGGGTTTACGGAAGAGTTGCCAGAAAAAAAGCCATTGCTTAACCTGTTATGGCTAGGGGGCAGTATTTTCACGGCTGGATAAAAAACGTACCCGATTTAATCTGATTATTACTCCTGCCCAGAAACTAGAATATGCATATAATTATTAGCTTTGGATAGAAAACACTCCAAAGTTTCTAAAACTGTTTGAATGGTGTCTGTGAGTATAACAGAACTCATTTGGCAGGCCAAAACCTGAGAAGATTCTGTACAGGAAGTACCCTGTCTGACCATTTCTAGGCCTTCTTTGTCATCTCTATCCATTACAAAGGATCTCTGCTGTTACGTGACACTTCCTACGGCTTCCATGGGTGCTCAGAGCCCGGGAAAAAGCTGAATGACGTAATTCAAAGCCCTGGCTGAAACACACGAGCGCTTTTGCTAAGTGGTCTATCAGAGGACAAAGGGCTTAGGCGCGTGCACTGGCCGCCC
The DNA here is from genome assembly GCF_965601325.2 of Salmo salar. Classification (NCBI taxonomy): domain Eukaryota; kingdom Metazoa; phylum Chordata; class Actinopteri; order Salmoniformes; family Salmonidae; genus Salmo; species Salmo salar. Next base: position 32,578,254 of record NC_138307.1, on the reverse strand, counting down.
CCGTCTTTCTTTTTTTCCCTCTATTTACCGAAAAGCAGATTCCCGGTTGGAATATTATCGCTTTTTTTACGAGATAAATTGCATAAAAATTGATTTTAAACAGTGGTTGACATGCTTCGAAGTACGGTAATGGAATATTTAGAATTTTTTTGTCACGAAATGCGCCATGCGCACGACCCTGATTTACCATTTCGGATAGTGTCTAGAACGCACGAACGCCGCTATTTGGATATAACGATGGATTATTTGGGACCAAACCAACATTTGTTATTGAAGTAGAAGTCCTGGGAGTGCATTCTGACGAAGAACAGGAAAGGTAATAACATTTTTCTTATAGTAAATCTGATTTTGGTGAAGGCTAAACTTGCCGGGTGTCTAAATAGCTAGCCCGTGATGGCTGGGCTATGTACTTAGAATATTGCAAAATGTGCTTTCACCAAAAAGCTATTTTAAAATCGGACATATCGAGTGCATAGAGGAGTTCTGTATCTATAATTCTTAAAATAATTGTTATGCTTTTTGTGAACGTTTATCGTGAGTAATTTAGTAAATTGTTAGTAAATTCCCCGGAAGTTTGCGGGGGGTATGCTAGTTCTGAACGTCACATGCTAATGTAAAAAGCTGTTTTTTGATATAAATATGAACTTGATTGAACAAAACATGCATGTATTGTATAACATAATGTCCTAGGTGTGTCATCTGATGAAGATCATCAAAGATTAGTGCTGCATTTAGCTGTCTTCTGGGTTTTTGTGACATTATATGCTAGCTTGAAAAATGGGTGTCTGATTATTTCTGGCTGGGTACTCTGCTGACATAATCTAATGTTTTGCTTTCGCTGTAAAGCCTTTTTGAAATCGGACAGTGTGGTTAGATTAACGAGAGTCTTGTCTTTAAAATGCTGTAAAATAGTCATATGTTTGAGGAATTTGTATTTCGCGCCACGCCCATCATTGGATATTGGAGCAGGTGTTCCACTAGCGGAACGTCTAGATGTAAGAGGTTATAGAAAAGAATAAGCAAAAACGTTTGTTGTTTGCCAAAAGGCATGTGGGAGACTCCCCAAACATATGGAAGAAGGTACTCTGGTCAGATGAGACTAACATTTAGCTTTTTAGCCATCAAGGAAAATGCTATGTCTGGCAAAAACCCAACACCCCTCATCACCCCGAGAACACCATCCCCACAGTGAAGCATGGTGATGGCAGTATCATGCTGTGGGGATGTTTTTCATCGGCAGGGACTGGGAAACTGTTCAGAATTGAATAAATGATGGATGATGCAAAATATAGGGAAATTATTGAGGGAAACCTGTTTTTGGTCTTCCAGAGATTTGAGACTGGGACGGAGGTTCACCATCCAGCCGAACAATGACCCTAAGCATACTGCTAAAGCAAAACTTGAGTGGTTTAAGGGGATTCATTGAAATGTCTTGGAATGGCCTAGTCAAAGCCCAGACCCTCAATCCAATAGAGAATCTGTGGTATGACTTAAAGATTGCTGTACACCAGCGGAACCCATCCAACTTGAAGGATCTGGAGAAGTTTTGCCTTGAAGAATGGGAAAAATCCCAGGAGATAGATGTGCCAAGCTTATAGAGACATACCCCAAGAGACTTGCAGCTGTAATTGCTGCAAAATGTGGCTCTACAAAGTATTGACTTTTGGGGGGGTGAATAGTTATGCACGCTCAAGTTTAATGTTTTTTGTCTTATTTCTTGTTTGTTTCACAATAAAAATGTTTTGCATCTTCAAAGTGGTAGGCATGTTTTGTAAATCAAATGATACAAACCCCCCAAAAATCTATTTTAATTCCAGGTCGTAAGGCAACAAAATAGGAAAAATGCCAAGGGGGGTGAATACTTTCACAAGCCACGGTAACTAAAGGCTCCTCTCTGCTGTAGTGAGGACAGAGTACAGCTCCTCTCTGCTGTAGTGAGGACAGAGTACAGCTCCTCTCTGCTGTAGTGAGGACAGAGTACAGCTCCTCTCTGCTGTAGTGAGGTCAGAGTACAGCTCCTCTCTGCTGTAGTGAGGTCAGAGTACAGCTCCTCTCTGCTGTAGTGAGGACAGAGTACATTTCCTCTCTGCTGTAGTGAGGACAGAGTACATCTCCTCTCTGCTGTAGTGAGGACAGGGGGGTAAGACAGAGGGTGGGGTTAAGGGGAGTGTTAGATGTCTCCAGTGTAGTGGAAGATGTCTCCAGTGTAGTGGAAGATGTCTCCAGTGTTAGATGTCTCCAGTGTAGTGGAAGATGTCTCCAGTGTTAGATCTCTCCAGTGTAGTGGAAGATGTCTCCAGTGTAGTGGTAGATGTCTCCAGTGTAGTGGAAGATGTCTCCAGTGTAGTGGAAGATGTCTCCAGTGTGAGATGTCTCCAGTGTAGTGGTAGATGTCTCCAGTGTAGTGGTAGATGTCTCCAGTGTACTGGTAGATGTCTCCAGTGTAGTGGTAGATGTCTCCAGTGTTAGATGTCTCCAGTGTAGTGGTAGATGTCTCCAGTGTTAGATGTCTCCAGTGTAGTGATAGATGTCTCCTGTATAGTAATAGATGTCTCCAGTGTAGTGTTAGATGTCTCCAGTGTTAGATGTCTCCAGTGTAGTGTTAGATGTCTCCAGTGTAGTGGTAGATGTCTCCAGTGTTAGATGTCTCCAGTGTAGTGTTAGGTGTCTCCAGTGTAGTGTTAGATGTCTCCAGTGTTAGATGTCTCCAGTGTTAGGTGTCTCCAGTGTAGTGGTAGATGTCTCCAGTGTAGTGGTAGATGTCTCCAGTGTAGTGGTAGATGTCTCCAGTGTAGTGTTAAATGTCTCCAGTGTAGTGGTAGATGTCTCCAGTGTAGTGGTAGATGTCTCCAGTGTAGTTGTAGATGTCTCCAGTGTAGTTGTAGATGTCTCAAGTGGTAGATGTCTCCAGTGTTAGATGTCTCCAGTGTAGTGTTAAATGTCTCCAGTGTTAGATGTCTCCAGTGTAGTGTTAAATGTCTCCAGTGTTAGATGTCTCCAGTGTAGTGTTAAATGTCTCCAGTGTTAGATGTCTCCAGTGTAGTGTTAAATGTCTCCAGTGTTAGATGTCTCCAGTTTTAGATGTATCCAGTGTAGAGGTAGATGTCTCCAGTTTTAGATGTCTCCAGTGTTAGATGTCTCCAGTGTAGTGTAAAATGTCTCCAGTGTTAGATGTCTCCAGTGTTAGATGTCTCCAGTGTTAGGTGTCTCCAGTGTAGTGTCAGATGTCTCCAGTGTTAGATGTCTCCAGTGTTAGATGTCTCCAGTGTAGTGTTAAATGTCTCCAGTGTTAGATGTCTCCAGAGTAGTGTTAAATATCTCCAGTGTTAGATGTCTCCAGTTTTAGATGTATCCAGTGTAGAGGTAGATGTCTCCAGTTTTAGATGTCTCCAGTTTTAGATGTCTCCAGTGTTAGATGTCTCCAGTGTAGTGTTAAATGTCTCCAGTGTTAGATGTCTCCAGTGTTAAATGTCTCCAGTGTTAAATGTCTCCAGTGTTAGATGTCTCCAGACTCTTTATATCATTCTCTCTCTCTCTATTTCAAACTCTCTCTCTATGTCCTGCGTCCCTGATTGTTTTTCACTTCCCTCCCTCCCTCCCTCCCTCTCTCCATCACTCTCTATGACACCCATCATGCCAGCAGCGTTTAAAACATACATCACTCATTGAGGATCTGCTGCGTTCCCTGAAGAGAGAGAGAGAGAGAGAGAGAGAGAGAGAGAGAGAGAGAGAGAGAGAGAGAGAGAGAGAGAGAGAGAGAGAGAGAGAGAGAGAGAGAGAGAGAGAGAGAGAGAGAGAGAGAGAGAGAGAGAGGAGACCTTCAGATGTCATTGGACGGTGGGTCTGTCCATGTGGTACGGCTGGTTGGAGGGCTGGCCCTGCATGGGAGGAGCAGGCAGGAGGGGAGAGGAGAGCAGGTGGGCAGGAAGGTGGGCCAGGCAGACTGAGTTATGAAGATATCGGGCCGCGTTACCCATGGACACACAACTCATTTTTATTCAGGGACGTATGCCTGCCAGCAGTACAACCCATCCTGGACTGGAGAGAGGAGAGGAGAGGAGAGGAGAGGAGAGGAGAGGAGAGGAGAGAGGAGAGGAGAGGAGAGGAGAGGGAGAGGAGAGGAGAGGAGAGGAGAGGAGAGGAGAGGAGAGGAATAAAGAGAGAGGATGTGACTGAACAGGATGTTGGCAGGGCAGGGATGTTCATTTACATTTGACCATTGTGTATTCAGCCCATTGTTATTACAATGAAAGAGCACAACGTGAAACAAGAATAAGAATGTGAATCGTTGGATTGAATAACTGTCTAACTCTCTCCTTTGAAAGCAATAACCTCAACCTATCGTTTTCTGTTGTTACGGATCAGACCTGCACAGCGGTCAGGAGGAATTTTGGGACCATTCCTCTTTACAAAACTGTTTCAGTTCAACAATATTTCTTGGGATGTCTGGTGTGAACCGCTCTCTCTCTCTCTCTCTGGAGGTCATGTCACAGCATCTCAATGGGGTTGAGGTCAGGACTCTGACTGGGCCTCTCCACAAGGTGTATTTTGTCCTGTTGACGCCGTTCATAGAACACACTGTATCAGACTAGTTATCAGAGATACCACTACTGGAATTAACCTCAGTCAGAGGACATGCTGTGACATTTTGACAGAAACTTAATTTTTCAAGAGAGATGATGAGAAAATTGGTTATCTTACATTTCTATATACTTTCAGCTGAATTACAGGAGTTATCTTTAGCCCGGCATCGCAAATCTCTCTCTCTCTCTCTCTCTCTCTCTCTCTCTCTCTCTCTCTCTCTCTCTCTCTCACTCTCACTCTCTCTCTGACAGAAGGGTCTGGTAGAAGCTCAGTAGAGCTCTGAAAACGCAGATGTTGTTCTGAACAAAGAGTCGAGGGGCGAAGAGTGAGGGGCGAGGAGCGAGGGGCGAAGAACGAGGAGTGAGGGGCGAGGGGCGATGAGCGAAGAGCGAGGAGTGTGGAGGGTGGAGCGAAGGCCATTGAGCGAGGGGCATGAAGAGAGCAGGGCAGACAAGACCCAGGTCCACATCCCAACTGGCACCCTACTCCATATATAGTGTACTACTTTAGACTAGGGACCATAGGATTCTTGTCAGAAGTACAGCTACATCTCATCCTACAACAGGCCCAGGTACACCCCATCCTACAACAGGCCCAGGTACACCCCATCCTACAACAGGCCCAGGTACACCCCATCCTACAACAGACCCAGGTACACCCCATCCTACAACAGGCCCAGGTACACCCCATCCTACAACAGGCCCAGGTACACCCCATCCTACAACAGGCCCAGGTACACCCCATCCTACAACAGGCCCAGGTACACCCCATCCTACAACAGGCCCAGGTACACCCCATCCTACAACAGGCCCAGGTACACCCCATCCTACAACAGGCCCAGGTACTCCTCCCATGGTTTACCTGTTAAACAAGCAGAGAAATCCCCCCATGGTTTACCCGTTAAACAAGCAGAGAACTCCCCCCATGGTTTACCTTAACTCCCCCCATGGTTTACCTGTTAAACAAGCAGAGAACTCCCACCATGGTTTACCTGTAAAACAAGCAGAGAACTCCCCCCATGGTTTACCTGTAAAACAATCAGATAACCCCCCCATGGTTTACCTGTAAAACAATCAGATAACCCCCCCCCATGGTTTACCTGTAAAACAGTCAGAGAACTCCCCCCATGGTTTACCTGTAAAACAATCAGAGAACTCCCCCCATGGTTTACCTGTAAAACAATCAGAGAACTCCCCCCATGGTTTACCTGTTGAACAATCAGAGAACTCCCCCCATGGTTTACCTGTTAAACAATCAGAGAACTCCCCCCATGGTTTACCTGTAGAACAAGCAGAGAACTCCTCCCATGGTTTACCTGTTAAACAAGCAGAGAACTCCCCCCATGGTTTACCTGTAAAACAATCAGAGAACTCCCCCCATGGTTTACCTGTAAAACAAGCAGAGAACTCCCCCAATGGTTTACCTGCAGGCCTATTGACAGGGGACACCTACTGATCTATCCTAATGTAGTCTTTTATCCACAATGTACTGAAGTTGTCAATTGAACTCAGTTAGCCTTTACCTTTACACAGCCAGTCCCCTTACAGAGAGAGATGAGAAGAGAGAGAGAGAGAGAGAGAGAGAGAGAGAGAGAGAGAGAGAGAGAGATACAGAGAGAGAGAGATACAGAGAGAGAGAGATACAGAGAGAGAGAGAGGGATACAGAGAGAGAGAGGGGGATACAGAGAGAGAGAGATGAGAAGAACAGCACTACCTTTACAAGTGAGATCCAACACTGTTTTGAATCAGACAATTAAACTTCATAATGAACAACGATAAGAAGTCTGCTTTCATTTCTCATGAGACCTCCTATCTGACTCCTAATGGTTTAAATGTTAAAATGATTATTTTGGAAATACCTCTCAATAAGATGATATTAAATTTTTTGTGAATTAGAAGTGAGAGCAGCACTTTCATCTGTGTCTAACCTGAATGACCTTCACTACAGAGACAAAGATATTAGTCTCAGATCCTTTAGAGAGAGAGAGAGAGAGAGAGAGAGAGAGAGAGAGAGAGAGAGAGAGAGAGAGAGAGAGAGAGAGAGAGAGAGAGAGAGAGAGAGAGAGAGAGAGAGAGAGAGACAATGGTAGACTATTCCCTATCGAGTGCACTACTTTTGACCCAGGGCACAAACTAGAGCCCCTATGGGCTCTGATCAAACGTTGTGCACTATGAAGGGAATTAGGGTGCAATTTGGTACACTTCCTCTCGTCTTCATGCAGCTCACAGCTTATTATAAATGAAATCAAGCCACATGCGCTGAGTACAACAGGTGTAGACCTTACCGTGAAATGCTTACTTAGAAGCCCTAAACCAACAATACAGTTAAGAAAATAGAGTTAAGAAAATATTTACTAAATAAACTAAAGTAAAAAAAACTAAATAAAATAACACGATAAAATATCAATAATGAGACTATATACAGGGTGTTACGGTACAGGGTCAATGTGGAGGTTATATACAGGGTGTTATGGTACAGCGTCAATGTGGAGGCTATATACAGGGGGTATCGGTACAGAGTCAATGTGGAGGCTATATACAGGGTGATACGGTACAGAATCAATGTGGAGGCTATATACAGGGTGTTACGGTACAGAGTCAATGTGGAGGCTATATACAGGGGGTATCGGTACAGAGTCAATGTGGAGGCTATATACAGGGGGTACCGGTAACGAGTCAATGTGGAGGCGATATACAGGGTGTTACGGTACAGAGTCAATGTGGAAGCTGTATACAGGGTGTACCAGTAACGAGTCAATGTGGAGACTATATACAGGGGGTACCGGTAACGAGTCAATGTGGAGGCTATATACGGGGGGTACCGGTAACGAGTCAATGTGCGGGGGTACAGGTTAATCGTGGTCATTTGTACATGTAGGTAGGGGTGAAGTGACTATGCATAGATAATAAACAGAGTAGCAGCAGTGTAACAACAAAGGTGGGGGGGGGTCGATTAATTGTTTGTCTTATGGCTTGGGGGTCGAAGCTGTTAAGGAGCGTTTTGAACCTAGACTTGGCGCTCTGGTACCGCTTATTTAACCTTTATTTAACTAGGCAAGTCAGTTAATAACAAATTCTTATTTACAATGACAGCCTACCGGGGAACAGTGGGTGGCAACAGTGGCAAGATGGCGCCGATAGAGATGGCAGCTTCGCTTCTAGTCCTTAGGAAACTGTGCAGTATTTCGTTTTTTTCATGTATTATTTCTTGCATTGTTAGCCTATAAAACCTGAAGTGTTATTACATACAGCCGGGAATAACTATTGGATATCAGAGACGGCAACTTACCAGCACAACGACCAGGAATAAGACTTTCCCAAATCCTTTGTCTGCACCTCCCAGGACATTTGAACTGATTCCAGAGACCAACCCAAAACAACGTGGAGAGAGAGACGGAGCGGTCTTCAAGTGAGGCTTCGGAATGTACCACCCACTGCTTCCAAGTATATTACTCTCTAATGTCCAGTCTTAACCAAGTCGGTCAAATTTAGGGCAAGAGATGCTTTCAAAGAGAAATCCGGGGTTGTAACATACTCTGTTTCATGGAGACATAGCTAGCTGGGATATGCTGTCGAGAGTCCGTACAGCCAACAGGATTTTCAGTGCATAGCACCGACAGGAACAAACATCTCTCTGGTAAGGAGAAGGGTGGGGGTGCATGTTTCATGATTAACGACTCATGGTGTAACTGGAACAAAATACAAGAACTCAAGTCCCTTCGTTCACCTGATCTAGAATTCCTCACAATCAAATTATTTCCCAAGAGAACACTCCTCGGTTTTCGTCACAGCCATGTATATCCCCCTGCAAGCGGATACCAAGATGGCTATCAAGGAACTTCACTGGATTCATATACACTGGAAAGCATATATCCTGAGGCTGCATTTATTGTAGCTGGGGATTTTAACAAAGCTAATCTGAGAACAATGCTACCTAAATTCTATCAGCATATCGATTGCAGTACACGAGCGAGTAACACACTCGACCACTGCTACTCTAACTTCCACGATGCATACAAGGCCCTCCCCCGCCCATCTTTTGACAAATCTGACCATGACTCCATCTTGTTGCTCCCCTCATATAGGCAGAAACTAAAACAAGAATTGGCCGTGCTTAGGTCTATTCAACGCTGGTCTGACCAATCAGATTCCACGTTTCAAGATTGCTTTGATCATGTGGACTGGGATATGTTCCAGGTAGCCTCAGAGAACAACATTGACATAAACACTGACTCGGTGAGCGAGGTTATAAGGAAGTTTATAGGAGATGTTGTACCCACTGTGACTATTGAAACCTTCCCTAACCAGAAACCGTGGATTGATGGCAGCATTCGCACAAAGCTGAAGACAGGTACCACTGCATTTAATCATGGCAAGGCGAATGGAAACATGACCGAATACAATCACTGTAGTTATTCCCTCCGTAAGGCAATCAAACAAGCAAAGCGTCAGTATAAAGACAAAGTGGAGTCGCAATTCAACGGCTCAAACACGAGACATACGTGGCAGAGTCTACAGACAATCACGGATTACAAAAAGAAAACCAGTCCCATCGCGGACATCGACGTCTCGCTCCCAGACAAATTAAACAACTTCTTTGCGAGATTTGAGGATAACACAGTGCCACCGATGCGACCCGCTACCAAAGACATTTACATTTACATTTAACCTCTTACATCTAGACGTTCCGCTAGCGGAACACCTGCTCCAATATCCAATGATGGGCGTGGCGCGAAATACAAATTCCTCTAAAATCCGAAAACTTCAATTTTTCAAACATATGACTATTTTACAGCATTTTAAAGACAAGACTCTCGTTAATCTAACCACACTGTCCGATTTCAAAAAGGCTTTACAGCGAAAGCAAAACATTAGATTATGTCAGCAGAGTACCCAGCCAGAAATAATCAGACACCCATTTTTCAAGCTAGCATATAATGTCACAAAAAACCCAGAAGACAGCTAAATGCAGCACTAACCTTTGATGATCTTCATCAGATGACACACCTAGGACATTATGTTATACAATACATGCATGTTTTGTTCAATCAAGTTCATATTTATATCAAAAAACTGCTTTTTACATTAGCATGTGATGTTCAGAACTAGCATACCCCCCGCAAACTTCCGGGGAATTTACTAACAATTTATTAAATTACTCACGATAAACGTTCACAAAAAGCATAACAATTATTTTAAGAATTATAGATACAGAACTCCTCTATGCACTCGATATGTCCGATTTTAACCTCTATGGGCTAGGTGGGACGCAAGTCCCACCCGTGGTGCACTCCATCAACAGCAGGTGCATTTCAAGAGCGGCAAATTTGAATCCAAATAAATGTCAAAATTCAAATTTTTCAAACATACAACTATTTTACACCCTTTACACACATCCTTAATCTAACCACGTTTTACGATTTCAAAAAGGTTTTACGGCGAAAGCATAAATTTAGAGTATGTTAGGACAGTACATTTACAAGAGTTGTGTGTAATGTTTTGTCAATTCAAAGACAGGGTCACCAAAACCATAAAACCAGCTAAAATGATGCACTAACCTTTTACAATCTCCATCAGATGACACTCCTAGGACATTATGTTAGACAATGCATGCATTTTTAGTTCTATCAAGTTCATATTTATATCCAAAAACAGCGTTTTACTATGGCATTGATGTTGAGGAAATCGTTTCCCTCCAATAACCGGCAGTCAAGTCAGCACCACAAATTAAATAATTAAAATTAGAAAACATTGGTAAAATATTATATTGTCATTTAAAGAATTATAGATTTACATCTCTTGAACGCAATCAACTTGCCAGATTTAAAAATAACCTTACTGGGAAATCACACTTTGCAATAATCTGAGCACTGCGCCCAGAAAAATACGCGTTGCGATACAGACAAGCCGTCATGTTGGGGAGATCTAAAATCGAAAATACTATGTAAATAATCCATTACCTTTGATTCTCTTCATCAGATGTCACTTCCAGGTATCACAGGTCCATAACGAATGTAGTTTTGTTCAAAAAAGCTCAGAATTTATGTCCAAAAATCTCCGTCTTGTTAGCACATGATCTAAGCCCGCCGGACTTCACTTCATGAACGAGGGGAAAAAATATATTTACGTTCGTTCAAACATGTCAAACGTTGTATAGCATAAATCATTAGTGCCTTTTTTAACCAGAACATGAATAATATTCAAGGTGGACGAATGCATTCTCTTTTATAACGTATTGGAACGAGGGTACCCAACATGAACTCGCGCGCCAGGTGTCTAATGGGCCATCATCGTTCCATGGCTCTTGTTCGGTCAGATCTCCCTCCAGAAGACTCAAAACACTTTGTAAAGGCTGGTGACATCTAGTGGAAGCAATAGGAAGTGCCAAAATATTCCTCAGCCCCTGTGTTTTTCAATGGCATAGGTTTAAAGGTAATACAACACATCAGGCATCCACTTCCTGTCAGAAAATGTCTCAGGGTTTTGCCTGCCAAATGAGTTCTGTTATACTCACAGACACCATTCAAACAGTTTTATAAACTTTAGGGTGTTTTCTATCCATATATAATACGTATATGCATATTCTAGTTACTGGGTAGGATTAGTAACCAGATTAAATCGGGTACATTTTTTTATCCAGCCGTGCAAATACTGCCCCCTAGCCCTAACAGGTTAAAATAGCTTTTTGGTGAAAGCACATTTTGCAATATTCTAAGTACATAGCCCAGCCATCACGGGCTAGCTATTTAGACACCCGGCAAGTTTAGCCTTCACCAAAATCAGATTTACTATTTCAAAAGTTTGATTACCTTTTGTTGTCTTCGTCAGAATGCACTCCCAGGACTGCTACTTCAATAACAAATGTTGGTTTGGTCCAAAATAATCCATCATTATATCCGAATAGCGGCGTTTTGTTCGTGCGTTCCAGAAACTATCCGAAATGGTAAATCAGGGTCGCGCGCATGGCGCATTTCGTGACAAAAAAATTCTAAATATTCCATTACCGTACTTCGAAGCATGTCAACCGCTGTTTAAAATCAATTTTTATGCAATTTATCTCGTAAAAAAGCGATAATATTCCGACCGGGAATCTCCTTTTCGGTAAACAGAGGAAAAAACACAAAGACGGGGGAAGCCAGTGCACGCGCCTAAGCCCACAGTCCCTTGATCGGCCACTTGAGAAAGGCGATAATGTGTTTCAGCCTGGGGCTGGAATGACGACATTCAGGTTTTTCCCGGGCTCTGAGAGCCTATTGGAGCCGTGGGAAGTGTCACGTTACCGCAGAGATCCTTTGTAATGGAATGAGATGTCAAAGAAAGACAATAAATGGTCAGACAGGCCACTTCCTGTAAAGGAATCTCTCAGGTTTTGACCTGCCATTTGAGTTCTGTTATACTCACAGACACCATTCAAACAGTTTTAGAAACTTTGGAGTGTTTTCCATCCAAAGCTAATAATGATATGCATATTCTAGTTTCTGGGCAGGAGTAATAATCAGATTAAATCGGGTACGTTTTTTATCCAGCCGTGAAAATACTGCCCCCTAGCCATAACAGGATAAAAGTCATTTAGCAGACGCTCTTATCCAGAGCGACTTAGAAATTGGTGCATTCACCTTGTGATATCCAGTGGAACAACCACTTTACAATAGTGCATCTAAATCTTTTAGGGGGGGGGATTAGAAGGATTACTTTATCCTATCCTAGGTATTCCTTAAAGAGGTGGGGTTTCAGGTGTCTCCTTCTCCGAGGCAGACGTGAGTAAAACATTTAAACGTGTTAACCCTCGCAAGGCTGCCAGCCCAGACGGCATCCCTTGCCACGTCCTCAGAGCATGCGCAGACCAGCTGGCTGGTGTGTTTACAGACATATTCAATCAATCCTTATCCCAGTCTGCTGTTCCCACCTGCTTCAAGATGGCCACCATTGTTCCTGTTCCCAAGAAAGCTAAGGTAACTGAACTAAATGACTATCGCCCCGTAGCACTCGCTTCTGTCATCATGAAGTGCTTTGAGAGACTAGTCAAGGATCATATCACCTCCACCCTACCTGACACCCTAGACCCACTCCAATTTGCTTACCACCCCAATAGATCCACAGACAATGCAATCGCCATCACACTGCACACTGCCCTATCCTGTTTGGACTAGAGGAATACCTATGTAAGAATGCTGTTCATTGACTACGGGTCGGCATTCAACACCATAGTACCCTCCAAACTCATCCCGCCCTGTGCAACTGGGTCCTGGACTTCCTGACGGGCCGCCCCCAGGTGGTGAAACAACATCTCTACTCCGCTGATCCTCAACACTGGGGCCCCACAAGGGTGCGTTCTCAGCCTTCTCCTGTACTCCCTGTTCACCCATGACTGCGTGGCCATGCACGCCTCCAACTCAATCATCAAGTTTGAACACGACACTACAGTGGTAGGCTTGATTACCAACAGCGATGAGACAGCCTACAGGGAGGAGGTGAGGGCCCTCGGAGTGTGGTGTCAGAAAAATAACCTCTCACTCAACGTCAGCAAAACAAAAGAGATGATCGTGGACTTCAGGAAACAGCAAAGGGAGCACCCCCCTATCCACATCGCCGGGACAGTAGTGGAGAAGGTGGAAAGTTCTATGTTCCTCGGTGTACATATCACTGACAAACTGAAATGGTCCACCAACACAGACAGCGTGGTGAAGAAGGTGCACAAGTGCCTCTTAAACCTCAGGAGGCTGAAAAAATGTGGCTTGTCACCGAAAACCCTCACTAACTTTTACAAGTGCACAATTGAGAGCATCCTGTCGGGCTGTATCACCACCTGGTACGGCAGCTGCGCCGCCCACAACCGCAGGGCTTTTCAGAGGGTGGTGAGGTCTGCACATCACCGGGGGCAAACTACCAGGACACCTACACCACCCGATGTCACAGGAAGGCAAAAAATATCATCAAGGACATCAACCACCCGAGCCACTGCCTGTTCACCCCGCTATCATCCAGGAGGTGAGGTCAGTACAGGTGCATCAAAGCTGGGACAGAGAAAAAAAAACAGCTTCTATCTCAAGGCCATCACACTGTTAAACAGCCATCACTAGCACAGAGTGTCACAATGTCGACTGAAGGTGGCGCCTCTCCTCGTTCGGGCGGCGCTCGGCGGTCGTCGTCGCCGGCCTACTAGCTGCCACTGATCCTCTTTTCATTTTCTTTTGGTGAGGTCTGGTTTATGTGTGCACCTGTATTGGGTTAGATCGTTAGTGGAGGGGTTATTTAGTCTCTCTGTTTAGGTTTGGGGATTGTGCGGGATTGTTTTTGTCTAGTTTTGTTAGGTTGGGGTTTAGGCATTTCCTCTGCATTTTTGTGTGTTAAGGCATACGAGCTTTCTGGGCTGCGCCCCTACTCTGTTTTCGGGGTCTTACTTTTATTGTATTTTCGCCCTGCCTTACATGTTGTTGGCAGTTTTGGACTATTGCCTATTAAAACGTGTGTTCACGGACCTTGGTCTCCTGCGCCTGACTTCACCCCTCCTGCTGCTTTGAGTTCCTGACACAGAGAGGTGGCTGCATACCTACAGACTCGACATCATTGGCCACTTTAATAAATGGAACACTAGTCACTTAAATAATGTAACTTTAATAATGTCTCGCATTACACATCTCATGTGTATATACTGTATACTGTGTCCTTCACTATATATTATTTATTATCTATTGCATCTTAGCCGCTCTGTCACTGCTCATCCATATGTTTTATACTTATATGTTCTCATCCCATTCCTTTACTAGATTGTGTGTATTAGGTTTAGTTGTGGAATTTGTTAGATATTACCTGTTAGATGCTGCTGCACTGTCAGATCTAGCAGCATAAGCATTTAGCTACACTCACAATAACATCTGCTAACCATGTGTATGTGACCTATACAATTAGATTTTATTTGAACTGCCTTGATCAGGGGCTGAACAACATATTTTTTACCTCGTCAGCTAGGGGATTTGATCCAGCAACCTTTCAGTTACCGGCCCAACACTAACCACTAGGCTACCTGCCTCCCCCCACCAAGTATATAGGTCCTGCCACTGCAGGAAGCTTGGCCCCAGTGACGTACTGGGCCGTACACACTACTATCTGTATTGCTTTACAGTCAGATACCGAGCAGTACTCTCTCTCTTTATTTGGAAAGGAAAGGAAAAAGGGGGGGGATACCTGGTCAGTTGTACAACTGAAAGCCTTCAACTGAAATGTGTCTTCCTCATTTAACCCCACCCCTCTGAATCAGAGAGGTGGGGGAGGGGGGGCCTTAATCGACATCCACGTCATCGGCGCCCGGGGATAACAGCTCGGATATGGGAAACATATGTTTACATTGCCAAAGCAAGTTCAATAGATAAACAAAAAGTGAATCTCTCTCAGCATAAGACCCAGCACGCCACTTAGCTCCCCCTGATTTACAGAACCCTTCTGATGCTTATCTATTTACCAGGAAATAGGAGGAGGAGGAGGAGGAACAGCGCTTTGACACAGAGACCAACGGTGCTGCCCGTGGCTTTGCCTGCATGAGAGAGAGAAAATAAATTAAATCTGCGTCTCAAATGGCACCCTATTCCCTATATATAGTGCACTAAGGACCCTGGTCAAAATGTAGTGCACTACGTAGGGGATAGGGTGTCATTCTGGTCTAAAGTAGTGCACTACGTAGGGAATAGGGTGTCATTCTGGTCTAAAGTAGTGTACTACGTAGGGAATATGGTGTCATTCTGGTCTAAAGTAGTGTACTATGTAGGGAATAGGGAGTCATTCTGGTCTAAAGTAGTGTACTATGTAGGGAATAGGGAGTCATTCTGGTCTAAAGTAGTGTACTATGTAGGGAATAGGGAGTCATTCTGGTCTAAAGTAGTGTACTATGTAGGGAATAGGGAGTCATTCTGGTCTAAAGTAGTGTACTACGTAGGGAATAGGGAGTCATTCTGGTCTAAAGTAGTGTACTACGTAGGGAATAGGGAGTCATTCTGGTCTAAAGTAGTGTACTACGTAGGGAATAGGGAGTCATTCTGGTCTAAAGTAGTGTACTACGTAGGGAATAGGGAGTCATTCTGGTCTAAAGTAGTGTACTATGTAGGGAATAGGAAGTCATTCTGGTCTAAAGTAGTGTACTACGTAGGGAATAGGGAGTCATTCTGGTCTAAAGTAGTGTACTACGTAGGGAATAGGGAGTCATTCTGGTCTAAAGTAGTGCACTACGTAGGGAATAGGGAGTCATTCTGGTCTAAAGTAGTGTACTACGTAGTGAATAGGGAGTCATTCTGGTCTAAAGTAGTGCACTACGTAGGGAATAGGGTGTCATTCTGGTCTAAAGTAGTGTACTACGTAGGGAATAGGGTGTCATTCTGGTCTAAAGTAGTGCACTACGTAGGGAACAGGATACCATTCATTCACAGTGTTACCGCTGCAGCTTTGCCTTGCTTGGCTGCAGACAAAAAAATACCTTTGTTGTTTCTGTGAAATCTGGTTTGGTCACAGTGTCAAGGCACAGTGTTCTATTAGGCAACAACATGGCTGTTGGTCGGGGAGGAGGACGAGGAGGAGGTGGAGGAGGAGATGGAGAGGAGAGGTCAAGGAGGATGAGGAGGATGAGGATGAGGAGGATGAAGAGAAGAAGGAGGAAGAGAGGGAGGAACAGGATATATATAAAGGTATACTCCTGGATATTGTAAGGTTAAAAACCAAGAAAGTCTGATTCAGCAGCTAAAAGATTGGGATATTCATTTGGTTCAGGGAGTTAATCCTGGGGAAGGAGGCAGATATTAGGAATGAGATTACATTTCTGGGCCGGTGCACTACTTTAGACCCTATTCCCTACATAGTGCAATACTTTAGACACGATTCCCTATATAGTGCACTAGTTTTGACCCTATTCCCTATATAGTGCACTACTTTAGACCCTATTCCCTATATAGTGCACTACTTTAGACCCTATTACCTATATCGTGCACTACTTTAGACCCTATTCCATATATAGTGCACTACTTTTGGTTGTAGTCCCATAGGGTCTGGGTAAAAGTAGTGCACTTTGTAGTAATTGCCATTTGGGACGAAGCCAGTGATCGCTCATCTCACAGAGGTGTGACAAATGGAGGCAGAATAGATGCTGAGTGACTAATTAGCAACGTGGGATGTAGAAGGACTGAGATGGGCTGGAGGTCAGGCTGCCAGGAGGACAATGAGATGGGCTGGTGGTCAGGCTGCCAGGAGGACAATGAGATGGGCTGGAGGTCAGGATGCCAGGAGGACAATGAGATGGGCTGGAGGTCAGGATGCCAGGAGGACAATGAGATGGGCTGGAGGTCAGGATGCCAGGAGGACAATGAGATGGGCTGGAGGTCAGGCTGCCAGGAGGACAATGAGATGGGCTGTAGGTCAGGCTGCCAGGAGGAAAATGAGATGAGCTGATGGTCAGGTTGCCAAGAGAACAATGACTCAGGATTAGTCCAAAATGACATCCTATACAGTGCCTTCGGAAACTATTCAGACCCCTTGACTTTTTCCACATTTTGTTAGGTTACAGCCTTATTCTAAAATTGATTAAAAACAATAAATGAATCTACACAAATAAATGAACAAATAACATTCACATAAGTGCCCTTTACTCAGTACTTTGTTGAAGCACCTTTGACAGGGATTGCAGCCTCAAGTCTTCTTTGGTATGAAGCTACAAGCTTGGCACACCTGTATTTGGGGAGTTTCTCCCATTCTTCTCTGCAGATCCTCTCAAGCTCTGTCAGGTTGGATGGGGAGCGTTGCTGCACAGCTATTTTCAGGTCTCTCCTGATATGTTTGATCGGGTTGAAGTCCGGGCTCTGGCTGGGCCACTCAAGGACATTCAGAGACTTGTCTAGAAGCCACTCCTGCGTTGTCTTGGCTGTGTGCTTAGGGTCGTTGTCCTGTTGGAAGGTGAACCTTCACCCCAGTCTGAGGTCCTGAGCGCTCTGGAGCAGGTTTTCATCAAGGATCTCTCTGTACTTTGCTCTGTTCATCGTTCCCTTGATCCTGACTAGTCTCCCAATCGCTGTCGCTGAAAAACATCCCCACAGCATGATGCTGGCACCACCATGCTTCACCGTAGGGATGATGCCAGGTTTACTTCAGACGCTTGGCATTCAGGCCAAAGAGTTCAATCTTGGTTTCATCAGACCAGAGAATCTTGTTTCTCATGGTCTGAGAGTCCTTTAGGTGCCTTTTATCAAACTCCAAGCGGGCTGTCATGTGCCTTTTACTGAGGAGTGGCTTCCGTCTGGCCACTCTACCATAAAGGCCTGATTGGTGGAGTGCTGCAGAGATGGTTGTCCTTCTGGAAGGTTCTCCCATCTCAGCAGAGGAACTCTAGAGCTCTGTCAGAGGTACTTGGTCATCTCCCTGTTCAAGGCCCTTCTCCCCTGATTGCTCAGTTTGGAGGTCAGCTCTAAGAAGAGTCTTGGGGGTTCTAAACTTCTTCAATTGAAGAATGATGGAGGCCACTGTGTTCTTGGGGACCTTCAATGCCGCAGACATTTTTTGGTACCCTTCTCCAGATCGGTGCCTCAACACAATCCTGTCTCTGAGCTCTACGAACAATTCCTTTCACCTTATGGCTTGGTTTTTGCTCTGACATGCACTGTCAACTGTGGGACCTTATATAGACAGGTGTGTGCCTTTCCAAATCATGTTCAATCAATTTAATTTACCACAGGTGGACTCCAATCAAGTTGTAGAAACATCTGAGGATGAACCTGAGCTCCTGGTTGAGTCTCATAGCTGAGGGTCTAAATACTTATCTAAATAAGGTTTTTCTGTTTTTAATACATTTGCAAAAGTTTCTAAAAAACCTGTTATCACTTTCTCATTATGGTGTCTTGTGTGTAGATTGCTGAGGATTTTATTGTATTTAATACCTTTTAGAATAACGCTGTAACGTAATAAAATGTGGAAAAAGGGAAGGGGTTCTACCAACTGGTCCTGTGTGGCTCAGTTGGTAGAGCATGGTGTTTGCAACGCCAGGGTTGTGGGTTTGTTTCCCACGGGGGACCAGTACGGGAAAATAAAAAATAAAAAATATCTATGAAGTGATGCATTCACTACTGTAAGTCACTCTGGATAAGCGTGTCTGCTAAATGACTAAAAATGTAAAAATGGGTGGTGGTGGTAGGATTGTGGTGGTGCGTCTCCAGGTTTATGTAACAGATGTCTAGCAGATTATCATGACTTCCTGAACTAATAAATATATTTTTCATCATGAAAAAACAAAAGGCTTTAAATACATAAACACCTGCTAGATCGTGTAAATCCCCCTGATGGGTTTTAGCTTGAGAGGAGAAAAGGCTTGTTTAGTTCTTCATTCTGTGTGTTTTGATGAATAAGAATGACGTTTTGTTGTTGTCAAATCTGCTTTAAACCCCAGCGAGCTCATGGAAATGTAGCTTTCTGATGATATCGTCTGGTGGCTTGGCTGGTGACGGGCAGCAAGAGGTTGGCTGGGCTGGTGACGGGCAGCAAGAGGTTGGCTGGGCTGGTGACGGGCAGCAAAAAGGAGGCTGGGCTGGTGACGGGCAGCAAGAGGGAGGCTGGGCTGGTGACGGGCAGCAAGAGGGAGGCTGGGCTGGTGACGGGCAGCAAGAGGGACGCTGGTGACGGGCAGCAAGAGGGAGGCTGGGCTGGTGACGGGCAGCAAGAGGGAGGCTGGGCTGGTGACGGGCAGCAAGAGGGAGGCTGGGCTGGTGACGGGCAGCAAGAGGGAGGCTGGGCTGGTGACGGGCAGCAAGAGGTTGGCTGGGCTGGTGACGGGCAGCAAGAGGGAGGCTGGGCTGGTGACGGGCAGCAAGAGGTTGGCTGGGCTGGTGACGGGCAGCAAGAGGGAGGCTGGGCTGGTGACGGGCAGCAAGAGGGAGGCTGGGCTGGTGACGGGCAGCAAGAGGGAGGCTGGGCTGGTGACGAGCAGCAAGAGGTTGGCTGGGCTGGTGACGGGCAGCAAGAGGTTGGCTGGGCTGGTGACGGACAGCACGAGGTAGGCTGGGCTGGTGACGGGCAGCAAGAGGTTGGCTGGGCTGGTGACGGGCAGCAAGAGGGAGGCTGGGCTGGTGACGGGCAGCAAGAGGTTGGCTGGGCTGGTGACGGGCAGCAAGAGGTTGGCTGGGCTGGTGACGGACAGCAAGAGGTAGGCTGGGCTGGTGACGGGCAGCAAGAGGTAGGCTGGGCTGGTGACGGGCAGCAAGAGGTTGGCTGGGCTGGTGACGGGCAGCAAGAGGTTGGCTGGGCTGGTGACGTCCGGGAGGCCTAGTGTTAGCGTGTGTGTGGGTGTGTGTGTTTTGCGTGTGTGCGTGCTTGTTTGTGTGTTAGCGTCGTCCAGCAGCCTGATAGGATGTAATATGATTCAGTATAATATAGTCTGCTAGCAGAATACTATGCATGGAAGGAAGTGCAACACTCCCAGCTAACGCAATCAGATCACCCTGACTGGGTTCCAGCACAATTCTCACTTAGCATTAAAGACCGTGAATGAATGAACAGATGTAGCATACAGGCTGAGTCATAAATGTCAACCTGTCCCTATATAGTGCGTTACCTATTGGCCCTGGTTAAAGTAGTGCACTAAATAGGGAACAGGGTGCCATTTGGGACTCATCATGGAGAGGACAGAGCTGTGTCTGTGTGTCCTATTGAGGAGAAATAGAAAGAATCCAAGCAAGAGGAAAACATGATAATCATCTCTCCTCTCCTCTCCTCTCCTCTCCTCTCCTCTCCTCTCCTCTCCTCTCCTCTCCTCTCCTCTCCTCTCCTCTCCTCTCCTCTCCTCTCCTCTCCTCTCCTCTCCCTCTCCCTCTCCCTCTCCTCTTCCTGTACCTCTCCTCCCAGTCTTTATCATTAGAGCTTCCTATTACCTACCCTGAGTTCTGGAGATGGGTTTCCAGCAGAGCACCCTGGGAGTCTGGCAGCGAGGCGAGGCTAGCTGTAGGGTCTCCGTCCCAAATTACACCCTATTCCCTTTATAGTGCACAACTTTTGACCAGGGCCCATAGGACACTGGTCAAAGGTAATGCACTATGTAGGTTATACGGTGCGATTTGGGACAAAGCCTAGCTCTAGCTCTGCTGCTGAGCATTGTGATGAGTTCTCTACTGATGTTTCATGCTTCGCTATGTCAGCCCTGCTTTCCTCCCTTCTGCTGCTGCCTAATCCTGCTCTCTCTCTCTCTACCCATCTCAATCTCTCTCTCTCTCTCTCTCTTTCGTTGGGTCTCTCTCTCGTTGAGTCTCTCTCTCCCCATCTTTCCCTCTCCCCATCTTTCCCTCTCTATCTCTCTCTCTAAGTGTGAATCATCATTGAAGGCAATGTCAGTTTGTTGGCCTGGTGTGGAGAGGAAGGAAGGAACAAGGGAGGGAGGAAGGGAAGGAAAGAGACATAGGGGTGAAGTGAGGTTGAACCCTTTTGGTGAAGGATTTGTACATAACATTGTAGAACATTGTGTGTGTCTCCTTCACTGCCCAGGTCAAACTGCTCCAGTGCTAATGATCACATTGATTACAGGTGTAAACTGTATGTATTTAATCCCTCCCTCTCTGCCTCCCCTGTAGTTGTGTCACCCAGGTCCACCCCCCTTTCCCTCTCTCAGTCCATATCTGCATGTTACTCTGTCTGCTACTCTGTCTGTTACTCTGTATGTTACTCTGCATGTTACTCTGCATGTTACTCTGTCTGTTACTCTGTCTGTTACTCTGTCTGTTACTCTGTATGTTACTCTGTCTGCTAATCTGTCTGCTAATCTGTCTGTTACTCTATGTTACTCTGTATGTTACTCTGTCTGTTACTGTTACTCTGTCTGTTACTCTGTCTGTTACTCTGTATGTTACTCTGTCTGCTAATCTGTCTGTTACTCTGTCTGTTACTCTGTCTGCTAATCTGTCTGCTAATCTGTCTGCTAATCTGTCTGTTACTATGTCTGTTACTCTGTCTGCTAATCTGTCTGTTACTCTGTCTGTTATTCTGTCTGTTACTCTGTTTGTTACTCTGTCTGTTACTCTGTATGTTACTCTGTATGTTACTCTGTCTGTTACTCTGTCTGTTACTCTGTAAATTACTCTGTCTGTTACTCTGTCTGTTACTCTGTCTGTTACTCTGCACGTTACTCTGTCTGCTACTCTGTCTGCTACTCTGTCTGCTACTCTGTCTGTTACTCTGTCTGTTACTCTGTATGTTACTCTGTCTGCTAATCTGTCTGTTACTCTGTCTGTTACTCTGTCTGTTACTCTGTCTGTTACTCTGTCTGCTAATCTGTCTGCTAATCTGTCTGTTACTGTGTCTGCTAATCTGTATGTTACTCTGTCTGTTATTCTGTCTGTTACTCTGTATGTTACTCTGTCTGTTACTCTGTTACTCTGTCTGTTACGCTGTCTGCTAATCTGTCTGTTACTCTGTATGTTACTCTGTCTGTTACTGTTACTCTGTCTGTTACTGTTACTCTGTCTGTTACACTGTGTCATGACGTTGCCCTCATTGGGTACAGCGAGCACTATTCCCCCCTCCCTCTGCACCAGCCCTGTTCTATGCACCATCCCACACCCAGGCTGCTGTGGTCAGTAGAGGTCGTAAATTCCTAGAGAAGATCCTGCCTCATGGCCAGACAGTATAGAGAGAGAGTGAGTTTTCATAGAGAGAACAAAGGAATTTCTTCCAACTCACAGAACTGGCAGTCTGAACAGTATTTATGTTCTGGAGAATGTATAAAAGATCGGTGAAGAATCCAGCTATGAACTGGTCCGTTGGGTACAATTTTGTGAAACTCATGAGAGACAATACGGCCACATGACCATAACACTGTTTATATAATAGCCACAGTTATGAGGCTTACATCTAATTGTTGTATAAAATGAATCAGTGAGGATGGAACTGTTTGTGAATTGTGTAATGTGATTTTGGACTGTTTAATGAAGGAAACTCCAAATCCCTTTGGAGTTTAACTATATCAGAGGACCGCCCATGAGCACAGTTATGGTCTGGTGTCATGGGACAGGCCCTTTTCTGCTCTTCCGAATGAAACCCCCACCTACGTTTTCAATCAGCAGACCAGCTTACCTTGATAACGAGAGGGCCAAGGTTTGAGACCAGACCTAGCTTACCTCGATAACGAGAGGGCCAAGGTTTGAGAGGAGACCAGCTTACCTCGATAACGAGAGGGCCAAGGTTTGAGAGGAGACCAGCTTACCTCGATAACGAGAGGGCCAAGGTTTGAGACAAGACCGAGTTTACCTCGATAACGAGAGGGCCAAGGTTTGAGACCAGACCAGCTTACCTCAATAACGAGAGGGCCAAGGTTTGAGACCAGACCGAGCTTACCTCGATAATGAGAGGGCCAAGGTTTGAGACCAGACCAGCTTACCTTGATAACGAGAGGGCCAAGGTTTGAGACAAGACCGAGCTTACCTCGATAATGAGAGGGCAAAGGTTTGAGACCAGACCAGCTTACCTCGATAACGAGAGGGCCAAGGTTTGAGACCAGACCGAGCTTACCTCGATAACGAGAGGGCCAAGGTTTGAGAGGAGACCAGCTTACCTCGATAACGAGAGGGCCAAGGTTTGAGAGGAGACCAGCTTACCTCGATAACGAGAGGGCCAAGGTTTGAGACCAGACCAGCTTACCTTGATAACGAGAGGGCCAAGGTTTGAGACCAGACCAGCTTACTTCGATAACGAGAGGGCCAAGGTTTGAGATCAGACCAGCTTACCTCGATAACGAAAGGGCCGAGGTTTGAGACAAGACCGAGCTTACCTCGATAACGAGAGGGCCAAGGTTTGAGACCAGACCGAGCTTACCTTGATAATGAGAGGGCCAAGGTTTGAGACCAGACCGAGTTTACCTCGATAACGTGAGGGCCAAGGTTTGAGACCAGACCAGCTTACCTCGATAACGAGAGGGCCAAGGTTTGAGACCAGACCGAGCTTACCTCAATATTGAGAGGGCCAAGGTTTGAAACCAGACCAGCTAGATACAGAACTCCTCTATGCACTCGATATGTCCGATTTTAAAATAGCTTTTCGGTGAAAGCACATTTTGCAATATTCTCAGTAGATAGCCCGGCATCACAGGGCTAGCTATTTAGACACCCAGCAAAGTTTAGCACTCACAAAAGTCAGATATACTATAAGAAAAATGTTATTACCTTTGCTGTCTTCGTCAGAATGCACTCCCAGGACTTCTACTTCAATAACAAATGTTGGTTTGGTCCAAAATAATCTATCGTTATATCCAAATAGCGGCGTTTTGTTCGTGCGTTCAAGACACTATCCGAAAGGGTAAATAAGGGTGACGAGCATGGCGCAATTCGTGACAAAACATTTCTAAATATTCCATTACCGTACTTCGAAGCATGTCAACCGCTGTTTAAAATCAATTTTTATGCAATTTTTCTCATAAAAAAGCGATAATATTCCGACCAGGAATCTGCATTTAGGTAAACAGACAAAAGAAAATAAAGCATGGGGTCGACTCGGGCACGCGCCTAAGCCCATAGTACTCTGATCGGCCACTTACCAAACGCGATAAAGTGTTTCAGCCAGAGGCTGCCTCGATATCGTTCAGCTTTTTCGCGGGCTCTGAGAGCCTATGGGAGCCGTAGGAAGTGTCACGTTATAGCAAAGATCCTCAGTCTTCAATAAAAAGAGCCAAGATGAAACACAACTTGTCAGACAGGCCACTTCCTGCATGGAATCTTCTCAGGTTTTCGCCTGCCATATGAGTTCTGTTGTCACGCCCTGACCAGGTGAACTCGGGTATATTGGGTCAGGGTGTGTCATGTTAGGTATTTTTCATTGGTTTGTGTTTGGTTTACGTTTTAGCCTTGTGTAGGCTCTAGGTGGGTTTATTTCTATGTTGGGTTCTGTCGATTCCCAATCAGAGACAGCTGTCGCTAATTGTCTCTGATTGGGATCACATTTAAGTTGCTGTTTTCCCCACGCTGTTTGTGGGGTGTTGTCTCTTTGTTTGAGCACGTAACGTATCTGCATTTTTCTTGATTTTTGTGTACATGTTTAATTCCAGTGTGTTGAATAAACATGTGTTCGCTCCCAGCTGCGTTTTGGTCCGCTTCCTCGTCACCAGGCGACGAACGTTACATCTGTTATACTCACAGACACCATTCAAACAGTTTTAGAAACTTTAGGGTGTTTTCTATCCAAAGCCAATAATTATATGCATATTCTAGTTACTGGGCAGGAGTAGTAACCAGATTAAATCGGGTACGTTTTTTATCCGGCCGTGTCAATACTGCCCCCTAGCCCTAACAGGTTAAACTCTTAGAGTATCGATACCGACAGAATAAGAACAAGTCTTTGATATTAATTACTAGTATGCAGCTAGGAATTCGGTATCATTGAACGCGAAAACCGACAACCTCCGAAACATCTACTCTATAATGACATGAATGAATGTCACTCTGAACTATTCAATCTAACCGAGAGAGAGAGAGAGAGAGAGAGAGAGAGAGAGAGAGAGGAGAGAGAGAGAGAGAGAGAGAGAGAGAGAGAGAGAGAGGGGGGGGGGCGAGCGGACATTCTCTCCAACAGAAACAAACTTTTCAACAGAGATCCCGATGGCACACTGAGCGTAAATATACATATTGATTGCAATTATTCCCGAATGAGTGAGCGTTCAAGTGCAATGGATTAGCATTTCAGTTGTTATAATTATCAACTGTAGTGTCTCCTCAGCTGACCCCCCACTCCCCTATGTCTAACAAGCCACCATGCCGGTTTAGCCCACTAGGGCGCATTCTATCATTTCTTTGTAACCATTTGTTTGTTTGTTATGCATTTCTGTGAATTACCTAGTTAGTAAATAAATTATTTTAAGACAATTGATGTATGGATGACTCATAGTGAAGACTGGGTTCATGCAGATAACCAACAATTTAGGCAGGCACAGGACGTACCAGACTGGGTAGGCGCACTGGAGGCCTGGTGCATGGAGCCGGCACAGGTTGCACCGGACTGGTGACACGCTCTTCAGGGCGAGTGCGGGGAGCAGGCACAGGACGTACCGGACTGGGTAGGCGCACTGGAGGCCTGGTGTGTGGAGCCGGCACAGATGGCACCGGACTGGTGACATGCTCTTCAGGACGAATGGCGTGCAGAACACACCTAACTAACATTTCTCTCCTTTCTCTCTCCTCCAACAGCTCCATCACCTCCCCAACAGTCTCTGGCTCTCTCCTTGGCTCGACCAACAGCCCCTTGTGCCCCCCCCCCCAAATATTATTGGGGTTTCTGTGGCACTGGACTGGTGACACGCTCTTCATCACACCTGCGCTGCAGCATGCTCCTCGCTAACACCTCTCTCCGGTACGCCTCATTGAATTCCTCCAACGACTCCCATTTGGGCTCTGACACTCTCCGCTGCTCAGCCGTCTTCCCTATGTGCCCCCCCCCCCCCTCAAAAAATCTTGGGGTTTCTCCCGGCCGCGGACCCCGGCGTCGGCACTGTCCTTCCAAATTCCTTGGTGTCTCCTTCCAAGGAAGGGTCTCACATCCTCCCATTATTTCCTCCCATGTCCAAAACTCCTTTACCTCCATAACACGCTGCTTGGTCCCGTGTTGGTGGGATATTCTGTCACGCTTGTCAAAAGGAGTGGACCAAGGCACAGCGTGAGTTGGGTTCCACATATTTATTTCAAAGTAAACCTTAACAAAAAAACAATAAACATACAACGAATGTGAACTATGTGGTGCTGAATGCGCTAACACAAAACAATATCCCATAAACTAGGTGGGAAAAAGGGCTACCTAAATATGATCCCCAATTAGAGGTAATGATTACCAGCTGCCTCTAATTGGGAACCATACAAAACACCAACATAGACATACAAACGCCAGAAACCCCCCTAGTCACGCTCTGACCTAAACACCATAGAGAACCCAGAGGGCTGTGACAGTAACAGTTATTCCCATTGGTTCTGTGACAGTAACAGTTATTCCCATTGGTTCTGTCACAGTAACAGTTATTCCCATTGGTTCTGTGACAGTAACAGTTATTCCCATTGGTTCTTATGACAGTAACAGTTATTCCCATTGGTTCTGTGACAGTAATAGGTATTCCCATTGGTTCTGTGACAGTAACAGATATTCCCATTGGTTCTGTGACAGTAACAGGTATTCCCATTGGTTCTGTGACAGTAACAGTTATTCCCATTGGTTCTGTGACAGTAATAGGTATTCCCATTGGTTCTGTGACAGTAACAGTTATTCCCATTGGTTCTGTGACAGTAACAGGTATTCCCATTGGTTCTGTGACAGTAATAGGTATTCCCATTGGTTCTGTGACAGTAACAGGTATTCCCATTGGTTCTGTGACAGTAACAGTTATTCCCATTGGTTCTGTGACAGTAACAGGTATTCCCATTGGTTCTGTGACAGTAACAGTTATTCCCATTGGTTCTGTGACAGTAACAGTTATTCACATTGGTTCTGTGACAGTAACAGTTATTCCTATAGTTCTATGACAGTGCAACAGAAAGGGTAGCAGACATAGTAACAGTAACAGACAGAGTAACAGACACAGTGTAACGTCTGTGGTAAGGAGGAGACCAAGGTGCAGCGTGGTAAGTGCTCATTATTAATTTTATTATAACTCAGAACACTCAACAAAACAACAAAAAAAGGAAAACGAACTTCACGTTCTGCAGGCTTTCACTGAGCTGTACGAAAACAAGATCCCACAACTGAAGGAGGGAAAAAGGGCTGCCTAAGTATGATTCCCAATCAGAGACAACGATAGACAGCTGACTCTGATTGGAAACCATATTCGGCCAAAACAAAGAAATATAAAAACTAGATTGCCCACCCCACATCACACCCTGACCTAACCAAACTAGAGGAAATAAAATGTCTCTCTAAGGTCAGGGCGTGACACACAGCAACAGTAACAGACAGAGTAACAGACAGAGTAACAGACAGAGTAACAGACAAAGTAACAGTAGCAGACAGAGTAACATACAGTGTAACAGACAGAGTAACAGACAAAGCAACAGACAAAGTAACAGTAGCAGACAGAGTAACAGACAAAGTAACATACAAAGTAACAGACAGAGCAACAGACAAAGTAACAGTAGCAGACAGAGTAACAGACAAAGTAACATACAAAGTAACAGACAGAGCAACAGACAAAGTAACAGACAGAGTAACATACAGAGTAACAGTAACAGACAGAGTAACAGACAAAGTAACAGTAGCAGACAGAGTATCATACAGTGTAACAGACAAGGTTACAGACAAGGTAACAGACAAGGTAACAGACAGTGTAACATGTAGAGTAACACTAACAGACAGAGTAACAGACAAAGTAACAGTAGCAGACAGAGTAACAGACAGATTAGCAGACAAGGTAACATACAGAGTAACAGTAACATACAGAGTAACATACAGAGTAACATACAGAGTAACAGACAGAGTAACAGACAGAGTAACAGTAACAGACAGAGCAACAGACAGAGTAACAGACAGAGTAACAGTAACAGACAGAGCAACAGACAGAGTAACAGACATAGCAACAGACAGTAACAGACAGAGTAACATACCATGTAACAGACAAAGTAACAGTAACAGAAGCTGATTGTCAGTCTCTATCTCTGGAATTACTGTTAAATCAGGCCTGTGCTAAACCATTAGCCTTCCTTCCCTGTTGTGGCGTTTTCCCTCTGCAGTGTCACCCTGTGTCGCTGGGCTCCCTGCTTCTCACCTGGTTATTCTGGGCAGTTTCACCTGTTTCGTCTCTATTCTCCAGTCCAGTCCCCATATCATCCTAAATGCCACAGCTTCCGGCTCCAGAGATAGAGACTGCCAATCAGCTTCCGGCTCCAGAGATATAAACAACCAATTAGCTTCCAGCTCTAGAGATAGAGACCGCCAATGGCTCCTCACTTCTTCCCTTTCCACCAACACTTTTCATGGGATCCAGAGACAACCAATGGGATGATCCCTGTTCTCAACCCTCCCCTTCCCAGTCAGCAACACTTTCCCAACCCAACCCTCTGGGTGTAATTGACTAGGTGTGACAATATGGCCATGTGATTACAATTCAGATAGATATAACAAATCACAGCAGAGCTTAGAGACGACCCAATTTGTCCCACAGTCTAAGAGACAACCAATAATTTCTCGAGTCTGAGAGACAACCAATGGAAGGACTCTCCCCATCAGTCGTCAGTTCATGCCACCTCCCAGTTTGCACCGACGTCCCT
Source organism: Salmo salar (assembly GCF_965601325.2). NCBI lineage: Eukaryota > Metazoa > Chordata > Actinopteri > Salmoniformes > Salmonidae > Salmo > Salmo salar. Next base: position 32,549,434 of record NC_138307.1, on the reverse strand, counting down.
CCGACCCAACCATCTGGGTGTAATTGACTAGGCCTGCTGTTCCATCACCAAGGGAACACAACACAACATGAGCTGGTGAAGGGGGTCTTATAAATGGAACTTCTAGACGGATGTAGGAACATCTCTCTCTCTGTTAGAGGAGGAGAGAGTTAGTCCAGGTTAGAGGAGGAGAGAGTTAGTACAGGTTAGAGGAGGAGAGAGTTAGTCCAGGTTAGAGGAGGAGAGAGGAGAGAGTTAGTACAGGTTAGAGGAGGAGAGAGGAGAGAGTTAGTACAGGTTAGAGGAGGAGAGAGGAGAGTGTTAGTACAGGTTAGAGGAGGAGAGAGTTAGTCCAGGTTAGAGGAGGAGAGAGTTAGTACAGGTTAGAGGAGGAGAGAGGAGAGAGTTAGTACAGGTTAGAGGAGGAGAGAGGAGAGTGTTAGTACAGGTTAGAGGAGGAGAGAGTTAGTCCAGGTTAGAGGAGGAGAGAGTTAGTCCAGGTTAGAGGAGGAGAGAGTTAGTACAGGTTAGAGGAGGAGAGAGTTAGTCCAGGTTAGAGGAGGAGAGAGGAGAGAGTTAGTACAGGTTAGAGGAGGAGAGAGGAGAGAGTTAGTACAGGTTAGAGGAGGAGAGAGGAGAGTGTTAGTACAGGTTAGAGGAGGAGAGAGTTAGTCCAGGTTAGAGGAGGAGAGAGTTAGTACAGGTTAGAGGAGGAGAGAGGAGAGAGTTAGTACAGGTTAGAGGAGGAGAGAGGAGAGTGTTAGTACAGGTTAGAGGAGGAGAGAGTTAGTACAGGTTAGAGGAGGAGAGAGGAGAGAGTTAGTCCAGGTTAGAGGAGGAGAGAGTTAGTCCAGGTTAGAGGAGGAGAGAGTTAGTACAGGTTAGAGGAGGAGAGAGTTAGTACAGGTTAGAGGAGGAGAGAGGAGAGTGTTAGTACAGGTTAGAGGAGGAGAGAGTTAGTACAGGTTAGAGGAGGAGAGAGTTAGTACAGGTTAGAGGAGGAGAGAGGAGAGTTAGTACAGGTTAGAGGAGGAGATAGTTAGTACAGGTTAGAGGAGGAGAGAGGAAAGAGTTAGTACAGGTTAGAGGAGGAGAGAGTTAGTACAGGTTAGAGGAGGAGAGAGGAAAGAGTTAGTACAGGTTAGAGGAGGAGAGAGGAAAGAGTTAGTACAGGTTAGAGGAGGAGAGAGTTAGTACACGTTAGAGGAGGAGAGAGTTAGTCCAGGTTAGAGGAGGACAGAGTTAGTACAGGTTAGAGGAGGAGAGTGTTAGTACAGGTTAGAGGAGGAGAGAGTTAGTTCAGGTTAGAGGAGGAGAGAGTTAGTTCAGGTTAGAGGAGAAGAGAGGAAAGAGTTAGTACAGGTTAGAGGAGGAGAGAGTTAGTACAGGTTAGAGGAGGAGAGAGGAAATAGTTACCACAGGTTAGAGGAGAGAGTTAGTACAGGTTAGAGGAGGAGAGAGTTAGTACAGGTTAGAGGAGGAGACAGTTAGTCCAGGTTAGAGGAGGAGAGAGTTAGTACAGGTTAGAGGAGGAGAGAGTTAGTCCAGGTTAGAGGAGGAGAGAGTTAATACAGGTTAGAGGAGGAGAGAGTTAGTACAGGTTAGAGGAGGAGAGTGTTAGTACAGGTTAGAGGAGGAGAGTGTTAATACAGGTTAGAGGAGGAGAGAGTTAGTACAGGTTAGAGGAGGACAGAGGAGAGAGTTAGTACAGGTTAGAGGAGGAGAGAGTTAGTACAGGTTAGAGGAGGAGAGAGGAAAGAGTTAGTACAGGTTAGAGGAGGAGAGAGGAAAGAGTTAGTACAGGTTAGAGGAGGAGAGAGTTAGTACAGGTTAGAGGAGGAGAGAGTTAGTCCAGGTTAGAGGAGGACAGAGTTAGTACAGGTTAGAGGAGGAGAGTTTAGTACCGGTTAGAGGAGGAGAGTGTTAGTACAGGTTAGAGGAGGAGAGAGTTAGTTCAGGTTAGAGGAGGAGAGAGTTAGTTCAGGTTAGAGGAGGAGAGAGTTAGTTCAGGTTAGAGGAGGAGAGAGTTAGTACAGGTTAGAGGAGGAGAGAGGAGAGAGTTAGTACAGGTTAGAGGAGGAGAGAGGAGAGAGTTAGTACAGGTTAGAGGAGGAGAGTGTTAGTACAGGTTAGAGGAGGAGAGAGTTAGTACAGGTTAGAGGAGGAGAGAGTTAGTACAGGTTAGAGGAGGAGACAGTTAGTCAAGGTTAGAGGAGGAGAGAGTTAGTACAGGTTAGAGGAGGAGAGAGGAAATAGTTAGCACAGGTTAGAGGAGAGAGTTAGTACAGGTTAGAGGAGGAGAGAGTTAGTACAGGTTAGAGGAGGAGACAGTTAGTCCAGGTTAGAGGAGGAGAGAGTTAGTACAGGTTAGAGGAGGAGAGAGTTAGTCCAGGTTAGAGGAGGAGAGAGTTAATACAGGTTAGAGGAGGAGAGAGTTAGTACAGGTTAGAGGAGGAGAGTGTTAGTACAGGTTAGAGGAGGAGATAGTTAGTACAGGTTAGAGGAGGAGAGAGTTAGTACAGGTTAAAAGAGGAGAGAGGAGAGTTAGTACAGGTTAGAGGAGGAGATAGTTAGTACAGGTTAGAGGAGGAGAGAGGAAAGAGTTAGTACAGGTTAGAGGAGGAGAGAGTTAGTACAGGTTAGAGGAGGAGAGAGGAAAGAGTTAGTACAGGTTAGAGGAGGAGAGAGGAGAGTGTTAGTACAGGTTAGAGGAGGAGAGAGTTAGTACAGGTTAGAGGAGGAGAGAGGAGAGAGTTAGTCCAGGTTAGAGGAGGAGAGAGTTAGTCCAGGTTAGAGGAGGAGAGAGTTAGTACAGGTTAGAGGAGGAGAGAGTTAGTACAGGTTAGAGGAGGAGAGAGGAGAGTGTTAGTACAGGTTAGAGGAGGAGAGAGTTAGTACAGGTTAGAGGAGGAGAGAGTTAGTACAGGTTAGAGGAGGAGAGAGGAGAGTTAGTACAGGTTAGAGGAGGAGATAGTTAGTACAGGTTAGAGGAGGAGAGAGGAAAGAGTTAGTACAGGTTAGAGGAGGAGAGAGTTAGTACAGGTTAGAGGAGGAGAGAGGAAAGAGTTAGTACAGGTTAGAGGAGGAGAGAGGAAAGAGTTAGTACAGGTTAGAGGAGGAGAGAGTTAGTACACGTTAGAGGAGGAGAGAGTTAGTCCAGGTTAGAGGAGGACAGAGTTAGTACAGGTTAGAGGAGGAGAGTGTTAGTACAGGTTAGAGGAGGAGAGAGTTAGTTCAGGTTAGAGGAGGAGAGAGTTAGTTCAGGTTAGAGGAGAAGAGAGGAAAGAGTTAGTACAGGTTAGAGGAGGAGAGAGTTAGTACAGGTTAGAGGAGGAGAGAGGAAATAGTTACCACAGGTTAGAGGAGAGAGTTAGTACAGGTTAGAGGAGGAGAGAGTTAGTACAGGTTAGAGGAGGAGACAGTTAGTCCAGGTTAGAGGAGGAGAGAGTTAGTACAGGTTAGAGGAGGAGAGAGTTAGTCCAGGTTAGAGGAGGAGAGAGTTAATACAGGTTAGAGGAGGAGAGAGTTAGTACAGGTTAGAGGAGGAGAGTGTTAGTACAGGTTAGAGGAGGAGAGTGTTAATACAGGTTAGAGGAGGAGAGAGTTAGTACAGGTTAGAGGAGGACAGAGGAGAGAGTTAGTACAGGTTAGAGGAGGAGAGAGTTAGTACAGGTTAGAGGAGGAGAGAGGAAAGAGTTAGTACAGGTTAGAGGAGGAGAGAGGAAAGAGTTAGTACAGGTTAGAGGAGGAGAGAGTTAGTACAGGTTAGAGGAGGAGAGAGTTAGTCCAGGTTAGAGGAGGACAGAGTTAGTACAGGTTAGAGGAGGAGAGTTTAGTACCGGTTAGAGGAGGAGAGTGTTAGTACAGGTTAGAGGAGGAGAGAGTTAGTTCAGGTTAGTGGAGGAGAGAGTTAGTTCAGGTTAGAGGAGGAGAGAGTTAGTTCAGGTTAGAGGAGGAGAGAGTTAGTACAGGTTAGAGGAGGAGAGAGGAGAGAGTTAGTACAGGTTAGAGGAGGAGAGAGGAGAGAGTTAGTACAGGTTAGAGGAGGAGAGTGTTAGTACAGGTTAGAGGAGGAGAGAGTTAGTACAGGTTAGAGGAGGAGAGAGTTAGTACAGGTTAGAGGAGGAGACAGTTAGTCAAGGTTAGAGGAGGAGAGAGTTAGTACAGGTTAGAGGAGGAGAGAGGAAATAGTTAGCACAGGTTAGAGGAGAGAGTTAGTACAGGTTAGAGGAGGAGAGAGTTAGTACAGGTTAGAGGAGGAGACAGTTAGTCCAGGTTAGAGGAGGAGAGAGTTAGTACAGGTTAGAGGAGGAGAGAGTTAGTCCAGGTTAGAGGAGGAGAGAGTTAATACAGGTTAGAGGAGGAGAGAGTTAGTACAGGTTAGAGGAGGAGAGAGGAGAGTTAGTACAGGTTAGAGGAGGAGATAGTTAGTACAGGTTAGAGGAGGAGAGAGGAAAGAGTTAGTACAGGTTAGAGGAGGAGATAGTTAGTACAGGTTAGAGGAGGAGAGAGTTAGTACAGGTTAAAAGAGGAGAGAGGAGAGTTAGTACAGGTTAGAGGAGGAGATAGTTAGTACAGGTTAGAGGAGGAGAGAGGAAAGAGTTAGTACAGGTTAGAGGAGGAGAGAGTTAGTACAGGTTAGAGGAGGAGAGAGGAAAGAGTTAGTACAGGTTAGAGGAGGAGAGAGGAGAGTGTTAGTACAGGTTAGAGGAGGAGAGAGTTAGTACAGGTTAGAGGAGGAGAGAGGAGAGAGTTAGTCCAGGTTAGAGGAGGAGAGAGTTAGTCCAGGTTAGAGGAGGAGAGAGTTAGTACAGGTTAGAGGAGGAGAGAGTTAGTACAGGTTAGAGGAGGAGAGAGGAGAGTGTTAGTACAGGTTAGAGGAGGAGAGAGTTAGTACAGGTTAGAGGAGGAGAGAGTTAGTACAGGTTAGAGGAGGAGAGAGGAGAGTTAGTACAGGTTAGAGGAGGAGATAGTTAGTACAGGTTAGAGGAGGAGAGAGGAAAGAGTTAGTACAGGTTAGAGGAGGAGAGAGTTAGTACAGGTTAGAGGAGGAGAGAGGAAAGAGTTAGTACAGGTTAGAGGAGGAGAGAGGGAAGAGTTAGTACAGGTTAGAGGAGGAGAGAGTTAGTACAGGTTAGAGGAGGAGAGAGTTAGTCCAGGTTAGAGGAGGACAGAGTTAGTACAGGCTAGAGGAGGAGAGTGCTAGTACCGGTTAGAGGAGGAGAGTGTTAGTACAGGTTAGAGGAGGAGAGAGTTAGTTCAGGAAAGAGGAGGAGAGAGTTAGTTCAGGTTAGAGGAGGAGAGAGTTAGTTCAGGTTAGAGGAGGAGAGAGTTAGTACAGGTTAGAGGAGGAGAGAGGAGAGAGTTAGTACAGGTTAGAGGAGGAGAGAAGAGAGAGTTAGTACAGGTTAGAGGAGGAGAGTGTTAGTACAGGTTAGAGGAGGAGAGAGTTAGTACAGGTTAGAGGAGGAGACAGTTAGTCAAGGTTAGAGGAGGAGAGAGTTAGTACAGGTTAGAGGAGGAGAGAGTTAGTCCAGGTTAGAGGAGGAGAGAGTTAGTACAGGTTAGAGGAGGAGAGAGGAGAGAGTTAGTACAGGTTAGAGGAGGAGAGAGGAAATAGTTAGCACAGGTTAGAGGAGGAGAGAGTTAGTACAGGTTAGAGGAGGAGACAGTTAGTCCAGGTTAGAGGAGGAGAGAGTTAGTACAGGATAGAGGAGGAGAGAGTTAGTCCAGGTTAGAGGAGGAGAGAGTTAGGACAGGTTAGAGGAGGAGAGAGTTAGTACAGGTTAGAGGAGGAGAGAGGAAAGAGTTAGTACAGGTTAGAGGAGGAGAGAGTTAGTACAGGTTAGAGGATGAGAGAGGAAACAGTTAGTACAGGTTAGAGGAGGAGAGAGGAAAGAGTTAGTACAGGTTAGAGGAGGAGAGAGTTAGTACAGGTTAGAGGAGGAGAGAGGAAATAGTTAGCACAGGTTAGAGGAGAGAGTTAGTACAGGTTAGAGGAGGAGAGAATTAGTACAGGTTAGAGGAGGAGAGAGTTAGTACAGGTTAGAGGAGGAGAGAGTTAGTACAGGTTAGAGGAGGAGACAGTTAGTCCGGGTTAGAGGAGGAGAGAGTTAGTACAGGATAGAGGAGGAGAGAGTTAGTCCAGGTTAGAGGAGGAGAGAGTTAGTACAGGTTAGAGGAGGAGAGAGTTAGTACAGGTTAGAGGAGGAGAGAGGAAAGAGTTAGTACAGGTTAGAGGAGGAGAGAGTTAGTACAGGTTAGAGGAGGAGAGAGGAGAGAGTTAGTACAGGTTAGAGGAGGAGACAGTTAGTCCGGGTTAGAGGAGGAGAGAGTTAGTACAGGATAGAGGAGGAGAGAGGTAGTCCAGGTTAGAGGAGGAGAGAGTTAGTACAGGTTACAGGAGGAGAGGAGAGTTAGTACAGGTTAGAGGAGGAGAGAGGAGAGAGTTAGTACAGGTTAGAGGAGGAGAGAGGAAATAGTTAGCACAGGTTAGAGGAGGAGAGAGTTAGTACAGGTTAGAGGAGGAGACAGTTAGTCCAGGTTAGAGGAGGAGAGAGTTAGTACAGGATAGAGGAGGAGAGAGTTAGTCCAGGTTAGAGGAGGAGAGAGTTAGGACAGGTTAGAGGATGAGAGAGGAAACAGTTAGTACAGGTCAGAGGAGGAGAGAGGAAAGAGTTAGTACAGGTTAGAGGAGGAGAGAGTTAGTACAGGTTAGAGGAGGAGAGAGGAAATAGTTAGCACAGGTTAGAGGAGAGAGTTAGTACAGGTTAGAGGAGGAGACAGTTAGTCAAGGTTAGAGGAGGAGAGAGTTAGTACAGGTTAGAGGAGGAGAGAGGAAATAGTTAGCACAGGTTAGAGGAGAGAGTTAGTACAGGTTAGAGGAGGAGAGAGTTAGTACAGGTTAGAGGAGGAGACAGTTAGTCCAGGTTAGAGGAGGAGAGAGTTAGTACAGGTTAGAGGAGGAGAGAGTTAGTCCAGGTTAGAGGAGGAGAGAGTTAATACAGGTTAGAGGAGGAGAGAGTTAGTACAGGTTAGAGGAGGAGAGTGTTAGTACAGGTTAGAGAAGGAGAGTGTTAATACAGGTTTGAGGAGGAGAGAGTTAGTACAGGTTAGAGGAGGAGAGAGAAGAGAGTTAGTACAGGTTAGAGGAGGAGATAGTTAGTACAGGTTAGAGGAGGAGAGAGTTAGTACAGGTTAGAGGAGGAGAGAGGAGAGTTAGTACAGGTTAGAGGAGGAGATAGTTAGTACAGGTTAGAGGAGGAGAGAGGAAAGAGTTAGTACAGGTTAGAGGAGGAGAGAGTTAGTACAGGTTAGAGGAGGAGAGAGGAAAGAGTTAGTACAGGTTAGAGGAGGAGAGAGGGAAGAGTTAGTACAGGTTAGAGGAGGAGAGAGTTAGTACAGGTTAGAGGAGGAGAGAGTTAGTCCAGGTTAGAGGAGGACAGAGTTAGTACAGGTTAGAGGAGGAGAGTGCTAGTACCGGTTAGAGGAGGAGAGTGTTAGTACAGGTTAGAGGAGGAGAGAGTTAGTTCAGGTTAGAGGAGGAGAGAGTTAGTTCAGGTTAGAGGAGGAGAGAGTTAGTTCAGGTTAGAGGAGGAGAGAGTTAGTACAGGTTAGAGGAGGAGAGAGGAGAGAGTTAGTACAGGTTAGAGGATGAGGAGGAGAGAGTTAGTCCAGGTTAGAGGAGGAGAGAGTTAGTACAGGTTAGAGGAGGAGAGAGTTAGTACAGGTTAGAGGAGGAGAGAGTTAGTCACAGGTTAGAGGAGGAGAGAGTTAGTACAGGTTAGAGGAGGAGAGAGTTAGTCCAGGTTAGAGGAGGAGAGAGTTAGTACAGGTTAGAGGAGGAGAGAGGAGAGAGTTAGTACAGGTTAGAGGAGGAGAGAGGAAATAGTTAGCACAGGTTAGAGGAGGAGAGAGTTAGTACAGGTTAGAGGAGGAGACAGTTAGTCCAGGTTAGAGGAGGAGAGAGTTAGTACAGGATAGAGGAGGAGAGAGTTAGTCCAGGTTAGAGGAGGAGAGAGTTAGGACAGGTTAGAGGAGGAGAGAGTTAGTACAGGTTAGAGGAGGAGAGATGAAAGAGTTAGTACAGGTTAGAGGAGGAGAGAGTTAGTACAGGTTAGAGGATGAGAGAGGAAACAGTTAGTACAGGTTAGAGGAGGAGAGAGGAAAGAGTTAGTACAGGTTAGAGGAGGAGAGAGTTAGTACAGGTTAGAGGAGGAGAGAGGAAATAGTTAGCACAGGTTAGAGGAGAGAGTTAGTACAGGTTAGAGGAGGAGAGAGTTAGTACAGGTTAGAGGAGGAGAGAGTTAGTACAGGTTAGAGGAGGAGAGAGTTAGTACAGGTTAGAGGAGGAGACAGTTAGTCCGGGTTAGAGGAGGAGAGAGTTAGTACAGGATAGAGGAGGAGAGAGTTAGTCCAGGTTAGAGGAGGAGAGAGTTAGTACAGGTTAGAGGAGGAGAGAGTTAGTACAGGTTAGAGGAGGAGAGAGGAAAGAGTTAGTACAGGTTAGAGGAGGAGAGAGTTAGTACAGGTTAGAGGAGGAGAGAGGAGAGAGTTAGTACAGGTTAGAGGAGGAGACAGTTAGTCCGGGTTAGAGGAGGAGAGAGTTAGTACAGGATAGAGGAGGAGAGAGGTAGTCCAGGTTAGAGGAGGAGAGAGTTAGTACAGGTTACAGGAGGAGAGGAGAGTTAGTACAGGTTAGAGGAGGAGAGAGGAGAGAGTTAGTACAGGTTAGAGGAGGAGAGAGGAAATAGTTAGCACAGGTTAGAGGAGGAGAGAGTTAGTACAGGTTAGAGGAGGAGACAGTTAGTCCAGGTTAGAGGAGGAGAGAGTTAGTACAGGATAGAGGAGGAGAGAGTTAGTCCAGGTTAGAGGAGGAGAGAGTTAGGACAGGTTAGAGGATGAGAGAGGAAACAGTTAGTACAGGTCAGAGGAGGAGAGAGGAAAGAGTTAGTACAGGTTAGAGGAGGAGAGAGTTAGTACAGGTTAGAGGAGGAGAGAGGAAATAGTTAGCACAGGTTAGAGGAGAGAGTTAGTACAGGTTAGAGGAGGAGACAGTTAGTCAAGGTTAGAGGAGGAGAGAGTTAGTACAGGTTAGAGGAGGAGAGAGGAAATAGTTAGCACAGGTTAGAGGAGAGAGTTAGTACAGGTTAGAGGAGGAGAGAGTTAGTACAGGTTAGAGGAGGAGACAGTTAGTCCAGGTTAGAGGAGGAGAGAGTTAGTACAGGTTAGAGGAGGAGAGAGTTAGTCCAGGTTAGAGGAGGAGAGAGTTAATACAGGTTAGAGGAGGAGAGAGTTAGTACAGGTTAGAGGAGGAGAGTGTTAGTACAGGTTAGAGAAGGAGAGTGTTAATACAGGTTAGAGGAGGAGAGAGTTAGTACAGGTTAGAGGAGGAGAGAGAAGAGAGTTAGTACAGGTTAGAGGAGGAGATAGTTAGTACAGGTTAGAGGAGGAGAGAGTTAGTACAGGTTAGAGGAGGAGAGAGGAGAGTTAGTACAGGTTAGAGGAGGAGATAGTTAGTACAGGTTAGAGGAGGAGAGAGGAAAGAGTTAGTACAGGTTAGAGGAGGAGAGAGTTAGTACAGGTTAGAGGAGGAGAGAGGAAAGAGTTAGTACAGGTTAGAGGAGGAGAGAGGGAAGAGTTAGTACAGGTTAGAGGAGGAGAGAGTTAGTACAGGTTAGAGGAGGAGAGAGTTAGTCCAGGTTAGAGGAGGACAGAGTTAGTACAGGTTAGAGGAGGAGAGTGCTAGTACCGGTTAGAGGAGGAGAGTGTTAGTACAGGTTAGAGGAGGAGAGAGTTAGTTCAGGTTAGAGGAGGAGAGAGTTAGTTCAGGTTAGAGGAGGAGAGAGTTAGTTCAGGTTAGAGGAGGAGAGAGTTAGTACAGGTTAGAGGAGGAGAGAGGAGAGAGTTAGTACAGGTTAGAGGAGGAGAGAGGAGAGAGTTAGTACAGGTTAGAGGAGGAGAGTGTTAGTACAGGTTAGAGGAGGAGAGAGTTAGTACAGGTTAGAGGAGGAGACAGTTAGTCAAGGTTAGAGGAGGAGAGAGTTAGTACAGGTTAGAGGAGGAGAGAGTTAGTCCAGGTTAGAGGAGGAGAGAGTTAGTACAGGTTAGAGGAGGAGAGAGGAGAGAGTTAGTACAGGTTAGAGGAGGAGAGAGGAAATAGTTAGCACAGGTTAGAGGAGGAGAGAGTTAGTACAGGTTAGAGGAGGAGACAGTTAGTCCAGGTTAGAGGAGGAGAGAGTTAGTACAGGATAGAGGAGGAGAGAGTTAGTCCAGGTTAGAGGAGGAGAGAGTTAGGACAGGTTAGAGGAGGAGAGAGTTAGTACAGGTTAGAGGAGGAGAGAGGAAAGAGTTAGTACAGGTTAGAGGAGGAGAGAGTTAGTACAGGTTAGAGGATGAGAGAGGAAACAGTTAGTACAGGTTAGAGGAGGAGAGAGGAAAGAGTTAGTACAGGTTAGAGGAGGAGAGAGTTAGTACAGGTTAGAGGAGGAGAGAGGAAATAGTTAGCACAGGTTAGAGGAGAGAGTTAGTACAGGTTAGAGGAGGAGAGAGTTAGTACAGGTTAGAGGAGGAGAGAGTTAGTACAGGTTAGAGGAGGAGAGAGTTAGTACAGGTTAGAGGAGGAGACAGTTAGTCCGGGTTAGAGGAGGAGAGAGTTAGTACAGGATAGAGGAGGAGAGAGTTAGTCCAGGTTAGAGGAGGAGAGAGTTAGTACAGGTTAGAGGAGGAGAGAGTTAGTACAGGTTAGAGGAGGAGAGAGGAAAGAGTTAGTACAGGTTAGAGGAGGAGAGAGTTAGTACAGGTTAGAGGAGGAGAGAGGAGAGAGTTAGTACAGGTTAGAGGAGGAGACAGTTAGTCCAGGTTAGAGGAGGAGAGAGTTAGTACAGGATAGAGGAGGAGAGAGTTAGTCCAGGTTAGAGGAGGAGAGAGTTAGTACAGGTTAGAGGAGGAGAGAGTTAGTACAGGTTAGAGGAGGAGAGAGGAGAGAGTTAGTACAGGTTAGAGGAGGAGAGAGGAAATAGTTAGCACAGGTTAGAGGAGGAGAGAGTTAGTACAGGTTAGAGGAGGAGACAGTTAGTCCAGGTTAGAGGAGGAGAGAGTTAGTACAGGATAGAGGAGGAGAGAGTTAGTCCAGGTTAGAGGAGGAGAGAGTTAGGACAGGTTAGAGGATGAGAGAGGAAACAGTTAGTACAGGTTAGAGGAGGAGAGAGGAAAGAGTTAGTACAGGTTAGAGGAGGAGAGAGTTAGTACAGGTTAGAGGAGGAGAGAGGAAATAGTTAGCACAGGTTAGAGGAGAGAGTTAGTACAGGTTAGAGGAGGAGAGAGTTAGTACAGGTTAGAGGAGGAGAGAGTTAGTACAGGTTAGAGGAGGAGAGAGTTAGTACAGGTTAGAGGAGGAGACAGTTAGTCCGGGTTAGAGGAGGAGAGAGTTAGTACAGGATAGAGGAGGAGAGAGTTAGTCCAGGTTAGAGGAGGAGAGAGTTAGTACAGGTTAGAGGAGGAGAGAGTTAGTACAGGTTAGAGGAGGAGAGAGGAAAGAGTTAGTACAGGTTAGAGGAGGAGAGAGTTAGTACAGGTTAGAGGAGGAGAGAGGAAAGAGTTAGTACAGGTTAGAGGAGGAGAGAGTTAGTACAGGTTAGAGGAGGAGATAGTTAGTCCAGGTTAGAGGAGGAGAGAGTTAGTACAGGTTAGAGGAGGAGAGAGTTAGTCCAGGTTAGAGAAGGAGAGTGTTAGTACAGGTTAGAGGAGGAGAGTGTTAGTACAGGTTAGAGGAGGAGAGAGTTAGTCCAGGTTAGAGGAGGAGAGAGTTAGTACAGATTAGAGGAGGAGAGAGTTAGTACAGGTTAGAGAAGGAGAGAGTTAGTACAGGTTAGAGGAGGAGAGAGGAGAGAGTTAGTACAGGTTAGAGGAGGAGAGAGTTAGTACAGGTTAGAGGAGGAGAGAGTTAGTACAGGTTAGAGGTGGAGACAGTTAGTCCAGGTTAGAGGAGGAGAGAGTTAGTACAGGTTAGAGGAGGAGAGAGTTAGTACAGGTTAGAGGAGGAGAGAGTTAGTACAGGTTAGAGGAGGAGAGAGTTAGTACAGGTTAGAGGAGGAGAGAGTTAGTCCAGGTTAGAGGAGGAGAGAGTTAGTCCAGGTTAGAGGAGGAGACAGTTAGTCCGGGTTAGAGGAGGAGAGAGTTAGTACAGGATAGAGGAGGAGAGAGTTAGTCCAGGTTAGAGGAGGAGAGAGTTAGTACAGGTTAGAGGAGGAGAGAGTTAGTACAGGTTAGAGGAGGAGAGAGGAAAGAGTTAGTACAGGTTAGAGGAGGAGAGAGTTAGTACAGGTTAGAGGAGGAGAGAGGAGAGAGTTAGTACAGGTTAGAGGAGGAGACAGTTAGTCCGGGTTAGAGGAGGAGAGAGTTAGTACAGGATAGAGGAGGAGAGAGTTAGTCCAGGTTAGAGGAGGAGAGAGTTAGTACAGGTTAGAGGAGGAGAGAGTTAGTACAGGTTAGAGGAGGAGAGAGGAGAGAGTTAGTACAGGTTAGAGGAGGAGAGAGGAAATAGTTAGCACAGGTTAGAGGAGGAGAGAGTTAGTACAGGTTAGAGGAGGAGACAGTTAGTCCAGGTTAGAGGAGGAGAGAGTTAGTACAGGATAGAGGAGGAGAGAGTTAGTCCAGGTTAGAGGAGGAGAGAGTTAGGACAGGTTAGAGGATGAGAGAGGAAACAGTTAGTACAGGTTAGAGGAGGAGAGAGGAAAGAGTTAGTACAGGTTAGAGGAGGAGAGAGTTAGTACAGGTTAGAGGAGGAGAGAGGAAATAGTTAGCACAGGTTAGAGGAGAGAGTTAGTACAGGTTAGAGGAGGAGAGAGTTAGTACAGGTTAGAGGAGGAGAGAGTTAGTACAGGTTAGAGGAGGAGAGAGTTAGTACAGGTTAGAGGAGGAGACAGTTAGTCCGGGTTAGAGGAGGAGAGAGTTAGTACAGGATAGAGGAGGAGAGAGTTAGTCCAGGTTAGAGGAGGAGAGAGTTAGTACAGGTTAGAGGAGGAGAGAGTTAGTACAGGTTAGAGGAGGAGAGAGGAAAGAGTTAGTACAGGTTAGAGGAGGAGAGAGTTAGTACAGGTTAGAGGAGGAGAGAGGAAAGAGTTAGTACAGGTTAGAGGAGGAGAGAGTTAGTACAGGTTAGAGGAGGAGATAGTTAGTCCAGGTTAGAGGAGGAGAGAGTTAGTACAGGTTAGAGGAGGAGAGAGTTAGTCCAGGTTAGAGGAGGAGAGTGTTAGTACAGGTTAGAGGAGGAGAGTGTTAGTACAGGTTAGAGGAGGAGAGAGTTAGTCCAGGTTAGAGGAGGAGAGAGTAAGTACAGGTTAGAGGAGGAGAGAGTTAGTACAGGTTAGAGAAGGAGAGAGTTAGTACAGGTTAGAGGAGGAGAGAGGAGAGAGTTAGTACAGGTTAGAGGAGGAGAGAGTTAGTACAGGTTAGAGGAGGAGAGAGTTAGTACAGGTTAGAGGTGGAGACAGTTAGTCCAGGTTAGAGGAGGAGAGAGTTAGTACAGGTTAGAGGAGGAGAGAGGAGAGAGTTAGTACAGGTTAGAGGAGGAGACAGTTAGTCCGGGTTAGAGGAGGAGAGAGTTAGTACAGGATAGAGGAGGAGAGAGTTAGTCCAGGTTAGAGGAGGAGAGAGTTAGTACAGGTTAGAGGAGGAGAGAGTTAGTACAGGTTAGAGGAGGAGAGAGGAGAGAGTTAGTACAGGTTAGAGGAGGAGAGAGGAAATAGTTAGCACAGGTTAGAGGAGGAGAGAGTTAGTACAGGTTAGAGGAGGAGACAGTTAGTCCAGGTTAGAGGAGGAGAGAGTTAGTACAGGATAGAGGAGGAGAGAGTTAGTCCAGGTTAGAGGAGGAGAGAGTTAGGACAGGTTAGAGGATGAGAGAGGAAACAGTTAGTACAGGTTAGAGGAGGAGAGAGGAAAGAGTTAGTACAGGTTAGAGGAGGAGAGAGTTAGTACAGGTTAGAGGAGGAGAGAGGAAATAGTTAGCACAGGTTAGAGGAGAGAGTTAGTACAGGTTAGAGGAGGAGAGAGTTAGTACAGGTTAGAGGAGGAGAGAGTTAGTACAGGTTAGAGGAGGAGAGAGTTAGTACAGGTTAGAGGAGGAGACAGTTAGTCCGGGTTAGAGGAGGAGAGAGTTAGTACAGGATAGAGGAGGAGAGAGTTAGTCCAGGTTAGAGGAGGAGAGAGTTAGTACAGGTTAGAGGAGGAGAGAGTTAGTACAGGTTAGAGGAGGAGAGAGGAAAGAGTTAGTACAGGTTAGAGGAGGAGAGAGTTAGTACAGGTTAGAGGAGGAGATAGTTAGTCCAGGTTAGAGGAGGAGAGAGTTAGTACAGGTTAGAGGAGGAGAGAGTTAGTCCAGGTTAGAGGAGGAGAGTGTTAGTACAGGTTAGAGGAGGAGAGTGTTAGTACAGGTTAGAGGAGGAGAGAGTTAGTCCAGGTTAGAGGAGGAGAGAGTTAGTAGAGGTTAGAGGAGGAGAGAGTTAGTACAGGTTAGAGAAGGAGAGAGTTAGTACAGGTTAGAGGAGGAGAGAGGAGAGAGTTAGTACAGGTTAGAGGAGGAGAGAGTTAGTACAGGTTAGAGGAGGAGAGAGTTAGTACAGGATAGAGGTGGAGACAGTTAGTCCAGGTTAGAGGAGGAGAGAGTTAGTACAGGTTAGAGGAGGAGAGAGTTAGTCCAGGTTAGAGGAGGAGAGAGTTAGTCCAGGTTAGAGGAGGAGAGAGTTAGTACAGGTTAGAGGAGGAGAGAGTTAGTACAGGTTAGAGGAGGAGAGAGTTAGTACAGGTTAGAGGAGGAGAGAGTTAGTACAGGTTAGAGGAGGAGAGAGTTAGTCCAGGTTAGAGGAGGAGAGAGTTAGTCCAGGTTAGAGGAGGAGACAGTTAGTCCGGGTTAGAGGAGGAGAGAGTTAGTACAGGATAGAGGAGGAGAGAGTTAGTCCAGGTTAGAGGAGGAGAGAGTTAGTACAGGTTAGAGGAGGAGAGAGTTAGTACAGGTTAGAGGAGGAGAGAGGAAAGAGTTAGTACAGGTTAGAGGAGGAGAGAGTTAGTACAGGTTAGAGGAGGAGAGAGGAGAGAGTTAGTACAGGTTAGAGGAGGAGACAGTTAGTCCGGGTTAGAGGAGGAGAGAGTTAGTACAGGATAGAGGAGGAGAGAGTTAGTCCAGGTTAGAGGAGGAGAGAGTTAGTACAGGTTAGAGGAGGAGAGAGTTAGTACAGGTTAGAGGAGGAGAGAGGAGAGAGTTAGTACAGGTTAGAGGAGGAGAGAGGAAATAGTTAGCACAGGTTAGAGGAGGAGAGAGTTAGTACAGGTTAGAGGAGGAGACAGTTAGTCCAGGTTAGAGGAGGAGAGAGTTAGTACAGGATAGAGGAGGAGAGAGTTAGTCCAGGTTAGAGGAGGAGAGAGTTAGGACAGGTTAGAGGATGAGAGAGGAAACAGTTAGTACAGGTTAGAGGAGGAGAGAGGAAAGAGTTAGTACAGGTTAGAGGAGGAGAGAGTTAGTACAGGTTAGAGGAGGAGAGAGGAAATAGTTAGCACAGGTTAGAGGAGAGAGTTAGTACAGGTTAGAGGAGGAGAGAGTTAGTACAGGTTAGAGGAGGAGAGAGTTAGTACAGGTTAGAGGAGGAGAGAGTTAGTACAGGTTAGAGGAGGAGAGAGTTAGTACAGGTTAGAGGAGGAGACAGTTAGTCCGGGTTAGAGGAGGAGAGAGTTAGTACAGGATAGAGGAGGAGAGAGTTAGTCCAGGTTAGAGGAGGAGAGAGTTAGTACAGGTTAGAGGAGGAGAGAGTTAGTACAGGTTAGAGGAGGAGAGAGGAAAGAGTTAGTACAGGTTAGAGGAGGAGAGAGTTAGTACAGGTTAGAGGAGGAGAGAGGAAAGAGTTAGTACAGGTTAGAGGAGGAGAGAGTTAGTACAGGTTAGAGGAGGAGATAGTTAGTCCAGGTTAGAGGAGGAGAGAGTTAGTACAGGTTAGAGGAGGAGAGAGTTAGTCCAGGTTAGAGGAGGAGAGTGTTAGTACAGGTTAGAGGAGGAGAGTGTTAGTACAGGTTAGAGGAGGAGAGAGTTAGTCCAGGTTAGAGGAGGAGAGAGTAAGTACAGGTTAGAGGAGGAGAGAGTTAGTACAGGTTAGAGAAGGAGAGAGTTAGTACAGGTTAGAGGAGGAGAGAGGAGAGAGTTAGTACAGGTTAGAGGAGGAGAGAGTTAGTACAGGTTAGAGGAGGAGAGAGTTAGTACAGGTTAGAGGTGGAGACAGTTAGTCCAGGTTAGAGGAGGAGAGAGTTAGTACAGGTTAGAGGAGGAGAGAGGAGAGAGTTAGTACAGGTTAGAGGAGGAGACAGTTAGTCCGGGTTAGAGGAGGAGAGAGTTAGTACAGGATAGAGGAGGAGAGAGTTAGTCCAGGTTAGAGGAGGAGAGAGTTAGTACAGGTTAGAGGAGGAGAGAGTTAGTACAGGTTAGAGGAGGAGAGAGGAGAGAGTTAGTACAGGTTAGAGGAGGAGAGAGGAAATAGTTAGCACAGGTTAGAGGAGGAGAGAGTTAGTACAGGTTAGAGGAGGAGACAGTTAGTCCAGGTTAGAGGAGGAGAGAGTTAGTACAGGATAGAGGAGGAGAGAGTTAGTCCAGGTTAGAGGAGGAGAGAGTTAGGACAGGTTAGAGGATGAGAGAGGAAACAGTTAGTACAGGTTAGAGGAGGAGAGAGGAAAGAGTTAGTACAGGTTAGAGGAGGAGAGAGTTAGTACAGGTTAGAGGAGGAGAGAGGAAATAGTTAGCACAGGTTAGAGGAGAGAGTTAGTACAGGTTAGAGGAGGAGAGAGTTAGTACAGGTTAGAGGAGGAGAGAGTTAGTACAGGTTAGAGGAGGAGAGAGTTAGTACAGGTTAGAGGAGGAGACAGTTAGTCCGGGTTAGAGGAGGAGAGAGTTAGTACAGGATAGAGGAGGAGAGAGTTAGTCCAGGTTAGAGGAGGAGAGAGTTAGTACAGGTTAGAGGAGGAGAGAGTTAGTACAGGTTAGAGGAGGAGAGAGGAAAGAGTTAGTACAGGTTAGAGGAGGAGAGAGTTAGTACAGGTTAGAGGAGGAGATAGTTAGTCCAGGTTAGAGGAGGAGAGAGTTAGTACAGGTTAGAGGAGGAGAGAGTTAGTCCAGGTTAGAGGAGGAGAGTGTTAGTACAGGTTAGAGGAGGAGAGTGTTAGTACAGGTTAGAGGAGGAGAGAGTTAGTCCAGGTTAGAGGAGGAGAGAGTTAGTAGAGGTTAGAGGAGGAGAGAGTTAGTACAGGTTAGAGAAGGAGAGAGTTAGTACAGGTTAGAGGAGGAGAGAGGAGAGAGTTAGTACAGGTTAGAGGAGGAGAGAGTTAGTACAGGTTAGAGGAGGAGAGAGTTAGTACAGGATAGAGGTGGAGACAGTTAGTCCAGGTTAGAGGAGGAGAGAGTTAGTACAGGTTAGAGGAGGAGAGAGTTAGTCCAGGTTAGAGGAGGAGAGAGTTAGTCCAGGTTAGAGGAGGAGAGAGTTAGTACAGGTTAGAGGAGGAGAGAGTTAGTACAGGTTAGAGGAGGAGAGAGTTAGTACAGGTTAGAGGAGGAGAGAGTTAGTACAGGTTAGAGGAGGAGAGAGTTAGTCCAGGTTAGAGGAGGAGAGAGTTAGTCCAGGTTAGAGGAGGAGACAGTTAGTCCGGGTTAGAGGAGGAGAGAGTTAGTACAGGATAGAGGAGGAGAGAGTTAGTCCAGGTTAGAGGAGGAGAGAGTTAGTACAGGTTAGAGGAGGAGAGAGTTAGTACAGGTTAGAGGAGGAGAGAGGAAAGAGTTAGTACAGGTTAGAGGAGGAGAGAGTTAGTACAGGTTAGAGGAGGAGAGAGGAGAGAGTTAGTACAGGTTAGAGGAGGAGACAGTTAGTCCGGGTTAGAGGAGGAGAGAGTTAGTACAGGATAGAGGAGGAGAGAGTTAGTCCAGGTTAGAGGAGGAGAGAGTTAGTACAGGTTAGAGGAGGAGAGAGTTAGTACAGGTTAGAGGAGGAGAGAGGAGAGAGTTAGTACAGGTTAGAGGAGGAGAGAGGAAATAGTTAGCACAGGTTAGAGGAGGAGAGAGTTAGTACAGGTTAGAGGAGGAGACAGTTAGTCCAGGTTAGAGGAGGAGAGAGTTAGTACAGGATAGAGGAGGAGAGAGTTAGTCCAGGTTAGAGGAGGAGAGAGTTAGGACAGGTTAGAGGATGAGAGAGGAAACAGTTAGTACAGGTTAGAGGAGGAGAGAGGAAAGAGTTAGTACAGGTTAGAGGAGGAGAGAGTTAGTACAGGTTAGAGGAGGAGAGAGGAAATAGTTAGCACAGGTTAGAGGAGAGAGTTAGTACAGGTTAGAGGAGGAGAGAGTTAGTACAGGTTAGAGGAGGAGAGAGTTAGTACAGGTTAGAGGAGGAGAGAGTTAGTACAGGTTAGAGGAGGAGACAGTTAGTCCGGGTTAGAGGAGGAGAGAGTTAGTACAGGATAGAGGAGGAGAGAGTTAGTCCAGGTTAGAGGAGGAGAGAGTTAGTACAGGTTAGAGGAGGAGAGAGTTAGTACAGGTTAGAGGAGGAGAGAGGAAAGAGTTAGTACAGGTTAGAGGAGGAGAGAGTTAGTACAGGTTAGAGGAGGAGAGAGGAAAGAGTTAGTACAGGTTAGAGGAGGAGAGAGTTAGTACAGGTTAGAGGAGGAGATAGTTAGTCCAGGTTAGAGGAGGAGAGAGTTAGTACAGGTTAGAGGAGGAGAGAGTTAGTCCAGGTTAGAGGAGGAGAGTGTTAGTACAGGTTAGAGGAGGAGAGTGTTAGTACAGGTTAGAGGAGGAGAGAGTTAGTCCAGGTTAGAGGAGGAGAGAGTAAGTACAGGTTAGAGGAGGAGAGAGTTAGTACAGGTTAGAGAAGGAGAGAGTTAGTACAGGTTAGAGGAGGAGAGAGGAGAGAGTTAGTACAGGTTAGAGGAGGAGAGAGTTAGTACAGGTTAGAGGAGGAGAGAGTTAGTACAGGTTAGAGGTGGAGACAGTTAGTCCAGGTTAGAGGAGGAGAGAGTTAGTACAGGTTAGAGGAGGAGAGAGGAGAGAGTTAGTACAGGTTAGAGGAGGAGACAGTTAGTCCGGGTTAGAGGAGGAGAGAGTTAGTACAGGATAGAGGAGGAGAGAGTTAGTCCAGGTTAGAGGAGGAGAGAGTTAGTACAGGTTAGAGGAGGAGAGAGTTAGTACAGGTTAGAGGAGGAGAGAGGAGAGAGTTAGTACAGGTTAGAGGAGGAGAGAGGAAATAGTTAGCACAGGTTAGAGGAGGAGAGAGTTAGTACAGGTTAGAGGAGGAGACAGTTAGTCCAGGTTAGAGGAGGAGAGAGTTAGTACAGGATAGAGGAGGAGAGAGTTAGTCCAGGTTAGAGGAGGAGAGAGTTAGGACAGGTTAGAGGATGAGAGAGGAAACAGTTAGTACAGGTTAGAGGAGGAGAGAGGAAAGAGTTAGTACAGGTTAGAGGAGGAGAGAGTTAGTACAGGTTAGAGGAGGAGAGAGGAAATAGTTAGCACAGGTTAGAGGAGAGAGTTAGTACAGGTTAGAGGAGGCGAGAGTTAGTACAGGTTAGAGGAGGAGAGAGTTAGTACAGGTTAGAGGAGGAGAGAGTTAGTACAGGTTAGAGGAGGAGACAGTTAGTCCGGGTTAGAGGAGGAGAGAGTTAGTACAGGATAGAGGAGGAGAGAGTTAGTCCAGGTTAGAGGAGGAGAGAGTTAGTACAGGTTAGAGGAGGAGAGAGTTAGTACAGGTTAGAGGAGGAGAGAGGAAAGAGTTAGTACAGGTTAGAGGAGGAGAGAGTTAGTACAGGTTAGAGGAGGAGAGAGGAAAGAGTTAGTACAGGTTAGAGGAGGAGAGAGTTAGTACAGGTTAGAGGAGGAGATAGTTAGTCTAGGTTAGAGGAGGAGAGAGTTAGTACAGGTTAGAGGAGGAGAGAGTTAGTCCAGGTTAGAGGAGGAGAGTGTTAGTACAGGTTAGAGGAGGAGAGTGTTAGTACAGGTTAGAGGAGGAGAGAGTTAGTCCAGGTTAGAGGAGGAGAGAGTTAGTAGAGGTTAGAGGAGGAGAGAGTTAGTACAGGTTAGAGAAGGAGAGAGTTAGTACAGGTTAGAGGAGGAGAGAGGAGAGAGTTAGTACAGGTTAGAGGAGGAGAGAGTTAGTACAGGTTAGAGGAGGAGAGAGTTAGTACAGGTTAGAGGTGGAGACAGTTAGTCCAGGTTAGAGGAGGAGAGAGTTAGTACAGGTTAGAGGAGGAGAGAGTTAGTCCAGGTTAGAGGAGGAGAGAGTTAGTACAGGTTAGAGGAGGAGAGAGTTAGTACAGGTTAGAGGAGGAGAGAGGAAAGAGTTAGTACAGGTTAGAGGAGGAGAGAGTTAGTACAGGTTAGAGGAGGAGAGAGGAAAGAGTTAGTACAGGTTAGAGGAGGAGAGAGGAAAGAGTTAGTACAGGTTAGAGGAGGAGAGAGTTAGTACAGGTTAGAGGAGGAGAGTGCTAGTACCGGTTAGAGGAGGAGAGTGTTAGTACAGGTTAGAGGAGGAGAGAGTTAGTTCAGGTTAGAGGAGGAGAGAGTTAGTTCAGGTTAGAGGAGGAGAGAGTTAGTTCAGGTTAGAGGAGGAGAGAGTTAATACAGGTTAGAGGAGGAGAGAGGAGAGAGTTAGTACAGGTTAGAGGAGGAGAGAGGAGAGAGTTAGTACAGGTTAGAGGAGGAGAGTGTTAGTACAGGTTAGAGGAGGAGAGAGTTAGTACAGGTTAGAGGAGGAGAGAGTTAGTACAGGTTAGAGGAGGAGACAGTTAGTCAAGGTTAGAGGAGGAGAGAGTTAGTACAGGTTAGAGGAGGAGAGAGTTAGTCCAGGTTAGAGGAGGAGAGAGTTAGTACAGGTTAGAGGAGGAGAGAGGAGAGAGTTAGTACAGGTTAGAGGAGGAGAGAGGAGAGAGTTAGTACAGGTTAGAGGAGGAGAGAGGAAATAGTTAGCACAGGTTAGAGGAGAGAGTTAGTACAGGTTAGAGGAGGAGAGAGTTAGTACAGGTTAGAGGAGGAGACAGTTAGTCCAGGTTAGAGGAGGAGAGAGTTAGTACAGGTTAGAGGAGGAGAGAGTTAGTACAGGTTAGAGGAGGAGAGAGGAAAGAGTTAGTACAGGTTAGAGGAGGAGAGAGTTAGTACAGGTTAGAGGAGGAGAGAGGAAAGAGTTAGTACAGGTTAGAGGAGAAGAGAGGAAAGAGTTAGTACAGGTTAGAGGAGGAGAGAGTTAGTACAGGTTAGAGGAGGAGAGAGTTAGTCCAGGTTAGAGGAGGAGAGAGTTAGTACAGGTTAGAGGAGGAGACAGTTAGTCCGGGTTAGAGGAGGAGAGAGTTAGTACAGGATAGAGGAGGAGAGAGTTAGTCCAGGTTAGAGGAGGAGAGAGTTAGTACAGGTTAGAGGAGGAGAGAGTTAGTACAGGTTAGAGGAGGAGAGAGGAGAGAGTTAGTACAGGTTAGAGGAGGAGAGAGGAAATAGTTAGCACAGGTTAGAGGAGGAGAGAGTTAGTACAGGTTAGAGGAGGAGACAGTTAGTCCAGGTTAGAGGAGGAGAGAGTTAGTACAGGATAGAGGAGGAGAGAGTTAGTCCAGGTTAGAGGAGGAGAGAGTTAGGACAGGTTAGAGGATGAGAGAGGAAACAGTTAGTACAGGTTAGAGGAGGAGAGAGGAAAGAGTTAGTACAGGTTAGAGGAGGAGAGAGTTAGTACAGGTTAGAGGAGGAGAGAGGAAATAGTTAGCACAGGTTAGAGGAGAGAGTTAGTACAGGTTAGAGGAGGAGAGAGTTAGTACAGGTTAGAGGAGGAGAGAGTTAGTACAGGTTAGAGGAGGAGACAGTTAGTCCGGGTTAGAGGAGGAGAGAGTTAGTACAGGATAGAGGAGTAGAGAGTTAGTCCAGGTTAGAGGAGGAGAGAGTTAGTACAGGTTAGAGGAGGAGAGAGTTAGTACAGGTTAGAGGAGGAGAGAGGAAAGAGTTAGTACAGGTTAGAGGAGGAGAGAGTTAGTACAGGTTAGAGGAGGAGAGAGGAAAGAGTTAGTACAGGTTAGAGGAGGAGAGAGTTAGTACAGGTTAGAGGAGGAGATAGTTAGTCCAGGTTAGAGGAGGAGAGAGTTAGTACAGGTTAGAGGAGGAGAGAGTTAGTCCAGGTTAGAGGAGGAGAGTGTTAGTACAGGTTAGAGGAGGAGAGTGTTAGTACAGGTTAGAGGAGGAGAGAGTTAGTCCAGGTTAGAGGAGGAGAGAGTTAGTACAGGTTAGAGGAGGAGAGAGTTAGTACAGGTTAGAGGAGGAGAGAGGAGAGAGTTAGTACAGGTTAGAGGAGGAGAGAGGAAATAGTTGGCACAGGTTAGAGGAGGAGAGAGTTAGTACAGGTTAGAGGAGGAGACAGTTAGTCCAGGTTAGAGGAGGAGAGAGTTAGTACAGGATAGAGGAGGAGAGAGTTAGTCCAGGTTAGAGGAGGAGAGAGTTAGGACAGGTTAGAGGATGAGAGAGGAAACAGTTAGTACAGGTTAGAGGAGGAGAGAGGAAAGAGTTAGTACAGGTTAGAGGAGGAGAGAGTTAGTACAGGTTAGAGGAGGAGAGAGGAAATAGTTAGCACAGGTTAGAGGAGAGAGTTAGTACAGGTTAGAGGAGGAGAGAGTTAGTACAGGTTAGAGGAGGAGAGAGTTAGTACAGGTTAGAGGAGGAGAGAGTTAGTACAGGTTAGAGGAGGAGACAGTTAGTCCGGGTTAGAGGAGGAGAGAGTTAGTACAGGATAGAGGAGGAGAGAGTTAGTCCAGGTTAGAGGAGGAGAGAGTTAGTACAGGTTAGAGGAGGAGAGAGTTAGTACAGGTTAGAGGAGGAGAGAGGAAAGAGTTAGTACAGGTTAGAGGAGGAGAGAGTTAGTACAGGTTAGAGGAGGAGAGAGGAAAGAGTTAGTACAGGTTAGAGGAGGAGAGAGTTAGTACAGGTTAGAGGAGGAGATAGTTAGTCCAGGTTAGAGGAGGAGAGAGTTAGTACAGGTTAGAGGAGGAGAGAGTTAGTCCAGGTTAGAGGAGGAGAGTGTTAGTACAGGTTAGAGGAGGAGAGTGTTAGTACAGGTTAGAGGAGGAGAGAGTTAGTCCAGGTTAGAGGAGGAGAGAGTTAGTAGAGGTTAGAGGAGGAGAGAGTTAGTACAGGTTAGAGAAGGAGAGAGTTAGTACAGGTTAGAGGAGGAGAGAGGAGAGAGTTAGTACAGGTTAGAGGAGGAGAGAGTTAGTACAGGTTAGAGGAGGAGAGAGTTAGTACAGGTTAGAGGTGGAGACAGTTAGTCCAGGTTAGAGGAGGAGAGAGTTAGTACAGGTTAGAGGAGGAGAGAGTTAGTCCAGGTTAGAGGAGGAGAGAGTTAGTACAGGTTAGAGGAGGAGAGAGTTAGTACAGGTTAGAGGAGGAGAGAGGAAAGAGTTAGTACAGGTTAGAGGAGGAGAGAGTTAGTACAGGTTAGAGGAGGAGAGAGGAAAGAGTTAGTACAGGTTAGAGGAGGAGAGAGTTAGTACAGGTTAGAGGAGGAGATAGTTAGTCCAGGTTAGAGGAGGAGAGAGTTAGTACAGGTTAGAGGAGGAGAGAGTTAGTCCAGGTTAGAGGAGGAGAGTGTTAGTACAGGTTAGAGGAGGAGAGTGTTAGTACAGGTTAGAGGAGGAGAGAGTTAGTCCAGGTTAGAGGAGGAGAGAGTAAGTACAGGTTAGAGGAGGAGAGAGTTAGTACAGGTTAGAGAAGGAGAGAGTTAGTACAGGTTAGAGGAGGAGAGAGGAGAGAGTTAGTACAGGTTAGAGGAGGAGAGAGTTAGTACAGGTTAGAGGAGGAGAGAGTTAGTACAGGTTAGAGGTGGAGACAGTTAGTCCAGGTTAGAGGAGGAGAGAGTTAGTACAGGTTAGAGGAGGAGAGAGGAGAGAGTTAGTACAGGTTAGAGGAGGAGACAGTTAGTCCGGGTTAGAGGAGGAGAGAGTTAGTACAGGATAGAGGAGGAGAGAGTTAGTCCAGGTTAGAGGAGGAGAGAGTTAGTACAGGTTAGAGGAGGAGAGAGTTAGTACAGGTTAGAGGAGGAGAGAGGAGAGAGTTAGTACAGGTTAGAGGAGGAGAGAGGAAATAGTTAGCACAGGTTAGAGGAGGAGAGAGTTAGTACAGGTTAGAGGAGGAGACAGTTAGTCCAGGTTAGAGGAGGAGAGAGTTAGTACAGGATAGAGGAGGAGAGAGTTAGTCCAGGTTAGAGGAGGAGAGAGTTAGGACAGGTTAGAGGATGAGAGAGGAAACAGTTAGTACAGGTTAGAGGAGGAGAGAGGAAAGAGTTAGTACAGGTTAGAGGAGGAGAGAGTTAGTACAGGTTAGAGGAGGAGAGAGGAAATAGTTAGCACAGGTTAGAGGAGAGAGTTAGTACAGGTTAGAGGAGGAGAGAGTTAGTACAGGTTAGAGGAGGAGAGAGTTAGTACAGGTTAGAGGAGGAGAGAGTTAGTACAGGTTAGAGGAGGAGACAGTTAGTCCGGGTTAGAGGAGGAGAGAGTTAGTACAGGATAGAGGAGGAGAGAGTTAGTCCAGGTTAGAGGAGGAGAGAGTTAGTACAGGTTAGAGGAGGAGAGAGTTAGTACAGGTTAGAGGAGGAGAGAGGAAAGAGTTAGTACAGGTTAGAGGAGGAGAGAGTTAGTACAGGTTAGAGGAGGAGAGAGGAAAGAGTTAGTACAGGTTAGAGGAGGAGAGAGTTAGTACAGGTTAGAGGAGGAGATAGTTAGTCCAGGTTAGAGGAGGAGAGAGTTAGTACAGGTTAGAGGAGGAGAGAGTTAGTCCAGGTTAGAGGAGGAGAGTGTTAGTACAGGTTAGAGGAGGAGAGTGTTAGTACAGGTTAGAGGAGGAGAGAGTTAGTCCAGGTTAGAGGAGGAGAGAGTTAGTAGAGGTTAGAGGAGGAGAGAGTTAGTACAGGTTAGAGAAGGAGAGAGTTAGTACAGGTTAGAGGAGGAGAGAGGAGAGAGTTAGTACAGGTTAGAGGAGGAGAGAGTTAGTACAGGTTAGAGGAGGAGAGAGTTAGTACAGGTTAGAGGTGGAGACAGTTAGTCCAGGTTAGAGGAGGAGAGAGTTAGTACAGGTTAGAGGAGGAGAGAGTTAGTCCAGGTTAGAGGAGGAGAGAGTTAGTACAGGTTAGAGGAGGAGAGAGTTAGTACAGGTTAGAGGAGGAGAGAGGAAAGAGTTAGTACAGGTTAGAGGAGGAGAGAGTTAGTACAGGTTAGAGGAGGAGAGAGGAAAGAGTTAGTACAGGTTAGAGGAGGAGAGAGGAAAGAGTTAGTACAGGTTAGAGGAGGAGAGAGTTAGTACAGGTAAGAGGAGGAGAGTGCTAGTACCGGTTAGAGGAGGAGAGTGTTAGTACAGGTTAGAGGAGGAGAGAGTTAGTTCAGGTTAGAGGAGGAGAGAGTTAGTTCAGGTTAGAGGAGGAGAGAGTTAGTTCAGGTTAGAGGAGGAGAGAGTTAATACAGGTTAGAGGAGGAGAGAGGAGAGAGTTAGTACAGGTTAGAGGAGGAGAGAGGAGAGAGTTAGTACAGGTTAGAGGAGGAGAGTGTTAGTACAGGTTAGAGGAGGAGAGAGTTAGTACAGGTTAGAGGAGGAGAGAGTTAGTACAGGTTAGAGGAGGAGACAGTTAGTCAAGGTTAGAGGAGGAGAGAGTTAGTACAGGTTAGAGGAGGAGAGAGTTAGTCCAGGTTAGAGGAGGAGAGAGTTAGTACAGGTTAGAGGAGGAGAGAGGAGAGAGTTAGTACAGGTTAGAGGAGGAGAGAGGAGAGAGTTAGTACAGGTTAGAGGAGGAGAGAGGAAATAGTTAGCACAGGTTAGAGGAGAGAGTTAGTACAGGTTAGAGGAGGAGAGAGTTAGTACAGGTTAGAGGAGGAGACAGTTAGTCCAGGTTAGAGGAGGAGAGAGTTAGTACAGGTTAGAGGAGGAGAGAGTTAGTACAGGTTAGAGGAGGAGAGAGGAAAGAGTTAGTACAGGTTAGAGGAGGAGAGAGTTAGTACAGGTTAGAGGAGGAGAGAGGAAAGAGTTAGTACAGGTTAGAGGAGAAGAGAGGAAAGAGTTAGTACAGGTTAGAGGAGGAGAGAGTTAGTACAGGTTAGAGGAGGAGAGAGTTAGTCCAGGTTAGAGGAGGAGAGAGTTAGTACAGGTTAGAGGAGGAGACAGTTAGTCCGGGTTAGAGGAGGAGAGAGTTAGTACAGGATAGAGGAGGAGAGAGTTAGTCCAGGTTAGAGGAGGAGAGAGTTAGTACAGGTTAGAGGAGGAGAGAGTTAGTACAGGTTAGAGGAGGAGAGAGGAGAGAGTTAGTACAGGTTAGAGGAGGAGAGAGGAAATAGTTAGCACAGGTTAGAGGAGGAGAGAGTTAGTACAGGTTAGAGGAGGAGACAGTTAGTCCAGGTTAGAGGAGGAGAGAGTTAGTACAGGATAGAGGAGGAGAGAGTTAGTCCAGGTTAGAGGAGGAGAGAGTTAGGACAGGTTAGAGGATGAGAGAGGAAACAGTTAGTACAGGTTAGAGGAGGAGAGAGGAAAGAGTTAGTACAGGTTAGAGGAGGAGAGAGTTAGTACAGGTTAGAGGAGGAGAGAGGAAATAGTTAGCACAGGTTAGAGGAGAGAGTTAGTACAGGTTAGAGGAGGAGAGAGTTAGTACAGGTTAGAGGAGGAGAGAGTTAGTACAGGTTAGAGGAGGAGACAGTTAGTCCGGGTTAGAGGAGGAGAGAGTTAGTACAGGATAGAGGAGTAGAGAGTTAGTCCAGGTTAGAGGAGGAGAGAGTTAGTACAGGTTAGAGGAGGAGAGAGTTAGTACAGGTTAGAGGAGGAGAGAGGAAAGAGTTAGTACAGGTTAGAGGAGGAGAGAGTTAGTACAGGTTAGAGGAGGAGAGAGGAAAGAGTTAGTACAGGTTAGAGGAGGAGAGAGTTAGTACAGGTTAGAGGAGGAGATAGTTAGTCCAGGTTAGAGGAGGAGAGAGTTAGTACAGGTTAGAGGAGGAGAGAGTTAGTCCAGGTTAGAGGAGGAGAGTGTTAGTACAGGTTAGAGGAGGAGAGTGTTAGTACAGGTTAGAGGAGGAGAGAGTTAGTCCAGGTTAGAGGAGGAGAGAGTTAGTACAGGTTAGAGGAGGAGAGAGTTAGTACAGGTTAGAGGAGGAGAGAGGAGAGAGTTAGTACAGGTTAGAGGAGGAGAGAGGAAATAGTTGGCACAGGTTAGAGGAGGAGAGAGTTAGTACAGGTTAGAGGAGGAGACAGTTAGTCCAGGTTAGAGGAGGAGAGAGTTAGTACAGGATAGAGGAGGAGAGAGTTAGTCCAGGTTAGAGGAGGAGAGAGTTAGGACAGGTTAGAGGATGAGAGAGGAAACAGTTAGTACAGGTTAGAGGAGGAGAGAGGAAAGAGTTAGTACAGGTTAGAGGAGGAGAGAGTTAGTACAGGTTAGAGGAGGAGAGAGGAAATAGTTAGCACAGGTTAGAGGAGAGAGTTAGTACAGGTTAGAGGAGGAGAGAGTTAGTACAGGTTAGAGGAGGAGAGAGTTAGTACAGGTTAGAGGAGGAGAGAGTTAGTACAGGTTAGAGGAGGAGACAGTTAGTCCGGGTTAGAGGAGGAGAGAGTTAGTACAGGATAGAGGAGGAGAGAGTTAGTCCAGGTTAGAGGAGGAGAGAGTTAGTACAGGTTAGAGGAGGAGAGAGTTAGTACAGGTTAGAGGAGGAGAGAGGAAAGAGTTAGTACAGGTTAGAGGAGGAGAGAGTTAGTACAGGTTAGAGGAGGAGAGAGGAGAGAGTTAGTACAGGTTAGAGGAGGAGAGAGTTAGTACAGGTTAGAGGAGGAGAGAGTTAGTACAGGTTAGAGGTGGAGACAGTTAGTCCAGGTTAGAGGAGGAGAGAGTTAGTACAGGTTAGAGGAGGAGAGAGTTAGTCCAGGTTAGAGGAGGAGAGAGTTAGTACAGGTTAGAGGAGGAGAGAGTTAGTACAGGTTAGAGGAGGAGAGAGGAAAGAGTTAGTACAGGTTAGAGGAGGAGAGAGTTAGTACAGGTTAGAGGAGGAGAGAGGAAAGAGTTAGTACAGGTTAGAGGAGGAGAGAGGAAAGAGTTAGTACAGGTTAGAGGAGGAGAGAGTTAGTACAGGTAAGAGGAGGAGAGTGCTAGTACCGGTTAGAGGAGGAGAGTGTTAGTACAGGTTAGAGGAGGAGAGAGTTAGTTCAGGTTAGAGGAGGAGAGAGTTAGTTCAGGTTAGAGGAGGAGAGAGTTAGTTCAGGTTAGAGGAGGAGAGAGTTAATACAGGTTAGAGGAGGAGAGAGGAGAGAGTTAGTACAGGTTAGAGGAGGAGAGAGGAGAGAGTTAGTACAGGTTAGAGGAGGAGAGTGTTAGTACAGGTTAGAGGAGGAGAGAGTTAGTACAGGTTAGAGGAGGAGAGAGTTAGTACAGGTTAGAGGAGGAGACAGTTAGTCAAGGTTAGAGGAGGAGAGAGTTAGTACAGGTTAGAGGAGGAGAGAGTTAGTCCAGGTTAGAGGAGGAGAGAGTTAGTACAGGTTAGAGGAGGAGAGAGGAGAGAGTTAGTACAGGTTAGAGGAGGAGAGAGGAGAGAGTTAGTACAGGTTAGAGGAGGAGAGAGGAAATAGTTAGCACAGGTTAGAGGAGAGAGTTAGTACAGGTTAGAGGAGGAGAGAGTTAGTACAGGTTAGAGGAGGAGACAGTTAGTCCAGGTTAGAGGAGGAGAGAGTTAGTACAGGTTAGAGGAGGAGAGAGTTAGTACAGGTTAGAGGAGGAGAGAGGAAAGAGTTAGTACAGGTTAGAGGAGGAGAGAGTTAGTACAGGTTAGAGGAGGAGAGAGGAAAGAGTTAGTACAGGTTAGAGGAGAAGAGAGGAAAGAGTTAGTACAGGTTAGAGGAGGAGAGAGTTAGTACAGGTTAGAGGAGGAGAGAGTTAGTCCAGGTTAGAGGAGGAGAGAGTTAGTACAGGTTAGAGGAGGAGACAGTTAGTCCGGGTTAGAGGAGGAGAGAGTTAGTACAGGATAGAGGAGGAGAGAGTTAGTCCAGGTTAGAGGAGGAGAGAGTTAGTACAGGTTAGAGGAGGAGAGAGTTAGTACAGGTTAGAGGAGGAGAGAGGAGAGAGTTAGTACAGGTTAGAGGAGGAGAGAGGAAATAGTTAGCACAGGTTAGAGGAGGAGAGAGTTAGTACAGGTTAGAGGAGGAGACAGTTAGTCCAGGTTAGAGGAGGAGAGAGTTAGTACAGGATAGAGGAGGAGAGAGTTAGTCCAGGTTAGAGGAGGAGAGAGTTAGGACAGGTTAGAGGATGAGAGAGGAAACAGTTAGTACAGGTTAGAGGAGGAGAGAGGAAAGAGTTAGTACAGGTTAGAGGAGGAGAGAGTTAGTACAGGTTAGAGGAGGAGAGAGGAAATAGTTAGCACAGGTTAGAGGAGAGAGTTAGTACAGGTTAGAGGAGGAGAGAGTTAGTACAGGTTAGAGGAGGAGAGAGTTAGTACAGGTTAGAGGAGGAGACAGTTAGTCCGGGTTAGAGGAGGAGAGAGTTAGTACAGGATAGAGGAGTAGAGAGTTAGTCCAGGTTAGAGGAGGAGAGAGTTAGTACAGGTTAGAGGAGGAGAGAGTTAGTACAGGTTAGAGGAGGAGAGAGGAAAGAGTTAGTACAGGTTAGAGGAGGAGAGAGTTAGTACAGGTTAGAGGAGGAGAGAGTCTAAAGAGTTAGTACAGGTTAGAGGAGGAGAGAGTTAGTACAGGTTAGAGGAGGAGATAGTTAGTCCAGGTTAGAGGAGGAGAGAGTTAGTACAGGTTAGAGGAGGAGAGAGTTAGTCCAGGTTAGAGGAGGAGAGTGTTAGTACAGGTTAGAGGAGGAGAGTGTTAGTACAGGTTAGAGGAGGAGAGAGTTAGTCCAGGTTAGAGGAGGAGAGAGTTAGTACAGGTTAGAGGAGGAGAGAGTTAGTACAGGTTAGAGGAGGAGAGAGGAGAGAGTTAGTACAGGTTAGAGGAGGAGAGAGGAAATAGTTGGCACAGGTTAGAGGAGGAGAGAGTTAGTACAGGTTAGAGGAGGAGACAGTTAGTCCAGGTTAGAGGAGGAGAGAGTTAGTACAGGATAGAGGAGGAGAGAGTTAGTCCAGGTTAGAGGAGGAGAGAGTTAGGACAGGTTAGAGGATGAGAGAGGAAACAGTTAGTACAGGTTAGAGGAGGAGAGAGGAAAGAGTTAGTATAGGTTAGAGGAGGAGAGAGTTAGTACAGGTTAGAGGAGGAGAGAGTTAGTACAGGTTAGAGGAGGAGACAGTTAGTCCGGGTTAGAGGAGGAGAGAGTTAGTACAGGATAGAGGAGGAGAGAGTTAGTCCAGGTTAGAGGAGGAGAGAGTTAGTACAGGTTAGAGGAGGAGAGAGTTAGTACAGGTTAGAGGAGGAGAGAGGAAAGAGTTAGTACAGGTTAGAGGAGGAGAGAGTTAGTACAGGTTAGAGGAGGAGAGAGGAAAGAGTTAGTACAGGTTAGAGGAGGAGAGAGTTAGTACAGGTTAGAGGAGGAGATAGTTAGTCCAGGTTAGAGGAGGAGAGAGTTAGTACAGGTTAGAGGAGGAGAGAGTTAGTCCAGGTTAGAGGAGGAGAGTGTTAGTACAGGTTAGAGGAGGAGAGTGTTAGTACAGGTTAGAGGAGGAGAGAGTTAGTCCAGGTTAGAGGAGGAGAGAGTTAGTACAGGTTAGAGGAGGAGAGAGTTAGTACAGGTTAGAGAAGGAGAGAGTTAGTACAGGTTAGAGGAGGAGAGAGGAGAGAGTTAGTACAGGTTAGAGGAGGAGAGAGTTAGTACAGGTTAGAGGAGGAGAGAGTTAGTACAGGTTAGAGGTGGAGACAGTTAGTCCAGGTTAGAGGAGGAGAGAGTTAGTACAGGTTAGAGGAGGAGAGAGTTAGTCCAGGTTAGAGGAGGAGAGAGTTAGTACAGGTTAGAGGAGGAGAGAGTTAGTACAGTTTAGAGGAGGAGAGAGGAAAGAGTTAGTACAGGTTAGAGGAGGAGAGAGGAAAGAGTTAGTACAGGTTAGAGGAGGAGAGAGGAAAGAGTTAGTACAGGTTAGAGGAGGAGAGAGTTAGTAAAGGTTAGAGGAGGAGAGAGTTAGTCCAGGTTAGAGAAGGACAGAGTTAGTACAGGTTAGAGGAGGAGAGTGCTAGTACCGGTTAGAGGAGGAGAGTGTTAGTACAGGTTAGAGGAGGAGAGAGTTAGTTCAGGTTAGAGGAGGAGAGAGTTAGTTCAGGTTAGATTAGGAGAGAGTTAGTTCAGGTTAGAGGAGGAGAGAGTTAATACAGGTTAGAGGAGGAGAGAGGAGAGAGTTAGTACAGGTTAGAGGAGGAGAGAGGAGAGAGTTAGTACAGGTTAGAGGAGGAGAGTGTTAGTACAGGTTAGAGGAGGAGAGAGTTAGTACAGGTTAGAGGAGGAGAGAGTTAGTACAGGTTAGAGGAGGAGACAGTTAGTCAAGGTTAGAGGAGGAGAGAGTTAGTACAGGTTAGAGGAGGAGAGAGTTAGTCCAGGTTAGAGGAGGAGAGAGTTAGTACAGGTTAGAGGAGGAGAGAGGAGAGAGTTAGTACAGGTTAGAGGAGGAGAGAGGAGAGAGTTAGTACAGGTTAGAGGAGGAGAGAGGAAATAGTTAGCACAGGTTAGAGGAGAGAGTTAGTACAGGTTAGAGGAGGAGAGAGTTAGTACAGGTTAGAGGAGGAGACAGTTAGTCCAGGTTAGAGGAGGAGAGAGTTAGTACAGGTTAGAGGAGGAGAGAGTTAGTACAGGTTAGAGGAGGAGAGAGGAAAGAGTTAGTACAGGTTAGAGGAGGAGAGAGTTAGTACAGGTTAGAGGAGGAGAGAGGAAAGAGTTAGTACAGGTTAGAGGAGGAGAGAGGAAAGAGTTAGTACAGGTTAGAGGAGGAGAGAGTTAGTACAGGTTAGAGGAGGAGAGAGTTAGTCCAGGTTAGAGGAGGAGAGAGTTAGTACAGGTTAGAGGAGGAGAGAGTTAGTCCAGGTTAGAGGAGGAGAGTGTTAGTACAGGTTAGAGGAGGAGAGTGTTAGTACAGGTTAGAGGAGGAGAGAGTTAGTCCAGGTTAGAGGAGGAGAGAGTTAGTACAGGTTAGAGGAGGAGAGAGTTAGTACAGGTTAGAGAAGGAGAGAGTTAGTACAGGTTAGAGGAGGAGAGAGGAGAGAGTTAGTACAGGTTAGAGGAGGAGAGAGTTAGTACAGGTTAGAGGAGGAGAGAGTTAGTACAGGTTAGAGGAGGAGACAGTTAGTCCAGGTTAGAGGAGGAGAGAGTTAGTACAGGTTAGAGCAGGAGAGAGTTAGTCCAGGTTAGAGGAGGAGAGAGTTAGTACAGGTTAGAGGAGGAGAGAGGAGAGAGTTAGTACAGGTTAGAGGAGGAGAGTGGAAATAGTTAGCACAGGTTAGAGGAGGAGAGAGTTAGTACAGGTTAGAGGAGGAGACAGTTAGTCCAGGTTAGAGGAGGAGAGAGTTAGTACAGGATAGAGGAGGAGAGAGTTAGTCCAGGTTAGAGGAGGAGAGAGTTAGGACAGGTTAGAGGAGGAGAGAGTTAGTACAGGTTAGAGGAGGAGAGAGGAAAGAGTTAGTACAGGTTAGAGGAGGAGAGAGTTAGTACAGGTTAGAGGATGAGAGAGGAAACAGTTAGTACAGGTTAGAGGAGGAGAGAGGAAAGAGTTAGTACAGGTTAGAGGAGGAGAGAGTTAGTACAGGTTAGAGGAGGAGAGAGGAAATAGTTAGCACAGGTTAGAGGAGAGAGTTAGTACAGGTTAGAGGAGGAGAGAGTTAGTACAGGTTAGAGGAGGAGAGAGTTAGTACAGGTTAGAGGAGGAGAGAGTTAGTACAGGTTAGAGGAGGAGACAGTTAGTCCGGGTTAGAGGAGGAGAGAGTTAGTACAGGATAGAGGAGGAGAGAGTTAGTCCAGGTTAGAGGAGGAGAGAGTTAGTACAGGTTAGAGGAGGAGAGAGTTAGTACAGGTTAGAGGAGGAGAGAGGAAAGAGTTAGTACAGGTTAGAGGAGGAGAGAGTTAGTACAGGTTAGAGGAGGAGAGAGGAGAGAGTTAGTACAGGTTAGAGGAGGAGACAGTTAGTCCGGGTTAGAGGAGGAGAGAGTTAGTACAGGATAGAGGAGGAGAGAGTTAGTCCAGGTTAGAGGAGGAGAGTGTTAGTACAGGTTAGAGGAGGAGAGAGTTAGTCCAGGTTAGAGGAGGAGAGAGTTAGTACAGGTTAGAGGAGGAGAGAGTTAGTACAGGTTAGAGAAGGAGAGAGTTAGTACAGGTTAGAGGAGGAGAGAGGAGAGAGTTAGTACAGGTTAGAGGAGGAGAGAGTTAGTACAGGTTAGAGGAGGAGAGAGTTAGTACAGGTTAGAGGAGGAGACAGTTAGTCCAGGTTAGAGGAGGAGAGAGTTAGTACAGGTTAGAGCAGGAGAGAGTTAGTCCAGGTTAGAGGAGGAGAGAGTTAGTACAGGTTAGAGGAGGAGAGAGTTAGTACAGGTTAGAGGAGGAGAGTGTTAGTACAGGTTAGAGGAGGAGAGAGTTAGTACAGGTTAGAGGAGGAGACAGTTAGTCAAGGTTAGAGGAGGAGAGAGTTAGTACAGGTTAGAGGAGGAGAGAGTTAGTCCAGGTTAGAGGAGGAGAGAGTTAGTACAGGTTAGAGGAGGAGAGAGGAGAGAGTTAGTACAGGTTAGAGGAGGAGAGAGGAAATAGTTAGCACAGGTTAGAGGAGGAGAGAGTTAGTACAGGTTAGAGGAGGAGACAGTTAGTCCAGGTTAGAGGAGGAGAGAGTTAGTACAGGTTAGAGGAGGAGACAGTTAGTCCAGGTTAGAGGAGGAGAGAGTTAGTCCAGGTTAGAGGAGGAGAGAGTTAGGACAGGTTAGAGGAGGAGAGAGTTAGTACAGGTTAGAGGAGGAGAGAGGAAAGAGTTAGTACAGGTTAGAGGAGGAGAGAGTTAGTACAGGTTAGAGGATGAGAGAGGAAACAGTTAGTACAGGTTAGAGGAGGAGAGAGGAAAGAGTTAGTACAGGTTAGAGGAGGAGAGAGTTAGTACAGGTTAGAGGAGGAGAGAGGAAATAGTTAGCACAGGTTAGAGGAGAGAGTTAGTACAGGTTAGAGGAGGAGAGAGTTAGTACAGGTTAGAGGAGGAGAGAGTTAGTACAGGTTAGAAGAGGAGAGAGTTAGTACAGGTTAGAGGAGGAGACAGTTAGTCCGGGTTAGAGGAGGAGAGAGTTAGTACAGAATAGAGGAGGAGAGAGTTAGTCCAGGTTAGAGGAGGAGAGAGTTAGTACAGGTTAGAGGAGGAGAGAGTTAGTACAGGTTAGAGGAGGAGAGAGGAAAGAGTTAGTACAGGTTAGAGGAGGAGAGAGTTAGTACAGGTTAGAGGAGGAGAGAGGAGAGAGTTAGTACAGGTTAGAGGAGGAGACAGTTAGTCCGGGTTAGAGGAGGAGAGAGTTAGTACAGGATAGAGGAGGAGAGAGTTAGTCCAGGTTAGAGGAGGAGAGAGTTAGTACAGGTTAGAGGAGGAGAGAGTTAGTACAGGTTAGAGGAGGAGAGAGGAGAGAGTTAGTACAGGTTAGAGGAGGAGAGAGGAAATAGTTAGCACAGGTTAGAGGAGGAGAGAGTTAGTACAGGTTAGAGGAGGAGACAGTTAGTCCAGGTTAGAGGAGGAGAGAGTTAGTACAGGATAGAGGAGGAGAGAGTTAGTCCAGGTTAGAGGAGGAGAGAGTTAGGACAGGTTAGAGGAGGAGAGAGTTAGTACAGGTTAGAGGAGGAGTGAGGAAAGAGTTAGTACAGGTTAGAGGAGGAGAGAGTTAGTACAGGTTAGAGGATGAGAGAGGAAACAGTTAGTACAGGTTAGAGGAGGAGAGAGGAAAGTGTTAGTACAGGTTAGAGGAGGAGAGAGTTAGTACAGGTTAGAGGAGGAGAGAGGAAATAGTTAGCACAGGTTAGAGGAGAGAGTTAGTACAGGTTAGAGGAGGAGAGAGTTAGTACAGGTTAGAGGAGGAGAGAGTTAGTACAGGTTAGAGGAGGAGAGAGTACAGGTTAGAGGAGGAGACAGTTAGTCCGGGTTAGAGGAGGAGAGAGTTAGTACAGGATAGAGGAGGAGAGAGTTAGTCCAGGTTAGAGGAGGAGAGAGTTAGTACAGGTTAGAGGAGGAGAGAGTTAGTACAGGTTAGAGGAGGAGAGAGGAAAGAGTTAGTACAGGTTAGAGGAGGAGAGAGTTAGTACAGGTTAGAGGAGGAGAGAGGAAAGAGTTAGTACAGGTTAGAGGAGGAGAGAGTTAGTACAGGTTAGAGGAGGAGATAGTTAGTCCAGGCTAGAGGAGGAGAGAGTTAGTACAGGTTAGAGGAGGAGAGAGTTAGTCCAGGTTAGAGGAGGAGAGTGTTAGTACAGGTTAGAAGAGGAGAGTGTTAGTACAGGTTAGAGGAGGAGAGAGTTAGTCTAGGTTAGAGGAGGAGAGAGTTAGTACAGGTTAGAGGAGGAGAGAGTTAGTACAGGTTAGAGAAGGAGAGAGTTAGTACAGGTTAGAGGAGGAGAGAGGAGAGAGTTAGTACAGGTTAGAGGAGGAGAGAGTTAGTACAGGTTAGAGGAGGAGAGAGTTAGTACAGGTTAGAGGTGGAGACAGTTAGTCCAGGTTAGAGGAGGAGAGAGTTAGTACAGGTTAGAGGAGGAGAGAGTTAGTCCAGGTTAGAGGAGGAGAGAGTTAGTACAGGTTAGAGGAGGAGAGAGTTAGTACAGGTTAGAGGAGGAGAGAGGAAAGAGTTAGTACAGGTTAGAGGAGGAGAGAGTTAGTACAGGTTAGAGGAGGAGAGAGGAAAGAGTTAGTACAGGTTAGAGGAGGAGAGAGGAAAGAGTTAGTACAGGTTAGAGGAGGAGAGAGTTAGTACAGGTTAGAGGAGGAGAGAGTTAGTCCAGGTTAGAGGAGGACAGAGTTAGTACAGGTTAGAGGAGGAGAGTGCTAGTACCGGTTAGAGGAGGAGAGTGTTAGTACAGGTTAGAGGAGGAGAGAGTTAGTTCAGGTTAGAGGAGGAGAGAGTTAGTTCAGGTTAGAGGAGGAGAGAGTTAGTTCAGGTTAGAGGAGGAGAGAGTTAATACAGGTTAGAGGAGGAGAGAGGAGAGAGTTAGTACAGGTTAGAGG
The DNA here is from genome assembly GCF_965601325.2 of Salmo salar. Classification (NCBI taxonomy): domain Eukaryota; kingdom Metazoa; phylum Chordata; class Actinopteri; order Salmoniformes; family Salmonidae; genus Salmo; species Salmo salar. The sequence goes on along the minus strand of NC_138307.1, from coordinate 32,513,326 downwards.
AGGAGAGAGGAGAGAGTTAGTACAGGTTAGAGGAGGAGAGAGGAAATAGTTAGCACAGGTTAGAGGAGAGAGTTAGTACAGGTTAGAGGAGGAGAGAGTTAGTACAGGTTAGAGGAGGAGACAGTTAGTCCAGGTTAGAGGAGGAGAGAGTTAGTACAGGATAGAGGAGGAGAGAGTTAGTCCAGGTTAGAGGAGGAGAGAGTTAGTACAGGTTAGAGGAGGAGAGAGTTAGTACAGGTTAGAGGAGGAGAGAGGAAAGAGTTAGTACAGGTTAGAGGAGGAGAGAGTTAGTACAGGTTAGAGGAGGAGAGAGGAAAGAGTTAGTACAGGTTAGAGGAGGAGAGAGGAAAGAGTTAGTACAGGTTAGAGGAGGAGAGAGTTAGTACAGGTTAGAGGAGGAGAGAGTTAGTCCAGGTTAGAGGAGGAGAGAGTTAGTACAGGTTAGAGGAGGAGAGAGTTAGTCCAGGTTAGAGGAGGAGAGTGTTAGTACAGGTTAGAGGAGGAGAGTGTTAGTACAGGTTAGAGGAGGAGAGAGTTAGTCCAGGTTAGAGGAGGAGAGAGTTAGTACAGGTTAGAGGAGGAGAGAGTTAGTACAGGTTAGAGAAGGAGAGAGTTAGTACAGGTTAGAGGAGGAGAGAGGAGAGAGTTAGTACAGGTTAGAGGAGGAGAGAGTTAGTCCAGGTTAGAGGAGGACAGAGTTAGTACAGGTTAGAGGAGGAGAGTGCTAGTACCGGTTAGAGGAGGAGAGTGTTAGTACAGGTTAGAGGAGGAGAGAGTTAGTTCAGGTTAGAGGAGGAGAGAGTTAGTTCAGGTTAGAGGAGGAGAGAGTTAGTTCAGGTTAGAGGAGGAGAGAGTTAATACAGGTTAGAGGAGGATAGAGGAGAGAGTTAGTACAGGTTAGAGGAGGAGAGAGGAGAGAGTTAGTACAGGTTAGAGGAGGAGAGTGTTAGTACAGGTTAGAGGAGGAGAGAGTTAGTACAGGTTAGAGGAGGAGAGAGTTAGTACAGGTTAGAGGAGGAGACAGTTAGTCAAGGTTAGAGGAGGAGAGAGTTAGTACAGGTTAGAGGAGGAGAGAGTTAGTCCAGGTTAGAGGAGGAGAGAGTTAGTACAGGTTAGAGGAGGAGAGAGGAGAGAGTTAGTACAGGTTAGAGGAGGAGAGAGGAGAGAGTTAGTACAGGTTAGAGGAGGAGAGAGGAAATAGTTAGCACAGGTTAGAGGAGAGAGTTAGTACAGGTTAGAGGAGGAGAGAGTTAGTACAGGTTAGAGGAGGAGACAGTTAGTCCAGGTTAGAGGAGGAGAGAGTTAGTACAGGATAGAGGAGGAGAGAGTTAGTCCAGGTTAGAGGAGGAGAGAGTTAGTACAGGTTAGAGGAGGAGAGAGTTAGTACAGGTTAGAGGAGGAGAGGAGGAAAGAGTTAGTACAGGTTAGAGGAGGAGAGAGTTAGTACAGGTTAGAGGAGGAGAGAGGAAAGAGTTAGTACAGGTTAGAGGAGGAGAGAGGAAAGAGTTAGTACAGGTTAGAGGAGGAGAGAGTTAGTACAGGTTAGAGGAGGAGAGAGTTAGTCCAGGTTAGAGGAGGAGAGAGTTAGTACAGGTTAGAGGAGGAGAGAGTTAGTCCAGGTTAGAGGAGGAGAGTGTTAGTACAGGTTAGAGGAGGAGAGTGTTAGTACAGGTTAGAGGAGGAGAGAGTTAGTCCAGGTTAGAGGAGGAGAGAGTTAGTACAGGTTAGAGGAGGAGAGAGTTAGTACAGGTTAGAGAAGGAGAGAGTTAGTACAGGTTAGAGGAGGAGAGAGGAGAGAGTTAGTACAGGTTAGAGGAGGAGAGAGTTAGTACAGGTTAGAGGAGGAGAGAGTTAGTACAGGTTAGAGGAGGAGACAGTTAGTCCAGGTTAGAGGAGGAGAGAGTTAGTACAGGTTAGAGCAGGAGAGAGTTAGTCCAGGTTAGAGGAGGAGAGAGTTAGTACAGGTTAGAGGAGGAGAGAGTTAGTACAGGTTAGAGGAGGAGAGAGGAAAGAGTTAGTACAGGTTAGAGGAGGAGAGAGTTAGTACAGGTTAGAGGAGGAGAGAGGAAAGAGTTAGCACAGGTTCGACGAGAGAGTTAGTACAGGTTAGAGGAGGAGAGAGTTAGCACAGGTTAGAGGAGGAGACAGTTAGTCCAGGTTAGAGGAGGAGAGAGTTAGTACAGGTTAGAGGAGGAGAGAGGAGAGAGTTAGTACAGGTTAGAGGAGGAGATAGTTAGTACAGGTTAGAGGAGGAGAGAGGGGAGAGTTAGTACAGGTTAGAGGAGGAGAGAGTTAGTACAGGTTAGAGGAGGAGAGGGGAAAGAGTTAGTACAGTTTAGAGGAGGAGAGAGTTAGTACAGGTTAGAGGAGGAGAGAGGAGAGAGTTAATACAGGTTAGAGGAGGAGAGAGTTAGTACAGGTTAGAGGAGGAGAGTGTTAGTACAGGTTAGAGGAGGAGAGTGTTATTACAGGTTAGAGGAGGAGAGAGTTAGTACAGGTTAGAGGAGGAGAGAGGAGAGAGTTAGTACAGGTTAGAGGATGAGATAGTTAGTACAGGTTAGAGGAGGAGAGAGTAAGTACAGGTTAGAGGAGGAGAGAGGAGAGTTAGTACAGGTTAGAGGAGGAGATAGTTAGTACAGGTTAGAGGAGTTGAGAGGAAAGAGTTAGTACAGGTTAGAGGAGGAGAGAGTTATTACAGGTTAGAGGAGGAGAGAGGAAAGAGTTAGTACAGGTTAGAGGAGGAGAGAGGAAAGAGTTAGTACAGGTTAGAGGAGGAGAGAGTTAGTACAGGTTAGAGGAGGAGAGAGTTAGTCCAGGTTAGAGGAGGACAGAGTTAGTACAGGTTAGAGGAGGAGAGTGTTAGTACAGGTTAGAGGAGGAGAGAGTTAGTTCAGGTTAGAGGAGGAGAGAGTTAGTTCAGGTTAGAGGAGGAGAGAGGAAAGAGTTAGTACAGGTTAGAGGAGGAGAGAGTTAGTACAGGTTAGAGGAGGAGAGAGTTAGTACAGGTTAGAGGAGGAGACAGTTAGTCCAGGTTAGAGGAGGAGACAGTTAGTCCAGGTTAGAGGAGGAGAGAGTTAGTACAGGTTAGAGGAGGAGAGAGTTAGTCCAGGTTAGAGGAGGAGAGAGTTAATACAGGTTAGAGGAGGAGAGAGTTAGTACAGGTTAGAGGAGGAGAGTGTTAGTACAGGTTAGAGGAGGAGAGTGTTAATACAGGTTAGAGGAGGAGAGAGTTAGTACAGGTTACAGGAGGAGAGAGGAGAGAGTTAGTACAGGTTAGAGGAGGAGATAGTTAGTACAGGTTAGACGGAGGAGATTGTTAGTACAGGTTAGAGGAGGAGAGTGTTAATACAGGTTAGAGGAGGAGAGAGTTAGTACAGGTTAGAGGAGGAGAGAGGAGAGAGTTAGTACAGGTTAGAGGATGAGATAGTTAGTACAGGTTAGAGGAGGAGAGAGTAAGTACAGGTTAGAGGAGGAGAGAGGAGAGTTAGTACAGGTTAGAGGAGGAGATAGTTAGTACAGGTTAGAGGAGTTGAGAGGAAAGAGTTAGTACAGGTTAGAGGAGGAGAGAGTTATTACAGGTTAGAGGAGGAGAGAGGAAAGAGTTAGTACAGGTTAGAGGAGGAGAGAGGAAAGAGTTAGTACAGGTTAGAGGAGGAGAGAGTTAGTACAGGTTAGAGGAGGAGAGAGTTAGTCCAGGTTAGAGGAGGACAGAGTTAGTACAGGTTAGAGGAGGAGAGTGTTAGTACAGGTTAGAGGAGGAGAGAGTTAGTTCAGGTTAGAGGAGGAGAGAGTTAGTTCAGGTTAGAGGAGGAGAGAGGAAAGAGTTAGTACAGGTTAGAGGAGGAGAGAGTTAGTACAGGTTAGAGGAGGAGAGAGTTAGTACAGGTTAGAGGAGGAGACAGTTAGTCCAGGTTAGAGGAGGAGACAGTTAGTCCAGGTTAGAGGAGGAGAGAGTTAGTACAGGTTAGAGGAGGAGAGAGTTAGTCCAGGTTAGAGGAGGAGAGAGTTAATACAGGTTAGAGGAGGAGAGAGTTAGTACAGGTTAGAGGAGGAGAGTGTTAGTACAGGTTAGAGGAGGAGAGTGTTAATACAGGTTAGAGGAGGAGAGAGTTAGTACAGGTTACAGGAGGAGAGAGGAGAGAGTTAGTACAGGTTAGAGGAGGAGATAGTTAGTACAGGTTAGACGGAGGAGATTGTTAGTACAGGTTAGAGGAGGAGAGTGTTAATACAGGTTAGAGGAGGAGAGAGTTAGTACAGGTTAGAGGAGGAGAGAGGAGAGAGTTAGTACAGGTTAGAGGAGGAGATAGTTAGTACAGGTTAGAGGAGGAGAGAGTTAGTACAGGTTAGAGGAGGAGAGAGGAGAGTTAGTACAGGTTAGAGGAGGAGATAGTTAGTACAGGTTAGAGGAGGACGAGGAAAGAGTTAGTACAGGTTAGAGGAGGAGAGAGTTAGTACAGGTTAGAGGAGGAGAGAGGAAAGAGTTAGTACAGGTTAGAGGAGGAGAGAGTTAGTACAGGTTAGAGGAGGAGAGAGTTAGTCCAGGTTAGAGGAGGACAGAGTTAGTACAGGTTAGAGGAGGAGAGTGCTAGTACCGGTTAGAGGAGGAGAGAGTTAGTACAGGTTAGAGGAGGAGAGAGTTAGTTCAGGTTAGAGGAGGAGAGAGTTAGTTCAGGTTGGAGGAGGAGAGAGTTAGTACAGGTTAGAGGAGGAGAGAGTTAGCCTGTTAGGGCTAGGGGGCAGTATTTGCACGGCTGGATAAAAAAATGTACCCGATTTAATCTGGTTACTAATCCTACCCAGTAACTAGAATATGCATATACTTATTATATATGGATAGAAAACACTCTAAAGTTTCTAAAACTGTTTGAATGGTGTCTGTGAGTATAACAGAACTCATTTGGCAGGCAAAACCCTGAGACATTTTCTGACAGGAAGTGGATACCTGATGTGTTGTATTACCTTTAAACCTATGCCATTGAAAAACACAGGGGCTGAGGAATATTTTGGCACTTCCTATTGCTTCCACTAGATGTCACCAGCCTTTACAAAGTGTTTTGAGTCTTCTGGAGGGAGATCTGACCGAACAAGAGCCATGGAACGATGATGGCCCATTAGACACCTGGCGCGCGAGTTCATGTTGGGTACCCTCGTTCCAATACGTTATAAAAGAGAATGCATTCGTCCACCTTGAATATTATTCATGTTCTGGTTAAAAAAGGCCCTAATGATTTATGCTATACAACGTTTGACATGTTTGAACGAACGGAAATATATTTTTTCCCCTCGTTCATGAAGTGAAGTCCGGCGGGCTTAGATCATGTGCTAACAAGACGGAGATTTTTGGACATAAATGATGAGCTTTTTTGAACAAAACTACATTCGTTATGGACCTGTGATACCTGGATGTGACATCTGATGAAGAGAATCAAAGGTAATGGATTATTTACATAGTATTTTCGATTTTAGATCTCCCCAACATGACGGCTTGTCTGTATCGCAACGCGTATTTTTCTGGGTGCAGTGCTCAGATTATTGCAAAGTGTGATTTCCCAGTAAGGTTATTTTTAAATCTGGCAAGTTGATTGCGTTCAAGAGATGTAAATCTATAATTCTTTAAATGACAATATAATATTTTACCAATGTTTTCTAATTTTAATTATTTAATTTGTGTTGCTGACTTGACTGCCGGTTATTGGAGGGAAACGATTTCCTCAACATCAATGCCATAGTAAAACGCTGTTTTTGGATATAAATATGAACTTGATAGAACTAAAAATGCATGCATTGTCTAACATAATGTCCTAGGAGTGTCATCTGATGGAGATTGTAAAAGGTTAGTGCATCATTTTAGCTGGTTTTATGGTTTTGGTGACCCTGTCTTTGAATTGACAAAACATTACACACAACTCTTGTAAATGTACTGTCCTAACATACTCTAAATTTATGCTTTCGCCGTAAAACCTTTTTGAAATCGTAAAACGTGGTTAGATTAAGGAGATGTTTATCTTTCAAAGGGTGTAAAATAGTTGTATGTTTGAAAAATTTGAATTTTGACATTTATTTGGATTCAAATTTGCCGCTCTTGAAATGCACCTGCTGTTGATGGAGTGCACCATGGGTGGGACGCTTGCGAGATTTAGTACAGGTTAGAGGAGGAGACAGTTAGTCAAGGTTAGAGGAGGAGAGAGTTAGTACAGGTTAGAGGAGGAGAGAGTTAGTCCAGGTTAGAGGAGGAGAGAGTTAGTACAGGTTAGAGGAGGAGAGAGTTAGTACAGGTTAGAGGAGGAGAGAGGAGAGAGTTAGTACAGGTTAGAGGAGGAGAGAGGAAATAGTTAGCACAGGTTAGAGGAGAGAGTTAGTACAGGTTAGAGGAGGAGAGAGTTAGTACAGGTTAGAGGAGGAGACAGTTAGTCCAGGTTAGAGGAGGAGAGAGTTAGTACAGGTTAGAGGAGGAGAGAGTTAGTACAGGTTAGAGGAGGAGAGAGTTAGTACAGGTTAGAGGAGGAGAGAGGAGAGAGTTAGTACAGGTTAGAGGAGGAGAGTGTTAGTACAGGTTAGAGGAGGAGAGAATTAGTACAGGTTAGTGGAGGAGAGATTTAGTACAGGTTAGAGGAGGAGACAGTTAGTCAAGGTTAGAGGAGGAGAGAGTTAGTACAGGTTAGAGGAGGAGAGAGTTAGTCCAGGTTAGAGGAGGAGAGAGTTAGTACAGGTTAGAGGAGGAGAGAGTTAGTACAGGTTAGAGGAGGAGAGAGGAGAGAGTTAGTACAGGTTAGAGGAGGAGAGAGGAAATAGTTAGCACAGGTTAGAGGAGAGAGTTAGTACAGGTTAGAGGAGGAGAGAGTTAGTACAGGTTAGAGGAGGAGACAGTTAGTCCAGGTTAGAGGAGGAGAGAGTTAGTACAGGATAGAGGAGGAGAGAGTTAGTCCAGGTTAGAGGAGGAGAGCGTTAGTACAGGTTAGAGGAGGAGAGAGTTAGTACAGGTTAGAGGAGGAGAGAGGAAAGAGTTAGTACAGGTTAGAGGAGGAGAGAGTTAGTACAGGTTAGAGGAGGAGAGAGGAAAGAGTTAGTACAGGTTAGAGGAGGAGAGAGGAAAGAGTTAGTACAGGTTATAGGAGGAGAGAGTTAGTAAAGGTTAGAGGAGGAGAGAGTTAGTCCAGGTTAGAGGAGGAGAGAGTTAGTACAGGTTAGAGGAGGAGAGAGTTAGTCCAGGTTAGAGGAGGAGAGAGTTAGTACAGGTTAGAGGAGGAGAGAGTTAGTACAGGTTAGAGGAGGAGAGAGTTAGTCCAGGTTAGAGGAGGAGAGAGGAGAGGGTTAGTCCAGGTTAGAGAAGGAGAGAGTTAGTACAGGTTAGAGGAGGAGAGTGTTATTACAGGTTAGAGGAGGAGAGAGTTAGTACAGTTATAGGAGGAGAGAGTTAGTACAGGTTAGAGGAGGAGAGAGTTAGTACAGGTTAGAGGAGGAGAGAAGAGAGAGTTAGTACAGGTTAGAGGAGGAGAGAGTTAGTACAAGTTAGAGGAGGAGAGAGGAGAGAGTTAGTACAGGTTAGAGATGGAGAGTGTTAGTTCAGGTTAGAGGAGGAGAAATGAGAGAGTTAGTCCAGTTTAGAGGAGGAGAGAGTTGGTACAGGCTAGAGGAGGAGAGAGGAGAGAGTTAGTACAGGTTAGAGGAGGAGAGAGTTAGTACAGGTTAGAGGAGGAGAGAGTTAGTACAGGTTAGAGGAGGAGAGAGTTAGTACAGGTTAGAGGAGGAGAGAGGAGAGAGTTAGTACAGGTTAGAGGAGGAGAGAGTTAGTACAGGTTAGAGGAGGAGAGAGTTAGTACAGGTTAGAGGAGGAGAGAGTTAGTACAGGTTAGAGGAGGAGAGAGTTAGTACAGGTTAGAGGAGGAGAGAGGAGAGAGTTAGTACAGGTTAGAGGAGGAGAGAGGAGAGAGTTAGTCCAGTTTAGAGGAGGAGAGTGTTAGTACAGGTTATAGGAGGAGAGAGTTAGTCCAGGTTAGAGGAGGAGAGAGTTAGTACAGGTTAGAGGAGGAGAGAGTTAGTCCAGGTTAGAGGAGGAGAGTGTTAGTACAGGTTAGAGGAGGAGAGAGTTAGTCCAGGTTAGAGGAGGAGAGTGTTAGTACAGGTTAGAGGAGGAGAGAGTTAGTACAGGTTAGAGGAGGAGAGAGTTAGTACAGGTTAGAGGAGGAGAGAGGAGAGAGTTAGTACAGGTTAGAGGAGGAGAGTGTTAGTACAGGTTAGAGGAGGAGAGAGTTAGTACAGGTTAGTGGAGGAGAGATTTAGTACAGGTTAGAGGAGGAGACAGTTAGTCAAGGTTAGAGGAGGAGAGAGTTAGTACAGGTTAGAGGAGGAGAGAGGAGAGAGTTAGTACAGGTTAGAGGAGGAGAGAGTTAGTACAGGTTAGAGGAGGAGAGAGTTAGTACAGGTTAGAGGAGGAGAGAGTTAGTACAGGTTAGAGGAGGAGAGAGTTAGTACAGGTTAGAGGAGGAGAGAGTTAGTACAGGTTAGAGGAGGAGAGAGGAGAGAGTTAGTACAGGTTAGAGGAGGAGAGAGGAGAGAGTTAGTCCAGTTTAGAGGAGGAGAGTGTTAGTACACGTTATAGGAGGAGAGAGTTAGTCCAGGTTAGAGGAGGAGAGAGTTAGTACAAGTTAGAGGAGGAGAGAGTTAGTCCAGGTTAGAGGAGGAGAGTGTTAGTACAGGTTAGAGGAGGAGAGAGTTAGTCCAGGTTAGAGGAGGAGAGTGTTAGTACAGGTTAGAGGAGGAGAGAGTTAGTACAGGTTAGAGGAGGAGAGAGTTAGTACAGGTTAGAGGAGGAGAGAGGAGAGAGTTAGTACAGGTTAGAGGAGGAGAGTGTTAGTACAGGTTAGAGGAGGAGAGAGTTAGTACAGGTTAGTGGAGGAGAGATTTAGTACAGGTTAGAGGAGGAGACAGTTAGTCAAGGTTAGAGGAGGAGAGAGTTAGTACAGGTTAGAGGAGGAGAGAGTTAGTCCAGGTTAGAGGAGGAGAGAGTTAGTACAGGTTAGAGGAGGAGAGAGTTAGTACAGGTTAGAGGAGGAGAGAGGAGAGAGTTAGTACAGGTTAGAGGAGGAGAGAGGAAATAGTTAGCACAGGTTAGAGGAGAGAGTTAGTACAGGTTAGAGGAGGAGAGAGTTAGTACAGGTTAGAGGAGGAGACAGTTAGTCCAGGTTAGAGGAGGAGAGAGTTAGTACAGGATAGAGGAGGAGAGAGTTAGTCCAGGTTAGAGGAGGAGAGCGTTAGTACAGGTTAGAGGAGGAGAGAGTTAGTACAGGTTAGAGGAGGAGAGAGGAAAGAGTTAGTACAGGTTAGAGGAGTAGAGAGTTAGTTCAGGTTAGAGGAGGAGAGAGGAAAGAGTTAGTACAGGTTAGAGGAGGAGAGAGGAAAGAGTTAGTACAGGTTATAGGAGGAGAGAGTTAGTACAGGTTAGAGGAGGAGAGAGTTAGTCCAGGTTAGAGGAGGAGAGAGTTAGTACAGGTTAGAGGAGGAGAGAGTTAGTCCAGGTTAGAGGAGGAGAGAGTTAGTACAGGTTAGAGGAGGAGAGAGTTAGTACAGGTTAGAGGAGGAGAGAGTTAGTCCAGGTTAGAGGAGGAGAGAGGAGAGGGTTAGTCCAGGTTAGAGAAGGAGAGAGTTAGTACAGGTTAGAGGAGGAGAGTGTTATTACAGGTTAGAGGAGGAGAGAGTTAGTACAGTTATAGGAGGAGAGAGTTAGTACAGGTTAGAGGAGGAGAGAGTTAGTACAGGTTAGAGGAGGAGAGAAGAGAGAGTTAGTACAGGTTAGAGGAGGAGAGAGTTAGTACAAGTTAGAGGAGGAGAGAGGAGAGAGTTAGTACAGGTTAGAGATGGAGAGTGTTAGTTCAGGTTAGAGGAGGAGAAATGAGAGAGTTAGTCCAGTTTAGAGGAGGAGAGAGTTAGTACAGGCTAGAGGAGGAGAGAGGAGAGAGTTAGTACAGGTTAGAGGAGGAGAGAGTTAGTACAGGTTAGAGGAGGAGAGAGTTAGTACAGGTTAGAGGAGGAGAGAGTTAGTACAGGTTAGAGGAGGAGAGAGGAGAGAGTTAGTACAGGTTAGAGGAGGAGAGAGTTAGTACAGGTTAGAGGAGGAGAGAGTTAGTACAGGTTAGAGGAGGAGAGAGTTAGTACAGGTTAGAGGAGGAGAGAGTTAGTACAGGTTAGAGGAGGAGAGAGTTAGTACAGGTTAGAGGAGGAGAGAGGAGAGAGTTAGTACAGGTTAGAGGAGGAGAGTGTTAGTACAGGTTAGAGGAGGAGAGAGTTAGTACAGGTTAGTGGAGGAGAGATTTAGTACAGGTTAGAGGAGGAGACAGTTAGTCAAGGTTAGAGGAGGAGAGAGTTAGTACAGGTTAGAGGAGGAGAGAGTTAGTCCAGGTTAGAGGAGGAGAGAGTTAGTACAGGTTAGAGGAGGAGAGAGTTAGTACAGGTTAGAGGAGGAGAGAGGAGAGAGTTAGTACAGGTTAGAGGAGGAGAGAGGAAATAGTTAGCACAGGTTAGAGGAGAGAGTTAGTACAGGTTAGAGGAGGAGAGAGTTAGTACAGGTTAGAGGAGGAGACAGTTAGTCCAGGTTAGAGGAGGAGAGAGTTAGTACAGGATAGAGGAGGAGAGAGTTAGTCCAGGTTAGAGGAGGAGAGCGTTAGTACAGGTTAGAGGAGGAGAGAGTTAGTACAGGTTAGAGGAGGAGAGAGGAAAGAGTTAGTACAGGTTAGAGGAGTAGAGAGTTAGTTCAGGTTAGAGGAGGAGAGAGGAAAGAGTTAGTACAGGTTAGAGGAGGAGAGAGGAAAGAGTTAGTACAGGTTATAGGAGGAGAGAGTTAGTACAGGTTAGAGGAGGAGAGAGTTAGTCCAGGTTAGAGGAGGAGAGAGTTAGTACAGGTTAGAGGAGGAGAGAGTTAGTCCAGGTTAGAGGAGGAGAGAGTTAGTACAGGTTAGAGGAGGAGAGAGTTAGTACAGGTTAGAGGAGGAGAGAGTTAGTCCAGGTTAGAGGAGGAGAGAGGAGAGGGTTAGTCCAGGTTAGAGAAGGAGAGAGTTAGTACAGGTTAGAGGAGGAGAGTGTTATTACAGGTTAGAGGAGGAGAGAGTTAGTACAGTTATAGGAGGAGAGAGTTAGTACAGGTTAGAGGAGGAGAGAGTTAGTACAGGTTAGAGGAGGAGAGAAGAGAGAGTTAGTACAGGTTAGAGGAGGAGAGAGTTAGTACAAGTTAGAGGAGGAGAGAGGAGAGAGTTAGTACAGGTTAGAGATGGAGAGTGTTAGTTCAGGTTAGAGGAGGAGAAATGAGAGAGTTAGTCCAGTTTAGAGGAGGAGAGAGTTAGTACAGGCTAGAGGAGGAGAGAGGAGAGAGTTAGTACAGGTTAGAGGAGGAGAGAGTTAGTACAGGTTAGAGGAGGAGAGAGTTAGTACGAGGTTAGTACAGGTTAGAGGAGGAGAGGGAGAGAGTTAGTACAGGTTAGAGGAGGAGAGAGTTAGTACAGGTTAGAGGAGGAGAGAGTTAGTACAGGTTAGAGGAGGAGAGAGTTAGTACAGGTTAGAGGAGGAGAGAGTTAGTACAGGTTAGAGGAGGAGAGAGGAGAGAGTTAGTACAGGTTAGAGGAGGAGAGAGGAGAGAGTTAGTCCAGTTTAGAGGAGGAGAGTGTTAGTACAGGTTATAGGAGGAGAGAGTTAGTCCAGGTTAGAGGAGGAGAGAGTTAGTACAGGTTAGAGGAGGAGAGAGTTAGTCCAGGTTAGAGGAGGAGAGTGTTAGTACAGGTTAGAGGAGGAGAGAGTTAGTCCAGGTTAGAGGAGGAGAGTGTTAGTACAGGTTAGAGGAGGAGAGAGTTAGTACAGGTTAGAGGAGGAGAGAGTTAGTACAGGTTAGAGGAGGAGAGAGTTAGTCCAGGTTAGACGTCCGCTTCACTAACTACTCCACTAACAGTCCCTCTCTTCCTCCACCTCCCTCCTCCCTTATCCACCTTTCCGCCTCCCTCCTCCACCCCTCCGCCTCGCTCTCGCCATCCTGAGGGTAGACTGGCGTGGGAGCTGAGGAGCAAGGAGGGGAACGGAGGAGGAGGAGGAGCTGAAACAGAGTCAAAATGAAGGAAGGAGAGAGGAATAAGATGAGATCTTATATTTAATAAGTAAAGTGATATGGAGAGAAGAGAGAGAGAGAGAGAGCAGACATTCTTCTTCTGTGGTCTCTTGGGCTCTTCTCTGCCAGCCATTTCTCAAGCTAAATTAAGAATTGAGGTTGGACTGGGAAGACCCACAAGAGCCAATCTGGCTTCCTAGCCTCTTCTGTTCTGGGGAGCTATAGGGTTGCAATCCAAGTGGCACCCTATTCTCTATATAGCGCACTACTTTTGACCAGAGCCCTATGAACCATTGTCAAACGTAGTGCACTCTTTAAGAAGTAGGGTACCATTTGAGAAGCAACCATACTCAATGCGATGGAAGAAAGAAGAGACGGCATAGTGAGAGAACAATATTTAATTTCTCCCCTTCCTCCTCCTCGTCTTTGCCCCCTCTCTCATTCACTCAGCTGAGTCCCTCTGTGAAAGCGGGTTTTTTTTTAACATGAGTGTGGGGCAAATAGGTCTCTGCCTCGCGACTCACAGCGCAAGAGGCTTCAATCATGAATGTCAAATCCCTCTAAAATCCTTATAATTTAGAACAGATGTGAGGAAGACAGAATTCTCCTCCAGCGGCCAACCCCCGGGGCCACTGTCTTCATGAAGACGTATTGTGGACATTTTAATCACCTAGACCTACATATTGACTAGATGAAACCAAAATAGATCTCTCGCCGCCCCTTGCTGTTCCCCGGGGTCGAACAGAGGGCCCCCCCCCCCCGACGTTCAATAACCTCTGTCACACTTAGAAGAGGGCCAAGTAGGAGAATCTGTGTCCCAAATGGGCCCCCTATTCCCTATATAGTGGGGGGCCCTGGTTGAAAAGTAGTGCACTATGTAGGGAATAGGTTGCCATTTGGGATGCAGGCCTAGGTGAAAATGGATGAGTTAAAAAATATATAGTATGCGAAATAGAAATAGAGCGAACGAGGCCTGGAGCTGAGAGAGATAGAGAGAGAGAGAGAGAATCCATTTTTGCTATCATCCAATTATGGTTAGGACCTGTATGTACACATTATTTCAAGTTTCATTTATACCTTGAAAGTTATTTCCAATGAGCCAATTAGTAGTTTATAAAGGAGGACTTAGTGAACTGTTGAAGACATTAGGAGAACTGTTGACCACACCAGAGCATAGGGAATGATGCCATCTGCACTGTAGGGTTCAATACTACTGTAGTAACACAAGGACATCAGAGTGAAGGATTCCATCTGCACTGTAGGGTTCAATACTACTGTAGTAACACAAGGACATCAGAGGGAAGGATTCCATCTGCACTGTAGGGTTCAATACTACTGTAGTAACACAAGGACATCAGAGGGAAGGATTCCATCTGCACTGTAGGGTTCAATACTACTGTAGTAACACAAGGACATCAGAGGGAAGGATTCCATCTGCACTGTAGGGTTCAATACTACTGTAGTAACACAAGGACATCAGAGGGAAGGATTCCATCTGCACTGTAGGGTTCAATACTACTGTAGTAACACAAGGACATCAGAGTGAAGGATACCATCTGCACTGTAGGGTTCAATACTACTGTAGTAACACAAGGACATCAGAGGGAAGGATTCCATCTGCACTGTAGGGTTCAATACTACTGTAGTAACACAAGGACATCAGAGGGAAGGATGCCATCTGCACTGTAGGGTTCAATACTACTGTAGTAACACAAGGACATCAGAGGGAAGGATTCCATCTGCACTGTAGATCTAACTACCCAGTACCTAGACAGGTCTAACTACCCAGTACCTAGATAGATCTAACTACCCAGTACCTAGATAGATCTAACTACCCAGTACATAGATAGATCTAACTACCCAGTACCTAGACAGGTCTAACTACCCAGTACCTAGATAGATCTAACTACCCAGCACCTAGATAGATCTAACTACCCAGCACCTAGATAGATCTAACTACCCAGTACCTAGATAGATCTAACTACCCAGTACCTACACAGATCTAACTACCCAGTACCTACATAGATCTAACTACCCAGTACCTAGACAGATCTAACTACCCAGCACCTAGATAGATCTAACTACCCAGTACCTACACAGATCTAACTACCCAGAACCTAGATAGATCTAACTACCCAGTACGTACACAGATCTAACTACCCAGTACCTACATAGATCTAACTACCCAGTACCTAGACAGATCTAACTACCCAGCACCTAGATAGATCTAACTACCCAGTACCTACACAGATCTAACTACCCAGCACCTAGATAGATCTAACTACCCAGTACCTACACAGATCTAACTACCCAGCACCTAGATAGATCTAACTACCCAGCACCTAGATAGATCTAACTACCCAGCACCTAGACATATTTAACTACCCAGTACCTACACAGATCTAACTACCCAGTACCTACATACATCTAACTACCCAGTACCTAGATAGATCTAACTACCCAGCACCTAGATAGATCTAACTACCCAGTACCTAGATAGATCTAACTACCCATTACCTAGACAAATCTAACTACCCAGTCCCTAGACAGATCTAACTACCCAGTACCTAGATAGATCTAACTACCCAGCACCTAGACAGATCTTACTACCCAGCACCTAGACAAATCTAACTCCCCATTACCTAGACCTATCTAACTACCCAGTACCTAGATAGATCTATCTACCCTGTACCTAGACAGGTTCTAACTACCCAGCACCTAGATAGATCTAACTACCCAGTACCTAGATAGATCTAACTACCCAGTACCTAGATAGATCTAACTACCCAGCACCTACACAGATTTAACTACCCAGTACCTATACATATCTAACTACCCAGCACCTACACAGATCTAACTACCCAGTACCTATACAGATCTAACTACCCAGTACCTATACAGATCTAACTACCCAGCACCTATACAGATCTAACTACCCAGCACCTACACAGATCTAACGACCCAGTACCTATACATATCTAACTACCAAGCACCTACACAGATCTAACTACCCAGTACCTAGGTGTATTATATTAATCTGCCTTAAGTTGGCCACTGGATACACAGTAGACTGGGAAATAAATCTCAGCAGCATTCTGGGAATTGGTCCAGAAGTAATTGAGCCAGTAACCATCAGCCAACACAAACAGCAACTCTTCATCAGCGACGTATAGTTAGCTGTCTGCACTTTGACTCTCTCCTGACTCCTCCTGATGTCTCCATCTTTGACTCTCTCCTGGTCCCTCCTGATGTCTCCATCTCTGACTCTCTCCTGGTCCCTCCTGATGTCTCCATCTCTGACTCTCTCCTGACCCCTGCTGATGTCTCCATCTCTGACTCTCTCGTGACCCCTCCTGATGTCTCCATTTCTGGCTCTCTCCTGACCCCTCCTCATGTCTCCATCTCTGACTCTCTCCTGATGTCTCCATCTCTGACTCTCCTGACTCTCTCCTCATGTCTCCATCTTTGACTCTCTCCTGACCCCTCCTGATGTCTCCATCTCTGACTCTCTCCTGATGTCTCCATCTCTGACTCTCTCCTGATGTCTCCATCTCTGACTCTCTCCTGGTCCCTCCTCATGTCTCCATCTCTGACTTTCTCCTGATGTCTCCATCTCTGACTCTCCTGACTCTCTCCTCATGTCTCCATTTTTGACTCTCTCCTGGTCCCTCCTGATGTCTCCATCTCTGACTCTCTCCTGGTCCCTCCTGATGTCTCCATATCTGTCTCTCTCCTGATGTCTCCATCTCTGACTCTCCTGACTCTCTCCTCATGTCTCCATCTTTGACTCTCTCCTGACCCCTCCTCATGTCTCCATCTCTGACTCTCTCCTGATGTCTCCATCTCTGACTCTCTTCTGATGTCTCCATCTCTGACTCTCCTGACTCTCTCCTCATGTCTCCATCTCTGACTCTCTTCTGATGTCTCCATCTCTGACTCTCCTGACTCTCTCCTCATGTCTCCATCTTTGACTCTCTCCTGGTCCCTCCTGATGTCTCCATCTCTGACTCTCTCCTGGTCCCTCCTGATGTCTCCGTCTCTGACTCTCTCCTGATGTCTCCATCTCTGACTCTCTCCTGACTCCCTCCTGATGTCATGTCATGTCAGGATGAGCCTGCAGGAAGGGTACCACACGAGGGAGGAGACTGTCTTCCCTGTAATGCACAGCGTCGAGATTGCCTGCAACGACAACAAGCTCAGTCCGATGATGCTGTGACAAAGCGCCCCAGACCATGACGGACCCTCCACCTCCAAATGGATCCCGCTCCTGAGTACAGGCCTCGTGTAATGCTCATTCCTTCGATGATAAACGGGAATCCGACCATCACCCCTGGTAAGACAAAACCGTGACTCATCAGTGAAGATAACTTTTTGCCAGTCCTGTCTGGTCCAGCGACGGTGGGTTTGTGCCCATAGGCGCCGTTGTTGCTGGTGATGTCTGGTGAGGACCTGCCTTACAACAGGCCTACAAGCCCTCAGTCCAGCCTCTCTCAGCCTATTGCGGACAGTCTGAGCACTGATGGAGGGATTGTGCGTTCCTGATGTAACTCGGGCAGTTGTTGTTGCCATCCTGTACCTGTCCCGCAGGTGTGATGTTCGGATGTACCGATCTTATGCAGGTGTTGTTACACATGGTCTGCCACTGCGAGGATGATCAGCTGTCCGTCCTGTCTCCCTGTAGCGCTGTCTTAGGCGTCTCACAGTACGGACATTGCAATTTATTGCCCTGGCCACATCTGCAGTCCTCATGCCTCCTTGCAGCATGCCTAAGGCACGTTCACGCAGATGAGCAGGGACCCTGGGCATCTTTCTTTTGGTGTTTTTCAGAGTCAGTAGAAAGGCCTCTTTAGTGTCCTAAATTTTCATAACCGTAACCTTAATTGCCTACCGTCTGTAAGCTGTTAGTGTCTCAACGACCGTTCCACAGCTGCATGTTTATTAATTGTTCATGGTTCATTGAAACGTTGTTTAAACCCTTTACAATGAAGATCTGTGAAGTTTTGGGAATTTATACGAATTGTCTTTGTCACGCCCTGACCTGAGAGAGACGGTTTATTTCTCTATTTTGTTAGGTCAGGGTGTGGGGTGGGCATTCTATGTCATTATATTTCTATGTTTTGGCCAGGTATGGTTTCCAATCAGAGGCAACTGTCTATCGTTGTCTCTGATTGGGAAACATACTTAGGCAGCCTTTTTTCCCACCTGGTTTTGTGGGTAGTTGTTTTCCGTTTAGTTGTCTGTTGCCTGACGGAACTGTTTTGCTTTCGTTTCGTTTCTTTGTTTAAGTGTTTCGTTATATGAATAAATATGAGCACTTACCATGCTGCGTTTTGGTCCCCTTCTCATTACGACGAAAGCCATTACAGTCTCTGAAAGACAGGGTCCTGAAAAAGGACGTTTCTTTTTTGCTGAGTTTATCAGACAGATACATGCGTGGCGGCCATTTTCCTATATGTTTCCCTCAAGATATATCAGACAGATACATACTATATCCTGATGGTCTTTTTCACATTGGTTTAAAAACACTTCCATGCAAGCAGCCGTTCCACTCCGGTTGTTAATGCCGCTGCCGGCCAGGTCCGATTACATTAGAACTGCCAGTTTTCTGTTGACCTGATGTTGGTGTTAATTAGGGGTCATTGGTGGGGGGGGGTCATCCACATTGTTATCCCACCCAGAGCTACTGCCCTGGCCTAGCCCTCTTTGGCCTGTCTACGTGACCCTGCGTAGCTACTTCTCTGGCCTCACACCTCCCAGTGGCGCTGGGCGTTGATCCAGGCCAGGGTGTCAAGGTGTCAGGGCACTGTCAGAACCACACGGCCTGACTCAGGCTAACAGGGAGGTTATACAAGATGCTGAATACAAGGGGGGGAAAAAGACAGGAATTCACAAACACTTCCTCTCTGTGCACTGTCTCTGCCTCTCACTCCTCTCTCTCTCACGCTCGCTGTCACTCTTGATCGCATTCATGGACACAGTCAAGCATGCAGGTATATGTACACACACACACACACACACACACACACACACACACACACACACACACACACACACACACACACACACACACACACACACACACAGTGTTCAGTAGGTAACCCGTTATAGTTACTGGTTACCTGTCCAGAATTGTAATCGGTAACGTCACGTTTGTATTCCACAAACTCAATAATGCAACGCCATCTCTTTGTTCAATGCAGAATTTAATGTCACTGAGAAAACAGAAAGGCGTCATGACGTATTTTCTTTCCCCCAAAACATCCTTTCTGAATTTAAAATAATCCAAGAGATAATAATTTAGTTTTTCACAAAAAGTATTGGTAATCTGATGATAGTATTTGTAACGTAGCGGATTGGGGAGGTCTTCTAAAAACGTACAGCAGAATGATACAGCCTGAACATCTACATTTCACTGGTGTACAAAGTAAATGGGATTCCTGCCTGAGGAACGTGTGTTGATTTAATAGAGAGCGAGAGGGGGGGAGAGAGATGGGGAGGGAGAGAGGAGAGAGAGAAAGAGAGAGAGAAGAGGGGAGAGAGATGGGGAGGGAGAGAGGAGAGAGAGAAAGAGAGAGAGAAGAGGGGAGAGAGAGAGGGGAGAGAGAGAGGGAGAGAGAGAGGGAAGAGAGAGAGAGAGAGAGGAGGAGAGGGAGAGAGAAACAGAGAGAGTGAGAGAAAGAGAGAGAGAGGGGGGAGTGAGAGAGAGAGGGAAAGAGGGGAGAGGGAGATGGGGGAGAGAGAGGGTTGGGAGGGAGAGAGATGGAGATGGGGGAGTGAGAGAGAGAGAGAGAGGGGTGGGGGGAGAGGGAGAGGGAGATGGGGGAGTGAGAGAGAGAGGGGTGGGGGGAAAGGGAGATGGGGGAGTGAGTGAGAGAGGGGTGGGGGAGATGGGGGAGTGAGTGAGAGAGGGGTGGGGGGAAAGGGAGATGGGGGAGTGAGAGAGAGGAGTATGGGGAGAGGGAGATGGGGGAGTGAGAGAGAGGAGTAGGGGGAGAGGGAGATGGGGGAGTGAGAGAGAGAGGGGTGGAGGGAGATGGGGGAGTGAGAGAGAGGAGTAGGGGGAGAGGGAGATGGGGGAGTGAGTGAGAGAGGGGTGGGGGGAAAGGGAGATGGGGGAGTGAGAGAGAGGAGTAGGGTGAGAGGGAGATGGGGGAGTGAGTGAGAGAGGGGTGGGGGGAAAGGGAGATGGGGGAGTGAGTGAGAGAGGAGTGGGGGGAAAGGGAGATGGGGGAGTGAGAGAGAGGAGTAGGGGGAGAGGGAGATGGGGGAGTGAGAGAGGGAGGGGTGGGGGTGGGGGGAAAGGGAGATGGGGGAGTGAGAGAGAGGAGTAGGGTGAGAGGGAGATGGGGGAGTGAGTGAGAGAGGGGTGGGGGGAAAGGGAGATGGGGGAGTGAGTGAGAGAGGAGTGGGGGGAAAGGGAGATGGGGGAGTGAGAGAGAGGAGTAGGGGGAGAGGGAGATGGGGGAGTGAGAGAGGGAGGGGTGGGGGTGGGGGGAAAGGGAGATGAGGGAGTGAGAGAGAGGAGTAGGGGGAGAGGGAGATGGGGGAGTGAGAGAGAGAGCGGTGGGGGAGAGGGAGATGGGGGAGTGAGAGAGAGAGGGGTGGGGGAGAGGGAGAGACAGGGTTTGTGATGATTTAATAAAGAGAGACAGACCTCTTTGTGCAGTGAAGGGTGGAAGGACTGGCTTCCCGAAGTGTAATACCTCTCTGATATTCTGTTCACTGAAGCACGTAATGCAGAGGAAATCTGCATCCCAAATGGTACCCTATTCCCTACATAGTGCACTGCCTTAGAGCAGAGCCCTATGGGTAGTAGTGCACGACAGAGGTCAAAGGGTACTATTTAGAATACAGCTCTGAGCCGATCGAGAGGACAACGTGACCCGTCATCTCTTCTCAGAGAGACGCTTATGCACCCGTGTGTGTGTGCTTGTACAGATTGTGTGTGTTTTAGTGTGTTAGTGTGTGTGTGTGCAGTGTGTGTGTGTGTGTGCAGTGTGTGTGTGTGCATTGTGTGTACAGTGTGTGTGCACACAGTGTGTGTGTGTACAGTGTGTGTACAGTGTGTGTGTGTGTGTGTGTCATCAGCAGCAGGCATACTGTAACCCTCAGAGGAGTGACCACTACAGACCTAACCCTCAGAGGAGTGACCACTACAGACCTAACCCTCAGAAGAGTGACCACTACAGACCTAACCCTCAGAGGAGTGACCACTACAGACCTAACCCTCAGAAGAGTGACCACTACAGACCTAACCCTCAGAAGAGTGACCACTACAGACCTAACCCTCAGAAGAGTGACCACTACAGACCTAACCCTCAGAGGAGTGACCACTACAGACCTAACCCTCAGAGGAGTGACCACTACAGACCTAACCCTCAGAGGAGTGACCACTACAGACCTAACCCTCAGAGGAGTGACCACAACAGACTGTTCTATTACACTAGTTCAGTCAAGGCTGTTCTATAATACTTGTTCTATACGTCTCTGTCAGTCAAGGCTGTTCTATTACGCTAGTTCAGTCAAGGCTTTTCTATAATACTTGTTCTTTATGTCTCTGTCAGTCAAGGTTGTTCTATAATACTAGTTCTATACGTCTCTGTCAGTCAAGGCTGTTCTATAATACTAGTTCTATACGTCTGTCAGTCAAGGCTGTTCTATAATACTAGTTCTATACGTCTCTGTCAGTCAAGGCTGTTCTATTACATTAGTTCTATACGTCTCTGTCAGTCAAGGCTCTTCTATAATACTAGTTCTATACGTCTCTGTCAGTCAAGGCTGTTCTATTACACTAGTTCTATACGTCTCTGTCAGTCAAGGCTGTTCTATAATACTCGTTCTATACGTCTATGTCAGTCAAGGCTGTTCTTTTACACTAGTTCTATACGTCTGTCAGTCAAGGCTGTTCTATAATACTAGTTCTATATGTCTGTCAGTCAAGGCTGTTCTATAATACTAGTTCTATACGTCTCTGTCAGTCAAGGCTGTTCTATAATACTAGTTCTATACGTCTCTGTCAGTCAAGGCTGTTCTATTACATTAGTTCTATACGTCTCTGTCAGTCAAGGCTGTTCTATAATACTAGTTCTATACGTCTGTCAGTCAAGGCTGTTCTATAATACTAGTTCTATACGTCTCTGTCAGTCAAGGCTGTTCTATTACATTAGTTCTATACGTCTCTGTCAGTCAAGGCTGTTCTGTTCTGATATAATTTTCAATGTGATATAAGACAGAACAGAGCAGAAGCTTTATGAAGTCATCTCTCTCTAGGTTTATTAAGTTAACTGGCTGTCTGTCATCCCTCCACCTCCCCATCCTTCCATTATTCCTTATCCCTGACGACCCTGTGTCTGACGTTGACAGAGACCGCTCAGTTGCCGTGACGCCGTGCGTCTGTCTGTCAATCTGACATCGCCAGGCGGACAGGAGGAGCTTCCGTCGTTCCCGGCGGTGAAGCTCGCCTAAACCACTTAAGACAGGCGCAATTAACGGAAACGCACCAACGTGTCAGAAAAACAGCCTTAATATCTCTCTCAGAAGACGACAGTCACTTATCAGCCTCCCTACATCCATCCAACAAGCTCTCACAGTCTTACTGCAGAATCCAACGTTTCGTCCGTAAACGTCACATTGAAAAAGGGTAACTAGGAGACAGAGATCACGGCTTACCTCCACCTGCCATCCCTGTCCACAACGCCCTCGCAAAACACAAGCCTGTTGATGAGAATAGGGCCTACTGTTGTCCCCAAAACACAAGCCTGTTAATGAGAATAGGGCCTACTGTTGTCCCCAAAACACAAGCCTGTTGATGAGAATAGGGCCTACTGTTGTCCCCAAAACACAAGCCTGTTGATGAGAATAGGGCCTACTGCTGTCCCCAAAACACAAGCCTGTTGATGAGAATAGGGCCTACTGTTGTCCCCAGTGGACGGTTTTGAAGGCATCGCCCAACGTCCTCCACTCCTCAAGCAATCCACTCCTCCTGCCAATCTTCTCCTCCTGCCAATCTTCTCCTCCTGCCAATCTAATCCTCCTGCCAATCTCCTCCTCCTGCTAGTCTTATCCTCCAGCCAGTCTTATCCTCCAGCCAGTCTTATCCTCCAGCCAATCTTCTCCTCCTGCCAATCTTCTCCTCCAGCCAATCATCTCCTCCAGCGAATCTTCTCCTCCAGCCAATCTTCTCCTCCTGCCAATCTTCTCCTCCTGCCAGTCTTCTCCTCCTGCAAATGTTCTCCTCCAGCCAATCTTCTCCTCCTGCCAGTCTTCTCCTCCTGCCAGTCTTCTCCTCCTGCCAATCTTCTCCTTCTGCCAATCTATTCCTCCTGCCAATCTTGTCCCCCTGCCAATCCTCTCCACCTGCCAATCTTCTCCTCCTGCCACTCTTCTCCTCCTGCCAGTCTTATCTTCCAGCCAGTCTTATCCTCCAGCCAATCTTCTCCTCCAGCCAATCTACTCCTCCTGCCAGTCTTCTCCTACTGCCATTCTTCTCATCCAGCCAATCTTCTCCTCCTGCCAATCTTCTCCTCCTGCAAACTTCTCCTCCAGCCAATCTTCTCCTCCTGCCAATCTATTCCTCCTGCCAAACTTCTCCTCCAGCCAGTCTTCTCCTCCTGCCAATCTATTCCTCCTGCCAGTCTTCTCCTCCTGCCAGTCATCTCCTCCTGCCAATCTATTCCTCCTGCCAATCTATTCCCCCTGCCAATCCTCTCCACCTGCCAATCATCTCCTCCTGCCAATCTCCTCCTCCTGCTAATCTTTTCCTCCTGCCAATCTTCTCATCCAGCCAATCTTCTCCTCCTGCCAATCTTCTCCTCCTGCCAGTCTTCTCCTCCTGCCAATCTTCACCTCCAGCCAATCTTATCCTCCTGCCACCCTTCTCCTCCTGCCAGTCTTTTCCTCCTGCCAATCTTCTCCTCCAGCTAATCTTATCCTCCTGTCAGTCTTCTCCTCATGCCAGTCTTCTCCTCCTGCCAATCTTCTCCTCCTGCCAATCTTCTTCTCCTGTGAATCTTCTCCTCCAGCCAGTCTTCTCCTCCTGCCAATTTTATTGTCCTGCCAATCTTCTCCTCCTGCCAGTCTTATCCTCCTGCCAATCTTCTCCTCCAGCCAGTCTTATCCTCCAGCCAGTCTTATCCTCCTGCCAATCTTCTCCTCCTGCCAATCTTCTCCTCCTGCCAATCTTCTCCTCCAGTCAGTCCTCTCCTCCTGCCAATCTTCTCCTCCTGCCAATCTTCTCATCCAGCTAATCTTCTCCTCCTGCCAATATTCTCCTCCTGCCAGTCTTCTCCTCCTGCCAATCTGCTCCTCCAGCCAGTCTTCTCCTCCAGCCAATCTACTCCTCCTGCCAGTCCCCTCCTCCTGCCAGTCTTCTCCTCCTGCCAATCTTCTCCTTCTGCCAATCTATTCCTCCTGCCAATCTATTCCCCCTGCCAATCCTCTCCACATGCCAATCTTCTCCTCCTGCCACTCTTCTCCTCCTGCCAGTCTTATCCTCCAGCCAGTCTTATCCTCCTGCCAATCTTCTCCTCCAGCCAGTCTTATCCTCCAGCCAATCTTCTCATCCAGCCAATCTTCTCCTCCTGCCAATCTTCTCCTCCTGCCAAACCTCTCCTCCATCCAGTCTTCTCCTCCTGCCAATCTACTCCTCCTGCCAAACTTCTCCTCGAGCCAGTCCTCTCCTCCTGCCAATCTATTACTCCTGCCAGTCTTCTCCTCCTGCCAGTCTTCTCCTCCTGCCAGTCTATTCCTCCTGCCAATCTATTCCCCCTGCCAATCCTCTCCACCTGCCAATCATCTCCTCCTGCCAATCATTTCCTCCTGCCAATCTTCTCCTCCTGCTAATTTTTTCCTCCTGCCAATCTTCTCATCCAGCCAATCTTATCCTCCTGCCAATCTTCTCCTCCTGCCAGTCTTCTCCTCCTGCCAATCTTCTCCTCCAGCCAATCTTATCCTCCTGCCAGTCTTTTCCTCCTGCCAATCTTCTCCTCCAGCTAATCTTATCCTCCTGTCAGTCTTCTCCTCATGCCAGTCTTCTCCTCCTGCCAATCTTCTCCTCCTGCCAATCTTCTTCTCCTGTGAATCTTCTCCTCCAGCCAGTCTTCTCCTCCTGCCAATCTTCTTCTCCTGCCAATCTTCTCCTCCTGCCAGTCCTATCCTCCTGCCAATCTTCTCCTCCAGCCAGTCTTATCCTCCTGCCAATCTTCTCCTCCAGCCAGTCTTCTCCTCCAGTCAATCTTCTCCTCCTGTCAATCTTCTCCTCCTGCCAGTCTTATCCTCCAGCCAGTCTTATCCTCCTGCCAATCTACTCCTCCTGCCAATCTTCTCCTCCAGCCAATCTTCTCCTCCAGCCAATCTGTCCTCCTGCCAGTCTTCTCCTCCTTCCAATCTTCTCATCCAGCCAATCTTATCCTCCTGCCAGTCTTCTCCTCATGCCAGTTTTCTCCTCCTGCCAATCTTCTCCTCCAGCTAATCTTATCCTCCTGCCAATCTTCTCCTCCTGCCAATCTTCTCCTGCCAATCTTCTCCTCCTGCCAATCTTCTCCTCCTGCCAATCTTCTCCTCCAGCCAATCTTCTCCTCCAGCCAGTCCTCTCCTCCTGCGAATCTTCTCCTCCTGCCAATCTTACCCTCCTGCCAGTCGTCTCCTCCTGCCAGTCTTATCCTCCTGCCAATCTTCTCCTCCAGCCAGTCTTCTCCTCCAGTCAATCTTCTCCTCCTGCCAATCTTCTCCTCCAGCCAGTCTTATCCTCCAGCCAATCTACTCCTCCTGCCAATCTTCTCCTCATGCCAGTCTTCTCCTCCAGCCAGTCTGATCCTCCTGCTAATCTTCTCCTCCAGCCAGTCTTATCCTCCAGCCAATCTTCTCCTCCAGCCAATCTTCTCCTCCTGCCAATCTTCTCCTCCTGCCAATCTTCTCCTCCAGCCAATCTTCTCCTCCAGCCAATCTACTCCTCCTACCAATCTTCTCCTCCAGTCAGTCCTCTCCTCCTGCCAATCTTCTCCTCCTGCCAGTCTTCTCCTCCTGCCAATCTTCTCCTCCTGCCAATCTTCTCCTCCAGCCAGTCTTCTCCTCCAGCCAATCTTCTCCTCCTGCCAATCTTCTCCTCTAGCCAGTCTTATCCTCCTGCTAATCTTCTCCTCCAGCCAATCTTATCCTCCAGCCAATCTTCTCCTCCAACCAATCTTCTCCTCCTGCCAATCTTCTCCTCCAGCCAATCTTCTCCTCCTGCCAATCTTCTCCTCCAGCCAATCTTTTCCTCCAGCCAATCCACTCCTAACATGTGGTCAGGGCAAAGACTGAGGTCATGTAGACTGACTGTAACCCTAACCCAAAGACTGGTTTCCATCCTTCATCACCTGATGCTGTCCTAAAGCCTAATGTCAAACTATCACCAGCCTATGTCACCAGTCTATGTCACCAGTCTATGTCACCAGTCTATGTCATCAGTCTCTGTCACCAGTCTCTGTCACCAGTCTATGTCACCAGTCTCTGTCACCAGTCTCTGTCACCAGTCTATGTCACCAGTCTATGTCACCAGTCTATGTCACCAGTCTCTGTCACCAGCCTATGTCACCAGTCTATGTCACCAGTCTATGTCACCAGCCTATGTCACCAGTCTCTGTCACCAGTCTATGTCACCAGTCTAGGACATTTCCAGTACACATCAAACCATACAGACTAATGCTCATATACAATATTGTTGAACAACAGGAAATGTTTTCCTGATGGGTTCATGTCAGAGCACAAGACTATCACCAGTCGGTGACATCCCCTGTTTACAGCACAACATGCAGACAGCAGAGCAGGAGCTGCTATATTGTTCAACAACAGGAAATATGTTTGTGTAAAAACAGGGCAATCAGGTAGACCTACCTCCTTCTGCCTCTCCCCTCCACTCCCCTCCCATCTCTCTCTCTCTCTCTTTCATCTCTCCCCTCCCAACTCTCTCTCTCTCTCTCTCTCTCTCTCTCTCTCTCTCTCTCTCTCTCACCTCTCCCCTCCACTCCACTCCCCTCCCCTCCACTCCCCTCCCATCTCTCTCTCTCTCTCTCTCTCTCTCTCATCTCTCCCCTCCCAACTCTCCCCCATCTCTCTCTCTCTCTCTCTCTCTCTCTCTCTCTCTCCCCTCCCTCTCATCTCTCACCCCTCCCATCTTTCTCTCTCTCTCTCTCTCTCTCTCTCTCTCTCTCTCTATCCCCATCTCTCTCCCCTCCCCTCCCTCTCATCTCTCTCCCCTCCCATCTTTCTCTCTCTCTCTATCCCCATCTCCCTCCCCTCCCATCTCTCTATCCATCTCTCTCTCTCTCTCTCTCGTTCTCTCCCCTCCCAACTCTCCCCCATCTTTCTCTCTCCCTCCCTCCCTCCCTCCCTCTCTCTCTCTCTCTCTCTCTCTCTCTCTCTCTCAATTCAATTCTACAGTGTTGTAATGATGTGCAAATAGTTAAAGTATAAAAGGGGAGAAATTAACAACTATAGGATGTATTGTATTTAACATGATGTTTGTTCTCCACTGGTTGGTGTTTGTTCTCCACTGGTTGGTGTTTGTTCTCCACTGGTTGGTGTTTGTTCTCCACTGGTTGGTGTTTGTTCTCCCCTGGTTGGTGTTTGTTCTCCACTGGTTGGTGTTTGTTCTTCACTGGTTGGTGTTTGTTCTCCACTGGTTGGTGTTTGTTCTTCACTGGTTGGTGTTTGTTCTCCACTGGTTGGTGTTTGTTCTTCACTGGTTGGTGTTTGTTCTCCACTGGTTGGTGTTTGTTCTCCACTGGTTGGTGTTTGTTCTCCACTGGTTGGTGTTTGTTGTCCACTGGTTGGTGTTTGTTCTTCACTGGTTGGTGTTTGTTCTTCACTGGTTGGTGTTTGTTCTCCACTGGTTGGTGTTTGTTCTTCACTGGTTGGTGTTTGTTCTCCACTGGTTGGTGTTTGTTCTCCACTGGTTGGTGTTTGTTCTCCACTGGTTGGCGTTTCTTCTTCACTGGTTGGTGTTTGTTCTTCACTGGTTGGTGTTTGTTCTCCACTGGTTGGTGTTTGTTCTTCACTGGTTGGTGTTTGTTCTCCACTGGTTGGTGTTTGTTCTCCACTGGTTGGTGTTTGTTCTTCACCGGTTGGTGTTTGTTCTTCACTGGTTGACCTTTTCTTGTAGCAACAGGTCACACATCTTGCTGCTGTGACGGCACACTGTGGTATTTCACCCAGTAGATATGGAAGTTTAACAAAATGTGATTTGTTTACAAATTGTTTTGTTGGTCTGGGTAATCTGAGAGAAATATGTGTCTCTAATATGGTCATACATTTGGCAGGAGGTTAAGAAGTGCAGCTCAGTTTCCACCTCATTTTGTGGGCAGTGTGCACATAGCCTGTCATCTCTTGAGAGCCAGGTCTGCCTACGGCGGCCTTTCTCAATAGCAAGGCTATGCTCACTGAGTCTGTACATAGTCAAAGATTTCCTTAAGTTTGGATCAGTCACAGTGGTCAGGTATTCTGCCACTGTGTACTCTCTGTTTAGGGCCAAATAGCATTCTAGTTTGCTCAGTTTTTTTGTTAATTCTTTCCAATGTGTCAAGTAATTATCTTTTTGTTTTCTCATGATTTGGTTGGGTCTAATTGTGTTGCTCTCCTGGGGCTTAGGGGACTCTTCTCCAGGTTCATCTCTCTGTAGGTGATGGCCTTGTTATGGAAGGTTTGAGAATCACTTCCTTTTAGGTGGTTGTAGAATTTAACGTCTATTTTCTGGATTTTGATAATTAGCGGGTATCAGCCTAATTCTGCTCTGCAGGCATTATTTGGTGTTTTGCGTTGTACATGGATGAATTCTGCATGCAGAGTCTCAATTTGGCGTTTGTCTTATTTTGTGAATTCTTGGTTGGTGAGCGGACCCCAGACCTCACAACCATAAAGGACAATGGGTTCTATAACGGATATTTTTAGCCAGCTCCTAATTGGTATGTCAAATTTTATGTTCCTTTTGATGGCATAGAAGGCCCTTCTTGCCTTGTCTCTCAGATCGTTCAAAAGCTTTGTGGAAGTTACCTGTGGCGCTGATGTTTAGGCCGAGGTATGTATAGTTTTTTGTGTACTCTTGGGCGACGGTGTCTAGATGGATTTTGTATTGGTGGTCCTGGCAACTGGACCTTTTTTGTAACACCATTATTTTGGTCTTACTGAGATGTGCTGTCAGGGCCCAGGTCTGACTGAATCTGTGCAGAAGATCTAGGTGCTGCTGTAGGCCCTCCTTGGTTGTGGACAGAAGCACCAGATCATCAGCAAACAGTAGACATTTGACTTCAGAGTCTAGTAGGGTGAGGCCGGGTGCTGCAGACTGTTCTAGTGCCCTTGCCAAGTCGTTGATATATATGTTGAAGAGAGTGGGGCTTAAGCTGCATCCCTGTCTCATCCCTCAGCCCTGTGGAAAGAAATGTGTGTTTTTTGCCTATTTTAGGTGTGCGATCCATGTTTGTGTACATGGATTTTTTTCCCCCAACACCACTTTCCAACAATTTTGTATAGCAGACCCTCATGCCAAATTGAGTCGAAAGCTTTTTTGAAATAAAAAAAAGCATGAGAAGACTGCTTTTCTCATGGTTTGTTTGTTAATTAGGGTGTGCAGGTCTGTCGTACAGTAATTTTGTAAAAAGCCAATTTGACATTTGCTCAGTACATTGTTTTCACTGAGGAAATGTACGAGTCTGCTGTTAATGATAATGCAGAGGATTTTCCCAAGGTTGCTTTTGACGCATATCCCCCGGTAGTTAATAGGGTCAAATTTGTCTCCACTTTTGTGGATTGGGGTGATCAGTCCTTAGTTCCAAATACTGGAGAAGATGCCAGAACTGAGGATGATCAGACAGACAGACAGACAGACAGACAGACAGACAGACAGACAGACAGACTATTCAACCCCTACCTCCTCAGAAGACATGTCAGGTTTCTAACTAACTAATAGAAAAGCACTGAATCATCTTGGTTAGGAGAATAACCTCTCATCCATTTTAACGTAGAGAAACACTTCACTCTGACTCCTGTCGGTCAGTTAAATAACACCCTTTGGTTCTGGCATCGTCTTCCAAATGAAATCCCCACCAGATATCCACAAACGATATGATGAATCTCCGCTGATAACCAGTGTCAGCAGAACAAAAGACCGAAGTATTGCTACAGTCCAGTTGGCTGACGACTCATCCTGGTCCGTCTTCTCCATTCAAACGCTAGTGGGCGGAGCGATGTGGAAGGACAGCCAGGAAAACAGGACAGGAAATACAATCACCAGAACAGACATAGAGACTCTGACGTTGTGTGGGCATTAGTCCTCCCACTATGGCATCTTTGACCTGACAAAACATCATTGACCTGACTAACCATCATTAACCTGACTAACCATCATTAACCTGACTAACCATCATTGACCTGACTAGCCATCATTGACCTGACTAACCATCATTGACCTGACTAACCATCATTGACCTGACTAGCCATCATTGACCTGACTAACCATCATTAACCTGACTAACCATCATTGACCTGACTAACCATCATTGACCTGACTAGCCACCATGGACCTGACTAACCATCATTGACCTGACTAACCATCATTAACCTGACTAACCATCATTGACCTGACTAGCCATCATTGACCTGACTAACCATCATTGACTTGACTAATCATTGTTGACCGAAATGTGGACGCCCGTTCCACTCATTCTAATTCTATGGTACAGCCTTCCAGTTCCAGCCCCATGCAGCCCCAGTCCCAGTCCCATGCAGCCCCAGTCCCAGTCCCATGCAGCCCCAGTCCCAGCCCCAGTCCCAGCTCCAGCCCCATGCAGCCCCAGTCCCAGCCCCAGTTCCAGCTCCAGCCCCATGCAGCCCCAGTCCCAGCCCCAGTTCCAGCTCCAGCCCCATGCAGTCCCATGCAGCCCCAGTCCCAGCCCCAGTTCCAGCTCCAGCCCCATGCAGTCCCATGCAGCCCCATGCAGCCCCAGTCCCAGCCCCAGTCCCAGCTCCAGCCCCATGGAGCCCCAGTCCCAGCCCCAGTTCCAGCTCCAGCCCCATGCAGCCCCAGTCCCAGCCCCAGTTCCAGCTCCAGCCCCATGCAGTCCCATGCAGCCCCCAGCCCCCAGTCATGTGGGCTCATATACTGTATGGTTGGAGGGTTAGTCAGCTAAGCCCAGGCCAGATG
This sequence comes from Salmo salar, assembly GCF_965601325.2. Lineage (NCBI taxonomy): Eukaryota > Metazoa > Chordata > Actinopteri > Salmoniformes > Salmonidae > Salmo > Salmo salar. The sequence continues at coordinate 32,483,069 of NC_138307.1, read as the reverse complement.
GTTAAATCCTGTAAGTGCCCATTGAGATAGCGATGCCACTCAGAGGCTGTACCACAAAACCCATCCTGATTAGGCCCCACAACAGCCCCTGTGCATGCCACTGTGACGTCTGGGCTGCTGGCAGAGAGTTGTGTGTGTGTGTGTGTGTGTGTGTGTGTGTGTGTGTGTGTGTGTGTGTGTGTGTGTGTGTGTGTGTGTGTGTGTGTGTGTGTGTGTGTGTGTGTGTGTGTGTGTGTGTGTGTGTGTGTGTGTGTGTGTGTGTGTGTGTGGGTGGTCTGGCGACGCTACGAAACATCCAGATGACAGATGAGAGTCTTCAATCAGAAGCTCCTTTGGCTGCTTCTCTGTGTTTGTGTGGCTCTCTGTCACGGAGGTCACAGAGAAACTCAGGGGAAGGAGAGGAGAGGTAGAGAGGAGAGCTGGAGAGGAGAGGAGAGGAGAGGAGAGGAGAGGAGAGGAGAGGTGGAGAGGAGAGGTGGAGAAGAGAGAAGTGGAGGGGAGGGGAAGGGAAGAGGAGGCGAGGAGGGGGGGAGGAGAGGAGGAGGAGATGAGGAGAGAAGTGGAGGGGAGGGGAAGGGAAGAGGAGGAGAGGAGGAGGGGAGGAGAGGAGGAGAGATGAGAAGAGTGGAGAGGAGAGGAGAAATACAAACATATATACTTAAACGCACAAGGTGGACAGGTTCCTCTCCCTATTACCCTGTTAAAAAGTACCCTCTGTTTCCCTACTCTATTACCCTGTTTAAAAAGTTATCTGTTTCCTCTCTGTATTACCCTGTTTAAAAAGTACCCTCAGTTTCCCCTCTCTATTACCCTGTTTAAAAAGTACCCTCAGTTTCCTCTCTCTATTACCCTGTTAAATAAATACTCTCTGTTTCCTCTCGCTATTACCCTGTTTAAAAAGTACCATCAGTTTCCTCTCTCTATTACCCTGTTTAAAAAGTACTCTCTGTTTCCTCTCTCTATTAACCTGTTTAAAAAGTACCCTCATTTTCCCTCTCTATTACCCTGTTTAAAAAGTACTCTCAGTTTCCTCTCTCTATTACCCCATTTAAAAAATACTCTCTGTTTCCTCTCTTTATTACCCTGTTTAAAAAGTACCCCTCAGATTCCTCTCTCTATTACCCTGTTTAAAAAATACTCTCTGTTTCCTCTCTCTATTACCCTGTTTAAAAAGTACTCTCTGTTTCCTCTCTCTATTGCCCTGTTTAAAAGTTATCTGTTTCCTCTCTCTATTAACCTATTTAAAAAGTACCCTCATTTTCCATCTCCATTACCCTGTTTAAAAAGTACCCCTCAGTTTCCTCTCTCTATTACCCCGTTTAAAAAATACACTCTGTTTCCTCTCTCTATTACCCTGTTTAATGAGTACCCTCTGTTTCCTCTCTCTATTACCCTGTTTAAAAAGTTAGCTGTTTCCTCTCTCTATTACACTGTTTAAAAAGTACTCTCTGTCTCCTCTCTCTATTACCCTGTTTAAAAAGTTATCTGTTTCCTCTCTCTATTACCCTGTTTAAAAAGTACCCTCAGTTTCCTCTCTCTATTACCCTGTTAAATAAATACCCTCTGTTTCCTCTCGCTATTACCCTGTTTAAAAAGTACCATCAGTTTCCCCTCTCTATTACCCTGTTTAAAAAGTACCCTCAGTTTCCTCTCTCTATTACCCTGTTAAATAAATACTCTCTGTTTCCTCTCGCTATTACCCTGTTTAAAAAGTACCATCAGTTTCCTCTCTCTATTAACCTGTTTAAAAAGTACTCTCTGTTTCCTCTCTCTATTAACCTGTTTAAAAAGTACCCTCATTTTCCCTCTCTATTACCCTGTTTAAAAAGTACTCTCAGTTTCCTCTCTCTATTACCCCATTTAAAAAATACTCTCTGTTTCCTCTCTTTATTACCCTGTTTAAAAAGTACCCCTCAGATTCCTCTCTCTATTACCCTGTTTAAAAAATACTCTCTGTTTCCTCTCTCTATTACCCTGTTTAAAAAGTACTCTCTGTTTCCTCTCTCTATTACCCTGTTTAAAAGTTATCTGTTTCCTCTCTCTATTAACCTATTTAAAAAGTACCCTCATTTTCCATCTCCATTACCCTGTTTAAAAAGTACTCTCAGTTTCCTCTCTCTATTACCCCGTTTAAAAATACTCTCTGTTTCCTCTCTCTATTAACCTATTTAAAAAGTACCCTCATCTTCCATCTCCATTACCCTGTTTAAAAAGTCCTGTCTTTCCTCTCTATATTACCCTGTTTAAAAAGTTCTCTCAGTTTCCTCTCTCTATTACCCTGTTTAAAAAGTAGTCTCAGTTTCCTATCTCTATTACCCTCTTTAAAAAGTACTCTCTGTTTCCTCTCTCTATTACCCTGTTTAAAAAGTACCCTCTGTTTCCTCTCTCTATTACCCTGCTTAAAAGTTATCTCAGTTTCCTCTCTCTATTACCCTGTTTAAAAAGTACCCTCTGTTTCCTCTCTCTATTACCCTGTTTAAAAAGTACCCTCAGTTTCCCCTCTCTATTACCCTGTTTAAAAAGTACTCTCAGTTTCCTCTCTCTATTACCCTGTTAAATAAATACTCTCTGTTTCCTCTCGCTATTACCCTGTTTAAAAAGTATCATCAGTTTCCTCTCTCTATTACCCTGTTTAAAAAGTACTCCCTGTTTCCTCTCTCTATTAACCTGTTTAAAAAGTACCCTCATTTTCCCTCTCTATTACCCTGTTTAAAAAGTACCCTCAGTTTCCTCTCTCTATTACCCTGTTTAAAAAGTACCCTCTGTTTCCTCTCTCTATTACCCTGTTTAAAAAGTACCCTCTGTTTCCTCTCTCTATTACCCTGTTTGAAAAGTACCACTCAGTTTCCTCTCTCTATTACCCTGTTTTAAAAGTACACTCTGTTTCCTCTCTCTATTACACTGTTTAAAAAGTACTCTCTGTCTCCTCTCTTTATTACCCTGTTTAAAAAGTAATCTGTTTCCTCTCACTATTACCCTGTTTAAAAAGTACCCCCCCAGTTTCCCTTTTTATTACCCTGTTTAAAAAGTTCTCTGTTTCCTCTTTCTATTACCCTGTTTAAAAGTTATCAGTTTCCTCTCTCTATTACCCTGTTTAAAAAGTACCCTCAGTTTCCTCTCTCTGTTACCCTGTTTAAAATGTACCCTCAGTTTCCTCTCTCTATTACCCTGTTTTAAAAGTACCCTCTGTTTCCTCTCTCTATTACCCTGTTTAGAAGTACTCTCTGTTTCCTCTCTCTATTACCCTGTTTACAAAGTACTCTCTGTCTCCTCTCTCTATTACCCGGTTTAAAAAGTTATCTGTTTCCTCTCTCTATTACCCTGTTTAAAAAGTACTCTCAGTTTCCTCTCTTTATTACCCTGTTTAAAAAGTTCTCTCTTTCCTCTCTCTATTAACCTGTTTAAAAAGTACTCTCTGTTTCCTCTCTCTATTAACCTGTTTAAAAAGTACCCTCATTTTCCCTCTCTATTACCCTGTTTAAAAAGTACTCTCAGTTTCCTCTCTCTATTACCCCGTTTAAAAATACTCTCTGTTTCCTCTCTCTATTACCCTGTTTAAAAAGTTATCTGTTTCCTCTCTCTATTACCCCGTTTAAAAAGTACTCTCTGTTTCCTCTCTCTATTACCCTGTTTAAAAAGTTATCTGTTTCCTCTCTCTATTAACCTGTTTAAAAGTACTGTCATTTTCCCTCTCTATTACCCTGTTTAAAAAGTACTCTCATTTTCCTCCCTCTATTACCCCGTTTAAAAATATACTCTCTGTTTCCTCGACTCTATTACCCTGTTTAGAAGTACTCTCTGATTCCTCTATCTATTACCCTGTTTAAAAAGTACCCTCTGTTTCCTCTCTCTATTACCCTGTTTAAAAAGTTCTGTTTCCTCTCTCTATTACCCTGTTTAAAAAGTATTATTTTTCCTCTCTCTAATACCCTGTTTAAAAAGTCCTCTCTTTCCTCTCTATATTACCCTGTTTAAAAAGTTCTCTCAGTTTCCTCTCTCTATTACCCTGTTTAAAAAGTACCCTCAGTTTCCTCTCTCTATTACCCTGTTTAAAAAGTACCCTCTGTTTCCTCTCTCTATTACCCTGTTTAAAAAGTACCCTCTGTTTCCTCTCTCTATTACCCTGTTTGAAAAGTACCACTCAGTTTCCTCTCTCTATTACCCTGTTTTAAAAGTACACTCTGTTTCCTCTCTCTATTACACTGTTTAAAAAGTACTCTCTGTCTCCTCTCTTTATTACCCTGTTTAAAAAGTAATCTGTTTCCTCTCTCTATTACCCTGTTTAAAAAGTACCCCCCCAGTTTCCCTTTTTATTACCCTGTTTAAAAAGTTCTCTGTTTCCTCTTTCTATTACCCTGTTTAAAAGTTATCAGTTTCCTCTCTCTATTACCCTGTTTAAAAAGTACCCTCAGTTTCCTCTCTCTGTTACCCTGTTTAAAATGTACCCTCAGTTTCCTCTCTCTATTACCCTGTTTTAAAAGTACCCTCTGTTTCCTCTCTCTATTACCCTGTTTAGAAGTACTCTCTGTTTCCTCTCTCTATTACCCTGTTTACAAAGTACTCTCTGTCTCCTCTCTCTATTACCCGGTTTAAAAAGTTATCTGTTTCCTCTCTCTATTACCCTGTTTAAAAAGTACTCTCAGTTTCCTCTCTTTATTACCCTGTTTAAAAAGTTCTCTCTTTCCTCTCTCTATTAACCTGTTTAAAAAGTACTCTCTGTTTCCTCTCTCTATTAACCTGTTTAAAAAGTACCCTCATTTTCCCTCTCTATTACCCTGTTTAAAAAGTACTCTCAGTTTCCTCTCTCTATTACCCCGTTTAAAAATACTCTCTGTTTCCTCTCTCTATTACCCTGTTTAAAAAGTTATCTGTTTCCTCTCTCTATTACCCCGTTTAAAAAGTACTCTCTGTTTCCTCTCTCTATTACCCTGTTTAAAAAGTTATCTGTTTCCTCTCTCCATTACCCTGTTTAAAAAGTACCCCTCAGTTTCCTCTCTCTATCACCCCGTTTAAAAAATACTCTCTGTTTCCTCTCTCTATTACCCTGTTTAGAAGTACTCTCTGTTTCCTCTCTCTATTACCCTGTTTACAAAGTACTCTCTGTCTCCTCTCTCTATTACCCGGTTTAAAAAGTTATCTGTTTCCTCTCTCTATTACCCTGTTTAAAAAGTACTCTCAGTTTCCTCTCTTTATTACCCTGTTTAAAAAGTTCTCTCTTTCCTCTCTCTATTAACCTGTTTAAAAAGTACTCTCTGTTTCCTCTCTCTATTAACCTGTTTAAAAAGTACCCTCATTTTCCCTCTCTATTACCCTGTTTAAAAAGTACTCTCAGTTTCCTCTCTCTATTACCCCGTTTAAAAATACTCTCTGTTTCCTCTCTCTATTAACCTATTTAAAAAGTACCCTCATCTTCCATCTCCATTACCCTGTTTAAAAAGTCCTGTCTTTCCTCTCTATATTACCCTGTTTAAAAAGTTCTCTCAGTTTCCTCTCTCTATTACCCTGTTTAAAAAGTAGTCTCAGTTTCCTATCTCTATTACCCTCTTTAAAAAGTACTCTCTGTTTCCTCTCTCTATTACCCTGTTTAAAAAGTACCCTCTGTTTCCTCTCTCTATTACCCTGCTTAAAAAGTTATCTCAGTTTCCTCTCTCTATTACCCTGTTTAAAAAGTACCCTCTGTTTCCTCTCTCTATTACCCTGTTTAAAAAGTACCCTCAGTTTCCCCTCTCTATTACCCTGTTTAAAAAGTACTCTCAGTTTCCTCTCTCTATTACCCTGTTAAATAAATACTCTCTGTTTCCTCTCGCTATTACCCTGTTTAAAAAGTATCATCAGTTTCCTCTCTCTATTACCCTGTTTAAAAAGTACTCCCTGTTTCCTCTCTCTATTAACCTGTTTAAAAAGTACCCTCATTTTCCCTCTCTATTACCCTGTTTAAAAAGTACCCTCAGTTTCCTCTCTCTATTACCCTGTTTAAAAAGTACCCTCTGTTTCCTCTCTCTATTACCCTGTTTAAAAAGTACCCTCTGTTTCCTCTCTCTATTACCCTGTTTGAAAAGTACCACTCAGTTTCCTCTCTCTATTACCCTGTTTTAAAAGTACACTCTGTTTCCTCTCTCTATTACACTGTTTAAAAAGTACTCTCTGTCTCCTCTCTTTATTACCCTGTTTAAAAAGTAATCTGTTTCCTCTCACTATTACCCTGTTTAAAAAGTACCCCCCCAGTTTCCCTTTTTATTACCCTGTTTAAAAAGTTCTCTGTTTCCTCTTTCTATTACCCTGTTTAAAAGTTATCAGTTTCCTCTCTCTATTACCCTGTTTAAAAAGTACCCTCAGTTTCCTCTCTCTGTTACCCTGTTTAAAATGTACCCTCAGTTTCCTCTCTCTATTACCCTGTTTTAAAAGTACCCTCTGTTTCCTCTCTCTATTACCCTGTTTAGAAGTACTCTCTGTTTCCTCTCTCTATTACCCTGTTTACAAAGTACTCTCTGTCTCCTCTCTCTATTACCCGGTTTAAAAAGTTATCTGTTTCCTCTCTCTATTACCCTGTTTAAAAAGTACTCTCAGTTTCCTCTCTTTATTACCCTGTTTAAAAAGTTCTCTCTTTCCTCTCTCTATTAACCTGTTTAAAAAGTACTCTCTGTTTCCTCTCTCTATTAACCTGTTTAAAAAGTACCCTCATTTTCCCTCTCTATTACCCTGTTTAAAAAGTACTCTCAGTTTCCTCTCTCTATTACCCCGTTTAAAAATACTCTCTGTTTCCTCTCTCTATTACCCTGTTTAAAAAGTTATCTGTTTCCTCTCTCTATTACCCCGTTTAAAAAGTACTCTCTGTTTCCTCTCTCTATTACCCTGTTTAAAAAGTTATCTGTTTCCTCTCTCTATTAACCTGTTTAAAAGTACTGTCATTTTCCCTCTCTATTACCCTGTTTAAAAAGTACTCTCATTTTCCTCCCTCTATTACCCCGTTTAAAAATATACTCTCTGTTTCCTCGACTCTATTACCCTGTTTAGAAGTACTCTCTGTTTCCTCTATCTATTACCCTGTTTAAAAAGTACCCTCTGTTTCCTCTCTCTATTACCCTGTTTAAAAAGTTCTGTTTCCTCTCTCTATTACCCTGTTTAAAAAGTATTATTTTTCCTCTCTCTAATACCCTGTTTAAAAAGTCCTCTCTTTCCTCTCTATATTACCCTGTTTAAAAAGTTCTCTCAGTTTCCTCTCTCTATTACCCTGTTTAAAAAGTACCCTCAGTTTCCTCTCTCTATTACCCTGTTTAAAAAGTACCCTCTGTTTCCTCTCTCTATTACCCTGTTTAAAAAGTACCCTCTGTTTCCTCTCTCTATTACCCTGTTTGAAAAGTACCACTCAGTTTCCTCTCTCTATTACCCTGTTTTAAAAGTACACTCTGTTTCCTCTCTCTATTACACTGTTTAAAAAGTACTCTCTGTCTCCTCTCTTTATTACCCTGTTTAAAAAGTAATCTGTTTCCTCTCTCTATTACCCTGTTTAAAAAGTACCCCCCCAGTTTCCCTTTTTATTACCCTGTTTAAAAAGTTCTCTGTTTCCTCTTTCTATTACCCTGTTTAAAAGTTATCAGTTTCCTCTCTCTATTACCCTGTTTAAAAAGTACCCTCAGTTTCCTCTCTCTGTTACCCTGTTTAAAATGTACCCTCAGTTTCCTCTCTCTATTACCCTGTTTTAAAAGTACCCTCTGTTTCCTCTCTCTATTACCCTGTTTAGAAGTACTCTCTGTTTCCTCTCTCTATTACCCTGTTTACAAAGTACTCTCTGTCTCCTCTCTCTATTACCCGGTTTAAAAAGTTATCTGTTTCCTCTCTCTATTACCCTGTTTAAAAAGTACTCTCAGTTTCCTCTCTTTATTACCCTGTTTAAAAAGTTCTCTCTTTCCTCTCTCTATTAACCTGTTTAAAAAGTACTCTCTGTTTCCTCTCTCTATTAACCTGTTTAAAAAGTACCCTCATTTTCCCTCTCTATTACCCTGTTTAAAAAGTACTCTCAGTTTCCTCTCTCTATTACCCCGTTTAAAAATACTCTCTGTTTCCTCTCTCTATTACCCTGTTTAAAAAGTTATCTGTTTCCTCTCTCTATTACCCCGTTTAAAAAGTACTCTCTGTTTCCTCTCTCTATTACCCTGTTTAAAAAGTTATCTGTTTCCTCTCTCTATTAACCTGTTTAAAAGTAGTCATTTTCCCTCTCTATTACCCTGTTTAAAAAGTACTCTCATTTTCCTCCCTCTATTACCCCGTTTAAAAATATACTCTCTGTTTCCTCGACTCTATTACCCTGTTTAGAAGTACTCTCTGTTTCCTCTATCTATTACCCTGTTTAAAAAGTACCCTCTGTTTCCTCTCTCTATTACCCTGTTTAAAAAGTTCTGTTTCCTCTCTCTATTACCCTGTTTGAAAAGTATTATTTTTCCTCTCTCTAATACCCTGTTTAAAAAGTCCTCTCTTTCCTCTCTATATTACCCTGTTTAAAAAGTTCTCTCAGTTTCCTCTCTCTATTACCCTGTTTAAAAAGTAGCCTCAGTTTCCTATCTCTATTACCCTCTTTAAAAAGTACTCTCTGTTTCCTCTCTCTATTACCCTGTTTAAAAAGTACCCTCTGTTTCCTCTCTCTATTACCCTGCTTAAAAGTTATCTCAGTTTCCTCTCTCTATTACCCTGTTTAAAAAGTACCCTCTGTTTCCTCTCTCTATTACCCTGTTTAAAAAGTACCCTCAGTTTCCCCTCTCTATTACCCTGTTTAAAAAGTACCCTCAGTTTCCTCTCTCTATTACCCTGTTAAATAAATACTCTCTGTTTCCTCTCGCTATTACCCTGTTTAAAAAGTATCATCAGTTTCCTCTCTCTATTACCCTGTTTAAAAAGTACTCCCTGTTTCCTCTCTCTATTAACCTGTTTAAAAAGTACCCTCATTTTCCCTCTCTATTACCCTGTTTAAAAAGTACTCTCAGTTTCCTCTCTCTATTACCCCGTTTAAAAATACTCTCTGTTTCCTCTCTCTATTACCCTGTTTAAAAAGTTATCTGTTTCCTCTCTCTATTACCCCGTTTAAAAAGTACTCTCTGTTTCCTCTCTCTATTACCCTGTTTAAAAAGTTATCTGTTTCCTCTCTCTATTAACCTGTTTAAAAGTACTGTCATTTTCCCTCTCTATTACCCTGTTTAAAAAGTACTCTCATTTTCCTCCCTCTATTACCCCGTTTAAAAAAATACTCTCTGTTTCCTCGACTCTATTACCCTGTTTAGAAGTACTCTCTGTTTCCTCTATCTATTACCCTGTTTAAAAAGTACCCTCTGTTTCCTCTCTCTATTACCCTGTTTAAAAAGTTCTGTTTCCTCTCTCTATTACCCTGTTTAAAAAGTATTATTTTTCCTCTCTCTAATACCCTGTTTAAAAAGTCCTCTCTTTCCTCTCTATATTACCCTGTTTAAAAAGTTCTCTCAGTTTCCTCTCTCTATTACCCTGTTTAAAAAGTAGTCTCAGTTTCCTATCTCTATTACCCTCTTTAAAAAGTACTCTCTGTTTCCTCTCTCTATTACCCTGTTTAAAAAGTACCCTCTGTTTCCTCTCTCTATTACCCTGCTTAAAAGTTATCTCAGTTTCATCTCTCTATTACCCTGTTTAAAAAGTACCCTCTGTTTCCTCTCTCTATTACCCTGTTTAAAAAGTACCCTCAGTTTCCCCTCTCTATTACCCTGTTTAAAAAGTACTCTCAGTTTCCTCTCTCTATTACCCTGTTAAATAAATACTCTCTGTTTCCTCTAGCTATTACCCTGTTTAAAAAGTATCATCAGTTTCCTCTCTCTATTACCCTTTTTAAAAAGTACTCCCTGTTTCCTCTCTCTATTAACCTGTTTAAAAAGTACCCTCAGTTTCCTCTCTCTATTACCCTGTTTAAAAAGTACCCTCTGTTTCCTCTCTCTATTACCCTGTTTAAAAAGTACCCTCTGTTTCCTCTCTCTATTACCCTGTTTTAAAAGTACACTCTGTTTCCTCTCTCTATTACACTGTTTAAAAAGTACTCTCTGTCTCCTCTCTCTATTACCCTGTTTAAAAAGTAATCTGTTTCCTCTCTCTATTACCCTGTTTAAAAAGTACCCCTCAGTTTCCCTTTTTATTACCCTGTTTAAAAAGTTCTCTGTTTCCTCTTTCTATTACCCTGTTTAAAAGTTATCAGTTTCCTCTCTCTATTACCCTGTTTAAAAAGTACTCTCAGTTTCCTCTCTCTATTACCCTGTTAAATAAATACTCTCTGTTTCCTCTCGCTATTACCCTGTTTAAAAAGTATCATCAGTTTCCTCTCTCTATTACCCTGTTTAAAAAGTACTCCCTGTTTCCTCTCTCTATTAACCTGTTTAAAAAGTACCCTCAGTTTCCTCTCTCTATTACCCTGTTTAAAAAGTACCCTCTGTTTCCTCTCTCTATTACCCTGTTTAAAAAGTACCCTCTGTTTCCTCTCTCTATTACCCTGTTTTAAAAGTACACTCTGTTTCCTCTCTCTATTACACTGTTTAAAAAGTACTCTCTGTCTCCTCTCTCTATTACCCTGTTTAAAAAGTAATCTGTTTCCTCTCTCTATTACCCTGTTTAAAAAGTACCCCTCAGTTTCCCTTTTTATTACCCTGTTTAAAAAGTTCTCTGTTTCCTCTTTCTATTACCCTGTTTAAAAGTTATCAGTTTCCTCTCTCTATTACCCTGTTTAAAAAGTACTCTCATTTTCCTCCCTCTATTACCCCGTTTAAAAAAATACTCTCTGTTTCCTCGACTCTATTACCCTGTTTAGAAGTACTCTCTGTTTCCTCTATCTATTACCCTGTTTAAAAAGTACCCTCTGTTTCCTCTCTCTATTACCCTGTTTAAAAAGTTCTGTTTCCTCTCTCTATTACCCTGTTTAAAAAGTATTATTTTTCCTCTCTCTAATACCCTGTTTAAAAAGTCCTCTCTTTCCTCTCTATATTACCCTGTTTAAAAAGTTCTCTCAGTTTCCTCTCTCTATTACCCTGTTTAAAAAGTAGCCTTAGTTTCCTATCTCTATTACCCTCTTTAAAAAGTACTCTCTGTTTCCTCTCTCTATTACCCTGTTTAAAAAGTACCCTCTGTTTCCTCTCTCTATTACCCTGCTTAAAAGTTATCTCAGTTTCATCTCTCTATTACCCTGTTTAAAAAGTACCCTCTGTTTCCTCTCTCTATTACCCTGTTTAAAAAGTACCCTCAGTTTCCCCTCTCTATTACCCTGTTTAAAAAGTACTCTCAGTTTCCTCTCTCTATTACCCTGTTAAATAAATACTCTCTGTTTCCTCTCGCTATTACCCTGTTTAAAAAGTATCATCAGTTTCCTCTCTCTATTACCCTGTTTAAAAAGTACTCCCTGTTTCCTCTCTCTATTAACCTGTTTAAAAAGTACCCTCAGTTTCCTCTCTCTATTACCCTGTTTAAAAAGTACCCTCTGTTTCCTCTCTCTATTACCCTGTTTAAAAAGTACCCTCTGTTTCCTCTCTCTATTACCCTGTTTTAAAAGTACACTCTGTTTCCTCTCTCTATTACACTGTTTAAAAAGTACTCTCTGTCTCCTCTCTCTATTACCCTGTTTAAAAAGTAATCTGTTTCCTCTCTCTATTACCCTGTTTAAAAAGTACCCCTCAGTTTCCCTTTTTATTACCCTGTTTAAAAAGTTCTCTGTTTCCTCTTTCTATTACCCTGTTTAAAAGTTATCAGTTTCCTCTCTCTATTACCCTGTTTAAAAAGTACTCTCAGTTTCCTCTCTCTATTACCCTGTTAAATAAATACTCTCTGTTTCCTCTCGCTATTACCCTGTTTAAAAAGTATCATCAGTTTCCTCTCTCTATTACCCTGTTTAAAAAGTACTCCCTGTTTCCTCTCTCTATTAACCTGTTTAAAAAGTACCCTCAGTTTCCTCTCTCTATTACCCTGTTTAAAAAGTACCCTCTGTTTCCTCTCTCTATTACCCTGTTTAAAAAGTACCCTCTGTTTCCTCTCTCTATTACCCTGTTTTAAAAGTACACTCTGTTTCCTCTCTCTATTACACTGTTTAAAAAGTACTCTCTGTCTCCTCTCTCTATTACCCTGTTTAAAAAGTAATCTGTTTCCTCTCTCTATTACCCTGTTTAAAAAGTACCCCTCAGTTTCCCTTTTTATTACCCTGTTTAAAAAGTTCTCTGTTTCCTCTTTCTATTACCCTGTTTAAAAGTTATCAGTTTCCTCTCTCTATTACCCTGTTTAAAAAGTACTCTCATTTTCCTCCCTCTATTACCCCGTTTAAAAAAATACTCTCTGTTTCCTCGACTCTATTACCCTGTTTAGAAGTACTCTCTGTTTCCTCTATCTATTACCCTGTTTAAAAAGTACCCTCTGTTTCCTCTCTCTATTACCCTGTTTAAAAAGTTCTGTTTCCTCTCTCTATTACCCTGTTTAAAAAGTATTATTTTTCCTCTCTCTAATACCCTGTTTAAAAAGTCCTCTCTTTCCTCTCTATATTACCCTGTTTAAAAAGTTCTCTCAGTTTCCTCTCTCTATTACCCTGTTTAAAAAGTAGCCTTAGTTTCCTATCTCTATTACCCTCTTTAAAAAGTACTCTCTGTTTCCTCTCTCTATTACCCTGTTTAAAAAGTACCCTCTGTTTCCTCTCTCTATTACCCTGCTTAAAAGTTATCTCAGTTTCATCTCTCTATTACCCTGTTTAAAAAGTACCCTCTGTTTCCTCTCTCTATTACCCTGTTTAAAAAGTACCCTCAGTTTCCCCTCTCTATTACCCTGTTTAAAAAGTACTCTCAGTTTCCTCTCTCTATTACCCTGTTAAATAAATACTCTCTGTTTCCTCTCGCTATTACCCTGTTTAAAAAGTATCATCAGTTTCCTCTCTCTATTACCCTGTTTAAAAAGTACTCCCTGTTTCCTCTCTCTATTAACCTGTTTAAAAAGTACCCTCAGTTTCCTCTCTCTATTACCCTGTTTAAAAAGTACCCTCTGTTTCCTCTCTCTATTACCCTGTTTGAAAAGTACCACTCAGTTTCCTCTCTCTATTACCCTGTTTTAAAAGTACACTCTGTTTCCTCTCTCTATTACACTGTTTAAAAAGTACTCTCTGTCTCCTCTCTCTATTACCCTGTTTAAAAAGTAATCTGTTTCCTCTCTCTATTACCCTGTTTAAAAAGTACCCCTCAGTTTCCCTTTTTATTACCCTGTTTAAAAAGTTCTCTGTTTCCTCTTTCTATTACCCTGTTTAAAAGTTATCAGTTTCCTCTCTCTATTACCCTGTTTAAAAAGTACTCTCATTTTCCTCCCTCTATTACCCCGTTTAAAAAAATACTCTCTGTTTCCTCGACTCTATTACCCTGTTTAGAAGTACTCTCTGTTTCCTCTATCTATTACCCTGTTTAAAAAGTACCCTCTGTTTCCTCTCTCTATTACCCTGTTTAAAAAGTTCTGTTTCCTCTCTCTATTACCCTGTTTAAAAAGTATTATTTTTCCTCTCTCTAATACCCTGTTTAAAAAGTCCTCTCTTTCCTCTCTATATTACCCTGTTTAAAAAGTTCTCTCAGTTTCCTCTCTCTATTACCCTGTTTAAAAAGTAGCCTTAGTTTCCTATCTCTATTACCCTCTTTAAAAAGTACTCTCTGTTTCCTCTCTCTATTACCCTGTTTAAAAAGTACCCTCTGTTTCCTCTCTCTATTACCCTGCTTAAAAGTTATCTCAGTTTCATCTCTCTATTACCCTGTTTAAAAAGTACCCTCTGTTTCCTCTCTCTATTACCCTGTTTAAAAAGTACCCTCAGTTTCCCCTCTCTATTACCCTGTTTAAAAAGTACTCTCAGTTTCCTCTCTCTATTACCCTGTTAAATAAATACTCTCTGTTTCCTCTCGCTATTACCCTGTTTAAAAAGTATCATCAGTTTCCTCTCTCTATTACCCTGTTTAAAAAGTACTCCCTGTTTCCTCTCTCTATTAACCTGTTTAAAAAGTACCCTCAGTTTCCTCTCTCTATTACCCTGTTTAAAAAGTACCCTCTGTTTCCTCTCTCTATTACCCTGTTTAAAAAGTACCCTCTGTTTCCTCTCTCTATTACCCTGTTTGAAAAGTACCACTCAGTTTCCTCTCTCTATTACCCTGTTTTAAAAGTACACTCTGTTTCCTCTCTCTATTACACTGTTTAAAAAGTACTCTCTGTCTCCTCTCTCTATTACCCTGTTTAAAAAGTAATCTGTTTCCTCTCTCTATTACCCTGTTTAAAAAGTACCCCTCAGTTTCCCTTTTTATTACCCTGTTTAAAAAGTTCTCTGTTTCCTCTTTCTATTACCCTGTTTAAAAGTTATCAGTTTCCTCTCTCTATTACCCTGTTTAAAAAGTACCCTCAGTTTCCTCTCTCTGTTACCCTGTTTAAAATGTACCCTCAGTTTCCTCTCTCTATTACCCTGTTTAAAAAGTACCCTCAGTTTCCCCTCTCTATTACCCTGTTTAAAAAGTACTCTCAGTTTCCTCTCTCTATTACCCTGTTAAATAAATACTCTCTGTTTCCTCTCGCTATTACCCTGTTTAAAAAGTATCATCAGTTTCCTCTCTCTATTACCCTGTTTAAAAAGTACTCCCTGTTTCCTCTCTCTATTAACCTGTTTAAAAAGTACCCTCAGTTTCCTCTCTCTATTACCCTGTTTAAAAAGTACCCTCTGTTTCCTCTCTCTATTACCCTGTTTAAAAAGTACCCTCTGTTTCCTCTCTCTATTACCCTGTTTGAAAAGTACCACTCAGTTTCCTCTCTCTATTACCCTGTTTTAAAAGTACACTCTGTTTCCTCTCTCTATTACACTGTTTAAAAAGTACTCTCTGTCTCCTCTCTCTATTACCCTGTTTAAAAAGTAATCTGTTTCCTCTCTCTATTACCCTGTTTAAAAAGTACCCCTCAGTTTCCCTTTTTATTACCCTGTTTAAAAAGTTCTCTGTTTCCTCTTTCTATTACCCTGTTTAAAAGTTATCAGTTTCCTCTCTCTATTACCCTGTTTAAAAAGTACTCTCATTTTCCTCCCTCTATTACCCCGTTTAAAAAAATACTCTCTGTTTCCTCGACTCTATTACCCTGTTTAGAAGTACTCTCTGTTTCCTCTATCTATTACCCTGTTTAAAAAGTACCCTCTGTTTCCTCTCTCTATTACCCTGTTTAAAAAGTTCTGTTTCCTCTCTCTATTACCCTGTTTAAAAAGTATTATTTTTCCTCTCTCTAATACCCTGTTTAAAAAGTCCTCTCTTTCCTCTCTATATTACCCTGTTTAAAAAGTTCTCTCAGTTTCCTCTCTCTATTACCCTGTTTAAAAAGTAGCCTTAGTTTCCTATCTCTATTACCCTCTTTAAAAAGTACTCTCTGTTTCCTCTCTCTATTACCCTGTTTAAAAAGTACCCTCTGTTTCCTCTCTCTATTACCCTGCTTAAAAGTTATCTCAGTTTCATCTCTCTATTACCCTGTTTAAAAAGTACCCTCTGTTTCCTCTCTCTATTACCCTGTTTAAAAAGTACCCTCAGTTTCCCCTCTCTATTACCCTGTTTAAAAAGTACTCTCAGTTTCCTCTCTCTATTACCCTGTTAAATAAATACTCTCTGTTTCCTCTCGCTATTACCCTGTTTAAAAAGTATCATCAGTTTCCTCTCTCTATTACCCTGTTTAAAAAGTACTCCCTGTTTCCTCTCTCTATTAACCTGTTTAAAAAGTACCCTCAGTTTCCTCTCTCTATTACCCTGTTTAAAAAGTACCCTCTGTTTCCTCTCTCTATTACCCTGTTTGAAAAGTACCACTCAGTTTCCTCTCTCTATTACCCTGTTTTAAAAGTACACTCTGTTTCCTCTCTCTATTACACTGTTTAAAAAGTACTCTCTGTCTCCTCTCTCTATTACCCTGTTTAAAAAGTAATCTGTTTCCTCTCTCTATTACCCTGTTTAAAAAGTACCCCTCAGTTTCCCTTTTTATTACCCTGTTTAAAAAGTTCTCTGTTTCCTCTTTCTATTACCCTGTTTAAAAGTTATCAGTTTCCTCTCTCTATTACCCTGTTTAAAAAGTACTCTCATTTTCCTCCCTCTATTACCCCGTTTAAAAAAATACTCTCTGTTTCCTCGACTCTATTACCCTGTTTAGAAGTACTCTCTGTTTCCTCTATCTATTACCCTGTTTAAAAAGTACCCTCTGTTTCCTCTCTCTATTACCCTGTTTAAAAAGTTCTGTTTCCTCTCTCTATTACCCTGTTTAAAAAGTATTATTTTTCCTCTCTCTAATACCCTGTTTAAAAAGTCCTCTCTTTCCTCTCTATATTACCCTGTTTAAAAAGTTCTCTCAGTTTCCTCTCTCTATTACCCTGTTTAAAAAGTAGCCTTAGTTTCCTATCTCTATTACCCTCTTTAAAAAGTACTCTCTGTTTCCTCTCTCTATTACCCTGTTTAAAAAGTACCCTCTGTTTCCTCTCTCTATTACCCTGCTTAAAAGTTATCTCAGTTTCATCTCTCTATTACCCTGTTTAAAAAGTACCCTCTGTTTCCTCTCTCTATTACCCTGTTTAAAAAGTACCCTCAGTTTCCCCTCTCTATTACCCTGTTTAAAAAGTACTCTCAGTTTCCTCTCTCTATTACCCTGTTAAATAAATACTCTCTGTTTCCTCTCGCTATTACCCTGTTTAAAAAGTATCATCAGTTTCCTCTCTCTATTACCCTGTTTAAAAAGTACTCCCTGTTTCCTCTCTCTATTAACCTGTTTAAAAAGTACCCTCAGTTTCCTCTCTCTATTACCCTGTTTAAAAAGTACCCTCTGTTTCCTCTCTCTATTACCCTGTTTAAAAAGTACCCTCTGTTTCCTCTCTCTATTACCCTGTTTGAAAAGTACCACTCAGTTTCCTCTCTCTATTACCCTGTTTTAAAAGTACACTCTGTTTCCTCTCTCTATTACACTGTTTAAAAAGTACTCTCTGTCTCCTCTCTCTATTACCCTGTTTAAAAAGTAATCTGTTTCCTCTCTCTATTACCCTGTTTAAAAAGTACCCCTCAGTTTCCCTTTTTATTACCCTGTTTAAAAAGTTCTCTGTTTCCTCTTTCTATTACCCTGTTTAAAAGTTATCAGTTTCCTCTCTCTATTACCCTGTTTAAAAAGTACCCTCAGTTTCCTCTCTCTATTACCCTGTTTAAAATGTACCCTCAGTTTCCTCTCTCTATTACCCTGTTTAAAAAGTACCCTCAGTTTCCCCTCTCTATTACCCTGTTTAAAAAGTACTCTCAGTTTCCTCTCTCTATTACCCTGTTAAATAAATACTCTCTGTTTCCTCTCGCTATTACCCTGTTTAAAAAGTATCATCAGTTTCCTCTCTCTATTACCCTGTTTAAAAAGTACTCCCTGTTTCCTCTCTCTATTAACCTGTTTAAAAAGTACCCTCAGTTTCCTCTCTCTATTACCCTGTTTAAAAAGTACCCTCTGTTTCCTCTCTCTATTACCCTGTTTAAAAAGTACCCTCTGTTTCCTCTCTCTATTACCCTGTTTGAAAAGTACCACTCAGTTTCCTCTCTCTATTACCCTGTTTTAAAAGTACACTCTGTTTCCTCTCTCTATTACACTGTTTAAAAAGTACTCTCTGTCTCCTCTCTCTATTACCCTGTTTAAAAAGTAATCTGTTTCCTCTCTCTATTACCCTGTTTAAAAAGTACCCCTCAGTTTCCCTTTTTATTACCCTGTTTAAAAAGTTCTCTGTTTCCTCTTTCTATTACCCTGTTTAAAAGTTATCAGTTTCCTCTCTCTATTACCCTGTTTAAAAAGTACTCTCATTTTCCTCCCTCTATTACCCCGTTTAAAAAAATACTCTCTGTTTCCTCGACTCTATTACCCTGTTTAGAAGTACTCTCTGTTTCCTCTATCTATTACCCTGTTTAAAAAGTACCCTCTGTTTCCTCTCTCTATTACCCTGTTTAAAAAGTTCTGTTTCCTCTCTCTATTACCCTGTTTAAAAAGTATTATTTTTCCTCTCTCTAATACCCTGTTTAAAAAGTCCTCTCTTTCCTCTCTATATTACCCTGTTTAAAAAGTTCTCTCAGTTTCCTCTCTCTATTACCCTGTTTAAAAAGTAGCCTTAGTTTCCTATCTCTATTACCCTCTTTAAAAAGTACTCTCTGTTTCCTCTCTCTATTACCCTGTTTAAAAAGTACCCTCTGTTTCCTCTCTCTATTACCCTGCTTAAAAGTTATCTCAGTTTCATCTCTCTATTACCCTGTTTAAAAAGTACCCTCTGTTTCCTCTCTCTATTACCCTGTTTAAAAAGTACCCTCAGTTTCCCCTCTCTATTACCCTGTTTAAAAAGTACTCTCAGTTTCCTCTCTCTATTACCCTGTTAAATAAATACTCTCTGTTTCCTCTCGCTATTACCCTGTTTAAAAAGTATCATCAGTTTCCTCTCTCTATTACCCTGTTTAAAAAGTACTCCCTGTTTCCTCTCTCTATTAACCTGTTTAAAAAGTACCCTCAGTTTCCTCTCTCTATTACCCTGTTTAAAAAGTACCCTCTGTTTCCTCTCTCTATTACCCTGTTTAAAAAGTACCCTCTGTTTCCTCTCTCTATTACCCTGTTTGAAAAGTACCACTCAGTTTCCTCTCTCTATTACCCTGTTTTAAAAGTACACTCTGTTTCCTCTCTCTATTACACTGTTTAAAAAGTACTCTCTGTCTCCTCTCTCTATTACCCTGTTTAAAAAGTAATCTGTTTCCTCTCTCTATTACCCTGTTTAAAAAGTACCCCTCAGTTTCCCTTTTTATTACCCTGTTTAAAAAGTTCTCTGTTTCCTCTTTCTATTACCCTGTTTAAAAGTTATCAGTTTCCTCTCTCTATTACCCTGTTTAAAAAGTACCCTCAGTTTCCTCTCTCTGTTACCCTGTTTAAAATGTACCCTCAGTTTCCTCTCTCTATTACCCTGTTTTAAAAGTACCCTCTGTTTCCTCTCTCTATTACCCTGTTTAAAAAGTACTCTCTGTTTCCTCTCTCTATTACCCAGTTTAAAAAGTTAGCTGTTTCCTCTCTCTATTACCCTGTTTAAAAAGTACCCTCAGTTTCCTCTCTCTGTTACCCTGTTTAAAAAGTACCCTTAGTTTCCTCTCTCTATTACCCTGTTTTAAAAGTACTCTCTGTTTCCTCTCTCTATTACCCTGTTTAAAAAGTACTCTCTGTTTCCTCTCTCTATTACCCTGTTTAAAAAGTTAGCTGTTTCCTCTCTCTATTACCCTGTTTAAAAAGTACCCCTCAGTTTCCCTTTTTATTACCCTGTTTAAAAAGTTCTCTGTTTCCTCTTTCTATTACCCTGTTTAAAAGTTATCAGTTTCCTCTCTCTATTACCCTGTTTAAAAAGTACCCTCAGTTTCCTCTCTCTGTTACCCTGTTTAAAATGTACCCTCAGTTTCCTCTCTCTATTACCCTGTTTTAAATGTACCCTCTGTTTCCTCTCTCTATTACCCTGTTTAAAAAGTACTCTCTGTTTCCTCTCTCTATTACCCAGTTTAAAAAGTTAGCTGTTTCCTCTCTCTATTACCCTGTTTAAAAAGTACCCTCTGTTTCCTCTCTCTATTACCCTGTTTAAAAAGTACCCTCTGTTTCCTCTCTCTATTACCCTGTTTGAAAAGTACCACTCAGTTTCCTCTCTCTATTACCCTGTTTTAAAAGTACACTCTGTTTCCTCTCTCTATTACACTGTTTAAAAAGTACTCTCTGTCTCCTCTCTCTATTACCCTGTTTAAAAAGTAATCTGTTTCCTCTCTCTATTACCCTGTTTAAAAAGTACCCCTCAGTTTCCCTTTTTATTACCCTGTTTAAAAAGTTCTCTGTTTCCTCTTTCTATTACCCTGTTTAAAAGTAATCAGTTTCCTCTCTCTATTACCCTGTTTAAAAAGTACCCTCAGTTTCCTCTCTCTGTTACCCTGTTTAAAATGTACCCTCAGTTTCCTCTCTCTATTACCCTGTTTTAAAAGTACCCTCTGTTTCCTCTCTCTATTACCCTGTTTAAAAAGTACTCTCTGTTTCCTCTCTCTATTACCCAGTTTAAAAAGTTAGCTGTTTCCTCTCTCTATTACCCTGTTTAAAAAGTACCCTCAGTTTCCTCTCTCTGTTACCCTGTTTAAAAAGTACCCTTAGTTTCCTCTCTCTATTACCCTGTTTTAAAAGTACTCTCTGTTTCCTCTCTCTATTACCCTGTTTAAAAAGTACTCTCTGTTTCCTCTCTCTATTACCCTGTTTAAAAAGTTAGCTGTTTCCTCTCTCTATTACCCTGTTTAAAAAGTACTCTCAGTTTCCTCTCTATATTACCCTGTTTAAAAAGTACCCTCTGTTTCCTCTCTCTATTACCCTGTTTGAAAAGTACCCCTCAGCTTCCTCTCTCTTTTACCCTGTTTAAAATGTCTTCTGTTTCCTCTCTCTAGTACCCTGTTTAACAAGTACCCTCAGTTTCCTATCTCTATTACCCTGTTTCAAAAGTACACCCAGTTTCCTCTCTCTATTACCCTGTTTAAAAAGTACCCTCAGTTTCCTCTCTCTATTACCCTGTTTAAAAAGTACCCTCAGTTTCCCCTCTCTATTACCCTGTTTAAAAAGTACTCTCAGTTTCCTCTCTCTATTACCCTGTTAAATAAATACTCTCTGTTTCCTCTCGCTATTACCCTGTTTAAAAAGTATCATCAGTTTCCTCTCTCTATTACCCTGTTTAAAAAGTCCTCCCTGTTTCCTCTCTCTATTAACCTGTTTAAAAAGTACCCTCATTTTCCCTCTCTATTACCCTGTTTAAAAAGTACCCTCAGTTTCCTCTCTCTATTACCCTGTTTAAAAAGTACCCTCTGTTTCCTCTCTCTATTACCCTGTTTAAAAAGTACCCTCTGTTTCCTCTCTCTATTACCCTGTTTGAAAAGTACCACTCAGTTTCCTCTCTCTATTACCCTGTTTTAAAAGTACACTCTGTTTCCTCTCTCTATTACACTGTTTAAAAAGTACTCTCTGTCTCCTCTCTCTATTACCCTGTTTAAAAAGTAATCTGTTTCCTCTCTCTATTACCCTGTTTAAAAAGTACCCCTCAGTTTCCCTTTTTATTACCCTGTTTAAAAAGTTCTCTGTTTCCTCTTTCTATTACCCTGTTTAAAAGTAATCAGTTTCCTCTCTCTATTACCCTGTTTAAAAAGTACCCTCAGTTTCCTCTCTCTGTTACCCTGTTTAAAATGTACCCTCAGTTTCCTCTCTCTATTACCCTGTTTTAAAAGTACCCTCTGTTTCCTCTCTCTATTACCCTGTTTAAAAAGTACTCTCTGTTTCCTCTCTCTATTACCCAGTTTAAAAAGTTAGCTGTTTCCTCTCTCTATTACCCTGTTTAAAAAGTACCCTCAGTTTCCTCTCTCTATTACCCTGTTTTAAAAGTACTCTCTGTTTCCTCTCTCTATTACCCTGTTTAAAAAGTACTCTCTGTTTCCTCTCTCTATTACCCTGTTTAAAAAGTTAGCTGTTTCCTCTCTCTATTACCCTGTTTAAAAAGTACTCTCAGTTTCCTCTCTATATTACCCTGTTTAAAAAGTACCCTCTGTTTCCTCTCTCTATTACCCTGTTTGAAAAGTACCACTAAGTTTCCTCTCTCTATTAACCTGTTTAAAATGTCCTCTGTTTCCTCTCTCTATTACCCTCTTTAAAAAGTGATCTGTTTCCTCTCTCTATTACCCTGTTTAAAAAGTACCCTCAGTTTCCTCTCTCTATTACCCTGTTTCAAAAGTACATACAGTTTCCTCTCTCTATTACCCTTTTTAAAAAAGTACTCTCAGTTTCCTCTCTCTATTACCCTGTTTAAAAAGTACTCTCAGTTTCCTCTCTCTATTACCCCGTTTAAAAAGTACCCTCAGTTTCCTCTCTCTGTTACCCTGTTAAAAAGTACCCTCAGTTTCCTCTCTCTATTACCCTGTTTAAAAAGTACCCTCAGTTTCCTCTATCTATTACCCTGTTTAAAAAGTACCCTCTGTTTCCTCTCTCTATTACCCTGTTTGAAAAGTACCACTCAGTTTCCTCTCCCTATTACCCTGTTTTAAAAGTACACTCTGTTTCCTCCCTCTATTACCCTGTTTAAAAAGTACCCTCAATTTCCCCTCTTTATTACCCTGTTTAAAAAGTAATCAGTTTCCTCTCTCTATTACCCTGTTTAAAAAGTACCCTCAGTTTCCTCTCTCTGTTACCCTGTTAAAAAGTACCCTCAGTTACCTCTCTCTATTACCCTGTTTAAAAAGTTAGCTGTTTCCTCTCTCTATTACCCTGTTTCAAAAGTACCCCCCGTTTCCTCTCTCTATTATCCTGTTTAAAAAGTACTCTCAGTTCCCTCTCTCTATTACCCTGTTTTAAAAGTACTCTCTGTCTCCTCTCTCTATTACCCTGTTTTAAAAGTACTCTCTGATTCCTCTCTCTATTACCCTGTTTAAAAAGTACCCTCTGTTTCCTCTCTCTATTACCCTGTTTAAAAAGTTAGCTGTTTCCTCTCTCTATTACCCTGTTTAAAATGTCCTCTGTTTCCTATCTCTATTACCCTATTTTAAAAGTACCCTCTGTTTCCTTTCTCTATTACCCTGTTTAAAAAGTAACCTATGTTTCCTCTCTCTATTACCCTGTTTCAAAAGTACACTCTGTTTCCTCTCTCAATTACACTGTTTAAAAAGTACTCTCTGTCTCCTCTCTCTATTACCCTGTTTAAAAAGTTATCTGTTTCCTCTCTCTATTACCCTGTTTATGGAGTACCCTCTGTTTCCTCTCTCTATTACCCTGTTTAAAAAGTTAGATGTTTCCTCTCTCTATTACCCTGTTTAAAAAGTACTCTCAGTATCCTCTCTCTATTACCCTGTTTAAAAAGTACTCTCAGTTTCCTCTCTATTACCCTGTTTAAAAAGTACTCTCTGTTTCCTCTCTCTATTACCCTGTTTAAAAAGTACCCTCTGTTTCCTCTCTCTATTACCCTGTTTTAAAAGTACACTCTGTCTCCTCTCTCTATTACCCTGTTTAAAAAGTAATCTGTTTCCTCTCTCTATTACCCTGTTTAAAAAGTACCCATCAGTTTCCCTTTTTATTACCCTGTTAAAAAAGTCTCTGTTTCCTCTTTCTATTACCCTGTTTAAAAGTTATCAGTTTCCTCTCTCTATTACCCTGTTTAAAAAGTACCCTCAGTTTCCTCTCTCTGTTACCCTGTTTAAAATGTACCCTCAGTTTCCTCTCTCTATTACCCTGTTTTAAAAGTACCCTCTGTTTCCTCTCTCTATTACCCTGTTTAAAAAGTACTCTCTGTTTCCTCTCTCTATTACCCAGTTTAAAAAGTTAGCTGTTTCCTCTCTCTATTACCCTGTTTAAAAAGTACCCTCAATTTCCTCTCTCTGTTACCCTGTTTAAAAAGTACCCTCAGTTTCCTCTCTCTATTACCCTGTTTTAAAAGTACTCTCTGTTTCCTCTCTCTATTACCCTGTTTAAAAAGTACTCTCTGTTTCCTCTCTCTATTACCCTGTTTAAAAAGTTATCTGTTTCCTCTCTCTATTACCCTGTTTAAAAAGTACTCTCAGTTTCCTCTCTATATTACCCTGTTTAAAAAGTACCCTCTGTTTCCTCTCTCTATTACCCTGTTTGAAAAGTACCACTAAGTTTCCTCTCTCTATTAACCTGTTTAAAATGTCCTCTGTTTCCTCTCTCTATTACCCTCTTTAAAAAGTGATCTGTTTCCTCTCTCTATTACCCTGTTTAAAAAGTACCCCTCAGTTTCCTCTCTCTTTTACCCTGTTTAAAATGTCTTCTGTTTCCTCTCTCTATTACCCTGTTTAAAAAGTACCCTCAGTTTCCTCTCTCTATTACCCTGTTTCAAAAGTAGCACCCAGTTTCCTCTCTCTATTACCCTATTTAAAAAGTACTCTCAGTTTCCTCTCTCTATTACCCTGTTTAAAAAGTACCCTCTGTTTCCTCTCTCTATTACCCTGTTTGAAAAGTACCACTAAGTTTCCTCTCTCTATTAACCTGTTTAAAATGTCCTCTGTTTCCTCTCTCTCTTACCCTCTTTAAAAAGTGATCTGTTTCCTCTCTCTATTACCCTGTTTAAAAAGTACCCTCAGTTTCCTCTCTCTATTACCCTGTTTCAAAAGTACATACAGTTTCCTCTCTCTATTACCTTTTTTAAAAAGTACTCTCAGTTTCCTCTCTCTATTACCCTGTTTAAAAAGTACTCTCAGTTTCCTCTCTCTATTACCCCGTTTAAAAAGTACTCTCAGTTTCCTCTCTCTGTTACCCTGTTAAAAAGTACCCTCAGTTTCCTCTCTCTATTACCCTGTTTGAAAAGTACCACTCAGTTTCCTCTCTCTATTACCCTGTTTTAAAAGTACACTCTGTTTCCTCTCTCTATTACACTGTTTAAAAAGTTAGCTGTTTCCTCTCTCTATTACCCTGTTTAAAATGTCCTCTGTTTCGTATCTCTATTACCCTGTTTTAAAAGTACTCTCTGTTTCCTTTCTCTATTACCCTGTTTAAAAAGTAACCTATGTTTCCTCTCTCTATTACCATGTTTTAAAAGTACTCTCTGTCTCCTCTCTCTATTACCCTGTTTAAAAAGTTATCTGTTTCCTCTCTCTATTACCCTGTTTAAAAAGTACTCTCAGTTTCCTCTCTTTATTACCCTGTTTAAAAAGTTCTCTCTTTCCTCTCTCTATTACCCTGTTTAAAAAGTTATCAGTTTCCTCTCTCTATTACCCTGTTTAAAATGTCCTCAGTTTCCTCTCTGTATTACCCTGTTTAAAAAGTACTCTCTGTTTCCTCTCTCTATTACCCAGTTTAAAAAGTTAGCTGTTTCCTCTCTCTATTACCCTGTTTAAAAAGTACCCTCTGTTTCCTCTCTCTATTACCCTGTTTAAAAAGTACCCTCTGTTTCCTCTCTCTATTACCCTGTTTGAAAAGTACCACTCAGTTTCCTCTCTCTATTACCCTGTTTTAAAAGTACACTCTGTTTCCTCTCTCTATTACACTGTTTAAAAAGTACTCTCTGTCTCCTCTCTCTATTACCCTGTTTAAAAAGTAATCTGTTTCCTCTCTCTATTACCCTGTTTAAAAAGTACCCCTCAGTTTCCCTTTTTATTACCCTGTTTAAAAAGTTCTCTGTTTCCTCTTTCTATTACCCTGTTTAAAAGTAATCAGTTTCCTCTCTCTATTACCCTGTTTAAAAAGTACCCTCAGTTTCCTCTCTCTGTTACCCTGTTTAAAATGTACCCTCAGTTTCCTCTCTCTATTACCCTGTTTTAAAAGTACCCTCTGTTTCCTCTCTCTATTACCCTGTTTAAAAAGTACTCTCTGTTTCCTCTCTCTATTACCCAGTTTAAAAAGTTAGCTGTTTCCTCTCTCTATTACCCTGTTTAAAAAGTACCCTCAGTTTCCTCTCTCTGTTACCCTGTTTAAAAAGTACCCTCAGTTTCCTCTCTCTATTACCCTGTTTTAAAAGTACTCTCTGTTTCCTCTCTCTATTACCCTGTTTAAAAAGTACTCTCTGTTTCCTCTCTCTATTACCCTGTTTAAAAAGTTAGCTGTTTCCTCTCTCTATTACCCTGTTTAAAAAGTACTCTCAGTTTCCTCTCTATATTACCCTGTTTAAAAAGTACCCTCTGTTTCCTCTCTCTATTACCCTGTTTGAAAAGTACCACTAAGTTTCCTCTCTCTATTAACCTGTTTAAAATGTCCTCTGTTTCCTCTCTCTATTACCCTCTTTAAAAAGTGATCTGTTTCCTCTCTCTATTACCCTGTTTAAAAAGTACCCTCAGTTTCCTCTCTCTATTACCCTGTTTCAAAAGTACATACAGTTTCCTCTCTCTATTACCCTTTTTAAAAAAGTACTCTCAGTTTCCTCTCTCTATTACCCTGTTTAAAAAGTACTCTCAGTTTCCTCTCTCTATTACCCCGTTTAAAAAGTACCCTCAGTTTCCTCTCTCTGTTACCTTGTTAAAAAGTACCCTCAGTTTCCTCTCTCTATTACCCTGTTTAAAAAGTACCCTCAGTTTCCTCTATCTATTACCCTGTTTAAAAAGTACCCTCTGTTTCCTCTCTCTATTACCCTGTTTGAAAAGTACCACTCAGTTTCCTCTCCCTATTACCCTGTTTTAAAAGTACACTCTGTTTCCTCCCTCTATTACCCTGTTTAAAAAGTACCCTCAATTTCCCCTCTTTATTACCCTGTTTAAAAAGTAATCAGTTTCCTCTCTCTATTACCCTGTTTAAAAAGTACCCTCAGTTTCCTCTCTCTGTTACCCTGTTAAAAAGTACCCTCAGTTACCTCTCTCTATTACCCTGTTTAAAAAGTTAGCTGTTTCCTCTCTCTATTACCCTGTTTCAAAAGTACCCCCCGTTTCCTCTCTCTATTATCCTGTTTAAAAAGTACTCTCAGTTCCCTCTCTCTATTACCCTGTTTTAAAAGTACTCTCTGTCTCCTCTCTCTATTACCCTGTTTTAAAAGTACTCTCTGATTCCTCTCTCTATTACCCTGTTTAAAAAGTACCCTCTGTTTCCTCTCTCTATTACCCTGTTTAAAAAGTTAGCTGTTTCCTCTCTCTATTACCCTGTTTAAAATGTCCTCTGTTTCCTATCTCTATTACCCTATTTTAAAAGTACCCTCTGTTTCCTTTCTCTATTACCCTGTTTAAAAAGTAACCTATGTTTCCTCTCTCTATTACCCTGTTTCAAAAGTACACTCTGTTTCCTCTCTCAATTACACTGTTTAAAAAGTACTCTCTGTCTCCTCTCTCTATTACCCTGTTTAAAAAGTTATCTGTTTCCTCTCTCTATTACCCTGTTTATGGAGTACCCTCTGTTTCCTCTCTCTATTACCCTGTTTAAAAAGTAAGATGTTTCCTCTCTCTATTACCCTGTTTAAAAAGTACTCTCAGTATCCTCTCTCTATTACCCTGTTTAAAAAGTACTCTCAGTTTCCTCTCTCTATTACCCTGTTTAAAAAGTACTCTCTGTTTCCTCTCTCTATTACCCTGTTTAAAAAGTACCCTCTGTTTCCTCTCTCTATTACCCTGTTTTAAAAGTACACTCTGTCTCCTCTCTCTATTACCCTGTTTAAAAAGTAATCTGTTTCCTCTCTCTATTACCCTGTTTAAAAAGTACCCATCAGTTTCCCTTTTTATTACCCTGTTAAAAAAGTCTCTGTTTCCTCTTTCTATTACCCTGTTTAAAAGTTATCAGTTTCCTCTCTCTATTACCCTGTTTAAAAAGTACCCTCAGTTTCCTCTCTCTGTTACCCTGTTTAAAATGTACCCTCAGTTTCCTCTCTCTATTACCCTGTTTTAAAAGTACCCTCTGTTTCCTCTCTCTATTACCCTGTTTAAAAAGTACTCTCTGTTTCCTCTCTCTATTACCCAGTTTAAAAAGTTAGCTGTTTCCTCTCTCTATTACCCTGTTTAAAAAGTACCCTCAATTTCCTCTCTCTGTTACCCTGTTTAAAAAGTACCCTCAGTTTCCTCTCTCTATTACCCTGTTTTAAAAGTACTCTCTGTTTCCTCTCTCTATTACCCTGTTTAAAAAGTACTCTCTGTTTCCTCTCTCTATTACCCTGTTTAAAAAGTTATCTGTTTCCTCTCTCTATTACCCTGTTTAAAAAGTACTCTCAGTTTCCTCTCTATATTACCCTGTTTAAAAAGTACCCTCTGTTTCCTCTCTCTATTACCCTGTTTGAAAAGTACCACTAAGTTTCCTCTCTCTATTAACCTGTTTAAAATGTCCTCTGTTTCCTCTCTCTATTACCCTCTTTAAAAAGTGATCTGTTTCCTCTCTCTATTACCCTGTTTAAAAAGTACCCCTCAGTTTCCTCTCTCTTTTACCCTGTTTAAAATGTCTTCTGTTTCCTCTCTCTATTACCCTGTTTAAAAAGTACTCTCAGTTTCCTCTCTCTATTACCCTGTTTCAAAAGTAGCACCCAGTTTCCTCTCTCTATTACCCTATTTAAAAAGTACTCTCAGTTTCCTCTCTCTATTACCCTGTTTAAAAAGTACCCTCTGTTTCCTCTCTCTATTACCCTGTTTGAAAAGTACCACTAAGTTTCCTCTCTCTATTAACCTGTTTAAAATGTCCTCTGTTTCCTCTCTCTCTTACCCTCTTTAAAAAGTGATCTGTTTCCTCTCTCTATTACCCTGTTTAAAAAGTACCCTCAGTTTCCTCTCTCTATTACCCTGTTTCAAAAGTACATACAGTTTCCTCTCTCTATTACCTTTTTTAAAAAGTACTCTCAGTTTCCTCTCTCTATTACCCTGTTTAAAAAGTACTCTCAGTTTCCTCTCTCTATTACCCCGTTTAAAAAGTACTCTCAGTTTCCTCTCTCTGTTACCCTGTTAAAAAGTACCCTCAGTTTCCTCTCTCTATTACCCTGTTTGAAAAGTACCACTCAGTTTCCTCTCTCTATTACCCTGTTTTAAAAGTACACTCTGTTTCCTCTCTCTATTACACTGTTTAAAAAGTTAGCTGTTTCCTCTCTCTATTACCCTGTTTAAAATGTCCTCTGTTTCGTATCTCTATTACCCTGTTTTAAAAGTACTCTCTGTTTCCTTTCTCTATTACCCTGTTTAAAAAGTAACCTATGTTTCCTCTCTCTATTACCATGTTTTAAAAGTACTCTCTGTCTCCTCTCTCTATTACCCTGTTTAAAAAGTTATCTGTTTCCTCTCTCTATTACCCTGTTTAAAAAGTACTCTCAGTTTCCTCTCTTTATTACCCTGTTTAAAAAGTTCTCTCTTTCCTCTCTCTATTACCCTGTTTAAAAAGTTATCAGTTTCCTCTCTCTATTACCCTGTTTAAAATGTCCTCAGTTTCCTCTCTGTATTACCCTGTTTAAAAAGTACCCTCAGTTTCCTCTCTCTATTACCCTGTTTTAAAAGTACTCTCTGTTTCCTCTCTCTATTACCCTGTTTAAGGAGTACCCTCTGTTTCCTCTCTCTATTACCCTGTTTAAAAAGTTATATGTTTCCTCTCTCTATTACCCTGTTTAAAAAGTTATCAGTTTCCTCTCTCTATTACCCTGTTTAAAAAGTACTCTTAGTTTACTCTCTCTATTACCCTGTTTAAAAAGTACCCTCTGTTTCCTCTCTCTATTACCCTGTTTAAAAAGTACATTCTGTTTCCACTCACTATTACCCTGTTTGAAAAGTACCACTCAGTTTCCTCTCTCTATTACCCTGTTTAAAATGTCTTCTGTTTCCTCTCTCTATTACCCTGTTTAAAAAGTACCCTCAGTTTCCTCTCTCTATTACCCTCTTTCAAAAGTACACCCAGTTTCCTCTCTCTATTACCCTGTTTAAAAAGTACCCTCAGTTTCCTCTCTCTATTACCCTGTTTAAAAAGTACCCTCTGTTACCTCTCTCTATTACCCTGTTTGAAAAGTACCACTCAGTTTCCTCTCTCTATTAACCTGTTTAAAATGTCCTCTGTTTCCTCTCTCTATTACCCTCTTTAAAAAGTGATCTGTTTCCTCTCTCTATTACCCTGTTTAAAAAGTACCCTCAGTTTCCTCTCTCTATTACCCTGTTTAAAAAGTACTATCTGTCTCCTCTCTCTATTACCCTGTTTAAAAAGTACCCTCAGTTTCCCCTCTTTATTACCCTGTTTAAAAAGTTATCAGTTTCCTCTCTCTATTACCCCGTTTAAAAAGTACCCTCAGTTTCCTCTCTCTGTTACCCTGTTTAAAAAGTACTCTCAGTTTCCTCTCTCTATTACCCTGTTTGAAAAGTACCCCTCAGTTTCCTCTCTCTATTACCCTGTTTAAAATGTCTTCTGTTTCCTCTCTCTATTACCCTGTTTAAAAACTACCCTCAGTTTCCTCTCTCTATTACCCTGTTTCAAAAGTACACCCAGTTTCCTCTCTCTATTACCCTGTTTAAAAAGTACTATCTGTCTCCTCTCTCTATTACCCTGTTTAAAAAGTATCCTCTGTTGCCTCTCTCTATTACCCTGTTTAAAAAGTACCCCTCAGTTTCCTCTCTCTATTACCCTGTTTAAAAAGTACCCCTCAGTTTCCTCTCTCTATTACCCTGTTTAAAAAGTACCCTCAGTTTCCTCTCTCTATTACCCTGTTTAAAAAGTACTCTCTGTTTCCTCTCTCTATTATCCTGTTTAAGAAGTACCCTCTGTTTCCTCTCTCTATTACCCTGTTTAAAAAGTTAGCTTTTTCCTCTCTCTATTACCCTGTTTCAAAAGTACTCCCCGTTTCATCTCTCTATTATGCTGTTTAAAAAGTACTCTCAGTTTCCTCTCTCTATTACCCTGTTTAAAAAGTACTCTCTGTCTCCTCTCTCTATTACCCTGTTTTAAAGGTACTCTCTGTTTCCTCTCTCTATTACCCTGTTTAAAAAGTACCCTCTGTTTCCTCTCTCTATTACCCTGTTTAAAAAGTTAGCTGTTTCCTCTCTCTATTACCCTGTTTAAAATGTCCTCTGTTTCCTCTCTCTATTACCCTGTTTTAAAAGTACCCTCTGTTTCCTCTCTCTATTACCCTGTTTGAAAAGTACCACTCAGTTTCCTCTCTCTATTACCCTGTTTAAAAAGTACCCTCAGTTTCCTCTCTATTACCCTGTTTCAAAAGTTCACTGAGTTTCCTCTCTTTATAACCCTGTTTAAAAAGGTATCTGTTTCCTCTCTCTATTACCCTGTTTAATTAGTAGCCTCAGTTTCCTCTCTCTATTACCCTGCTTAAAAAGTACCCTCTGTTTCCCTACTCTATTACCCTGTTTAAAAAGCATCTGTTTCCTCTCTGTATTACCCTGTTTAAAAAGTACCCTCAGTTTCCCCTCTCTATTACCCTGTTTAAAAAGTACCCTCAGTTTCCTCTCTCTATTACCCTGTTAAATAAATACTCTCTGTTTCCTCTCGCTATTACCCTGTTTAAAAAGTACCATCAGTTTCCTCTCTCTATTACCATGTTTAAAAAGTACTCTCAGTTTCCTCTCTCTATTACCCCGTTTAAAAAATACTCTCTGTTTCCTCTCTCTATTACCCTGTTTAAAAAGTTATCTGTTTCCTCTCTCTATTACCCCGTTTAAAAAGTACCCTCAGATTCCTCTCTCTATTACCCTGTTTAAAAAGTACCCTCAGTTTCCCCTCTCTATTACCCTGTTTAAAAAGTACCCTCAGTTTCCTCTCTCTATTACCCTGTTAATTAAATACTCTCTGTTTCCTCTCGCTATTACCCTGTTTATAAAGTATCATCAGTTTCCTCTCTCTATTACCCTGTTTAAAAAGTACCCTCTGTTTCCTCTCTCTATTAACCTGTTTAAAAAGTACCCTCATTTTCCCTCTCTATTACCCTGTTTAAAAAGTACCCTCAGTTTCCTCTCTCTATTACCCTGTTTAAAAGTACCCTCTGTTTCCTCTCTCTATTACCCTGTTTAAAAAGTACCCTCTGTTTCCTCTCTCTATTACCCTGTTTGAAAAGTACCACTCAGTTTCCTCTCTCTATTACCCTGTTTTAAAAGTACACTCTGTTTCCTCTCTCTATTACACTGTTTAAAAAGTACTCTCTGTCTCCTCTCTCTGTTACCCTGTTTAAAAAGTCATCTGTTTCCTCTCTCTATTACCCTGTTTAAAAAGTACCCCTCAGTTTCCCTTTTTATTACCCTGTTTAAAAAGGTCTCTGTTTCCTCTCTCTATTACCCTGTTTAAAAAGTTATCAGTTTCCTCTCTCTATTACCCTGTTTAAAAAGTACCCTCAGTTTCCTCTCTCTGTTACCCTGTTTAAAAAGTACCCTCAGTTTCCTCTCTCTATTACCCTGTTTTAAAAGTACTCTCTGTTTCCTCTCTCTATTACCCTGTTTAAAAAGTACTCTCTGTTTCCTCTCTCTATTACCCTGTTTAAAAAGTTAGCTGTTTCCTCTCTCTATTACCCTGTTTAAAAAGTACCCTCAGTTTCCCCTCTCTATTACCCTGTTTAAAAAGTACCCTCAGTTTCCTCTCTCTATTACCCTGTTAAATAAATACTCTCTGTTTCCTCTCGCTATTACCCTGTTTAAAAAGTTATCTGTTTCCTCTCTCTATTACCCTGTTTAATTAGTACTCTCTGTTTCCTCTCACTATTAACCTGTTTAAAAAGTACCCTCATTTTCCCTCTCTATTACCCTGTTTAAAAAGTACTCTCAGTTTCCTCTCTCTATTACCCTGTTAAATAAATACTCTCTGTTTCCTCTCGCTATTACCCTGTTGAAAAAGTACCATCAGTTTCCTCTCTCTATTACCCTGTTTAAAAAGTACTCTATGTTTCCTCTCTCTATTAACCTGTTTAAAAAGTACCCTCATTTTCCCTCTCTATTACCCTGTTTAAAAAGTACCCTCAGTTTCCTCTCTCTATTACCCCGTTTAAAAAATACTCTCTGTTTCCTCTCTCTATTACCCTGTTAAAAAAGTACCCCTCAGATTCCTCTCTCTATTACCCTGTTTAAAAAGTATTCTCTGTTTCCTCTCTCTATTACCCTGTTTAAAAAGTTATCTGTTTCCTCTCTCTATTAACCTGTTTAAAAAGTACCCTCATTTTCCCTCTCTATTACCCTGTTTAAAAAGGACATTCAGTTTCCTCTCTCTATTACCCCGTTTAAAAAATACTCTCTGTTTCCTCTCTCTATTACCCTGTTTAGAAGTACTCTCTGTTTCCTCTCTCTATTACCCTGTTTAAAAAGTACTCTCTGTCTCCTCTCTCTATTACCCGGTTAAAAAAGTTATCTGTTTCCTCTCTCTATTACCCTGTTTAAAAAGTACGCTCAGTTTCCTCTCTCTATTACCCTGTTTAAAAAGTACTCTATGTTTCCTCTCTATTACCCTGTTTAAAAAGTTATCTGTTTCCTCTCTCTATTAACCTGTTTAAAAAGTACCCTCATTTTCAGTCTCTATTACCCTGTTTAAAAAGGACTCTCAGTTTCCTCTCTCTATTACCCCGTTTAAAAAATACTCTCTGTTTCCTCTCTCTATTACCCTGTTTAGAAGTACTCTCTGTTTCCTCTCTCTATTACCCTGTTTAAAAAGTACTCTCTGTCTCCTCTCTCTATTACCCGGTTTAAAAAGTTATCTGTTTCCTC
Source organism: Salmo salar (assembly GCF_965601325.2). Lineage (NCBI taxonomy): Eukaryota > Metazoa > Chordata > Actinopteri > Salmoniformes > Salmonidae > Salmo > Salmo salar. The sequence continues at coordinate 32,449,950 of NC_138307.1, read as the reverse complement.
TCTCTATTACCCTGTTTAAAAAGTACTCTCAGTTTCCTCTCTTTATTACCCTGTTTAAAAAGTTCTCTCTTTCCTCTCTCTATTACCCTGTTTAAAAAGTACTCTCTGTTTCCTCTCACTATTAACCTGTTTAAAAAGTACCCTCATTTTCCCTCTCTATTACCCTGTTTAAAAAGTACCCTCAGTTTCCTCTCTCTATTACCCCGTTTAAAAAATACTCTCTGTTTCCTCTCTCTATTACCCTGTTTAAAAAGTTATCTGTTTCCTCTCTCTATTACCCCGTTTAAAAAGTACTCTCTGTTTCCTCTCTCTATTACCCTGTTTAAAAAGTTATCTGTTGCCTCTCTCTATTACCCCGTTTAAAAAGTACCCTCAGATTCCTCTCTCTATTACCCTGTTTAAAAAGTACCCTCAGTTTCCCCTCTCTATTACCCTGTTTAAAAAGTACCCTCAGTTTCCTCTCTCTATTACCCTGTTAAATAAATACTCTCTGTTTCCTCTCGCTATTACCCTGTTTAAAAAGTATCATCAGTTTCCTCTCTCTATTACCATGTTTAAAAAATACCCTCTGTTTCCTCTCTCTATTAACCTGTTTAAAAAGTACCCTCATTTTCCCTCTCTATTACCCTGTTTAAAAAGAACCCTCTGTTTCCTCTCTCTATTACCCTGTTTGAAAAGTACCACTCAGTTTCCTCTCTCTATTACCCTGTTTTAAAAGTACACTCTGTTTCCTCTCTCTATTACACTGTTTAAAAAGTTAGCTGTTTCCTCTCTCTATTACCCTGTTTAAAATGTCCTCTGTTTCGTATCTCTATTACCCTGTTTTAAAAGTACTCTCTGTTTCCTTTCTCTATTACCCTGTTTAAAAAGTAACCTATGTTTCCTCTCTCTATTACCATGTTTTAAAAGTACTCTCTGTCTCCTCTCTCTATTACCCTGTTTAAAAAGTTATCTGTTTCCTCTCTCTATTACCCTGTTTAAAAAGTACTCTCAGTTTCCTCTCTTTATTACCCTGTTTAAAAAGTTCTCTCTTTCCTCTCTCTATTACCCTGTTTAAAAAGTTATCAGTTTCCTCTCTCTATTACCCTGTTTAAAATGTCCTCAGTTTCCTCTCTGTATTACCCTTTTTAAAAAGTACTCTCTGTTTCCTCTCTCTATTACCCAGTTTAAAAAGTTAGCTGTTTCCTCTCTCTATTACCCTGTTTAAAAAGTACCCTCTGTTTCCTCTCTCTATTACCCTGTTTAAAAAGTACCCTCTGTTTCCTCTCTCTATTACCCTGTTTGAAAAGTACCACTCAGTTTCCTCTCTCTATTACCCTGTTTTAAAAGTACACTCTGTTTCCTCTCTCTATTACACTGTTTAAAAAGTACTCTCTGTCTCCTCTCTCTATTACCCTGTTTAAAAAGTAATCTGTTTCCTCTCTCTATTACCCTGTTTAAAAAGTACTCTCAGTTTCCTCTCTTTATTACCCTGTTTAAAAAGTTCTCTCTTTCCTCTCTCTATTACCCTGTTTAAAAAGTACTCTCTGTTTCCTCTCACTATTAACCTGTTTAAAAAGTACCCTCATTTTCCCTCTCTATTACCCTGTTTAAAAAGTACCCTCAGTTTCCTCTCTCTATTACCCCGTTTAAAAAATACTCTCTGTTTCCTCTCTCTATTACCCTGTTTAAAAAGTTATCTGTTTCCTCTCTCTATTACCCCGTTTAAAAAGTACTCTCTGTTTCCTCTCTCTATTACCCTGTTTAAAAAGTTATCTGTTGCCTCTCTCTATTACCCCGTTTAAAAAGTACCCTCAGATTCCTCTCTCTATTACCCTGTTTAAAAAGTACCCTCAGTTTCCCCTCTCTATTACCCTGTTTAAAAAGTACCCTCAGTTTCCTCTCTCTATTACCCTGTTAAATAAATACTCTCTGTTTCCTCTCGCTATTACCCTGTTTAAAAAGTATCATCAGTTTCCTCTCTCTATTACCATGTTTAAAAAATACCCTCTGTTTCCTCTCTCTATTAACCTGTTTAAAAAGTACCCTCATTTTCCCTCTCTATTACCCTGTTTAAAAAGAACCCTCTGTTTCCTCTCTCTATTACCCTGTTTGAAAAGTACCACTCAGTTTCCTCTCTCTATTACCCTGTTTTAAAAGTACACTCTGTTTCCTCTCTCTATTACACTGTTTAAAAAGTTAGCTGTTTCCTCTCTCTATTACCCTGTTTAAAATGTCCTCTGTTTCGTATCTCTATTACCCTGTTTTAAAAGTACTCTCTGTTTCCTTTCTCTATTACCCTGTTTAAAAAGTAACCTATGTTTCCTCTCTCTATTACCATGTTTTAAAAGTACTCTCTGTCTCCTCTCTCTATTACCCTGTTTAAAAAGTTATCTGTTTCCTCTCTCTATTACCCTGTTTAAAAAGTACTCTCAGTTTCCTCTCTTTATTACCCTGTTTAAAAAGTTCTCTCTTTCCTCTCTCTATTACCCTGTTTAAAAAGTTATCAGTTTCCTCTCTCTATTACCCTGTTTAAAATGTCCTCAGTTTCCTCTCTGTATTACCCTTTTTAAAAAGTACTCTCTGTTTCCTCTCTCTATTACCCAGTTTAAAAAGTTAGCTGTTTCCTCTCTCTATTACCCTGTTTAAAAAGTACCCTCTGTTTCCTCTCTCTATTACCCTGTTTAAAAAGTACCCTCTGTTTCCTCTCTCTATTACCCTGTTTGAAAAGTACCACTCAGTTTCCTCTCTCTATTACCCTGTTTTAAAAGTACACTCTGTTTCCTCTCTCTATTACACTGTTTAAAAAGTACTCTCTGTCTCCTCTCTCTATTACCCTGTTTAAAAAGTAATCTGTTTCCTCTCTCTATTACCCTGTTTAAAAAGTACCCCTCAGTTTCCCTTTTTATTACCCTGTTTAAAAAGTTCTCTGTTTCCTCTTTCTATTACCCTGTTTAAAAGTTATCAGTTTCCTCTCTCTATTACCCTGTTTAAAAAGTACCCTCAGTTTCCTCTCTCTGTTACCCTGTTTAAAATGTACCCTCAGTTTCCTCTCTCTATTACCCTGTTTTAAAAGTACCCTCTGTTTCCTCTCTCTATTACCCTGTTTAAAAAGTACTCTCTGTTTCCTCTCTCTATTACCCAGTTTAAAAAGTTAGCTGTTTCCTCTCTCTATTACCCTGTTTAAAAAGTACCCTCAGTTTCCTCTCTCTGTTACCCTGTTTAAAAAGTACCCTTAGTTTCCTCTCTCTATTACCCTGTTTTAAAAGTACTCTCTGTTTCCTCTCTCTATTACCCTGTTTAAAAAGTACTCTCTGTTTCCTCTCTCTATTACCCTGTTTAAAAAGTTAGCTGTTTCCTCTCTCTATTACCCTGTTTAAAAAGTACTCTCAGTTTCCTCTCTATATTACCCTGTTTAAAAAGTACCCTCTGTTTCCTCTCTCTATTACCCTGTTTGAAAAGTACCCCTCAGCTTCCTCTCTCTTTTACCCTGTTTAAAATGTCTTCTGTTTCCTCTCTCTAGTACCCTGTTTAACAAGTACCCTCAGTTTCCTATCTCTATTACCCTGTTTCAAAAGTACACCCAGTTTCCTCTCTCTATTACCCTGTTTAAAAAGTACCCTCAGTTTCCTCTCTCTATTACCCTGTTTAAAAAGTACCCTCAGTTTCCCCTCTCTATTACCCTGTTTAAAAAGTACTCTCAGTTTCCTCTCTCTATTACCCTGTTAAATAAATACTCTCTGTTTCCTCTCGCTATTACCCTGTTTAAAAAGTATCATCAGTTTCCTCTCTCTATTACCCTGTTTAAAAAGTACTCCCTGTTTCCTCTCTCTATTAACCTGTTTAAAAAGTACCCTCATTTTCCCTCTCTATTACCCTGTTTAAAAAGTACCCTCAGTTTCCTCTCTCTATTACCCTGTTTAAAAAGTACCCTCTGTTTCCTCTCTCTATTACCCTGTTTAAAAAGTACCCTCTGTTTCCTCTCTCTATTACCCTGTTTGAAAAGTACCACTCAGTTTCCTCTCTCTATTACCCTGTTTTAAAAGTACACTCTGTTTCCTCTCTCTATTACACTGTTTAAAAAGTACTCTCTGTCTCCTCTCTCTATTACCCTGTTTAAAAAGTAATCTGTTTCCTCTCTCTATTACCCTGTTTAAAAAGTACCCCTCAGTTTCCCTTTTTATTACCCTGTTTAAAAAGTTCTCTGTTTCCTCTTTCTATTACCCTGTTTAAAAGTAATCAGTTTCCTCTCTCTATTACCCTGTTTAAAAAGTACCCTCAGTTTCCTCTCTCTGTTACCCTGTTTAAAATGTACCCTCAGTTTCCTCTCTCTATTACCCTGTTTTAAAAGTACCCTCTGTTTCCTCTCTCTATTACCCTGTTTAAAAAGTACTCTCTGTTTCCTCTCTCTATTACCCAGTTTAAAAAGTTAGCTGTTTCCTCTCTCTATTACCCTGTTTAAAAAGTACCCTCAGTTTCCTCTCTCTGTTACCCTGTTTAAAAAGTACCCTCAGTTTCCTCTCTCTATTACCCTGTTTTAAAAGTACTCTCTGTTTCCTCTCTCTATTACCCTGTTTAAAAAGTACTCTCTGTTTCCTCTCTCTATTACCCTGTTTAAAAAGTTAGCTGTTTCCTCTCTCTATTACCCTGTTTAAAAAGTACTCTCAGTTTCCTCTCTATATTACCCTGTTTAAAAAGTACCCTCTGTTTCCTCTCTCTATTACCCTGTTTGAAAAGTACCACTAAGTTTCCTCTCTCTATTAACCTGTTTAAAATGTCCTCTGTTTCCTCTCTCTATTACCCTCTTTAAAAAGTGATCTGTTTCCTCTCTCTATTACCCTGTTTAAAAAGTACCCTCAGTTTCCTCTCTCTATTACCCTGTTTCAAAAGTACATACAGTTTCCTCTCTCTATTACCCTTTTTAAAAAAGTACTCTCAGTTTCCTCTCTCTATTACCCTGTTTAAAAAGTACTCTCAGTTTCCTCTCTCTATTACCCCGTTTAAAAAGTACCCTCAGTTTCCTCTCTCTGTTACCCTGTTAAAAAGTACCCTCAGTTTCCTCTCTCTATTACCCTGTTTAAAAAGTACCCTCAGTTTCCTCTATCTATTACCCTGTTTAAAAAGTACCCTCTGTTTCCTCTCTCTATTACCCTGTTTGAAAAGTACCACTCAGTTTCCTCTCCCTATTACCCTGTTTTAAAAGTACACTCTGTTTCCTCCCTCTATTACCCTGTTTAAAAAGTACCCTCAATTTCCCCTCTTTATTACCCTGTTTAAAAAGTAATCAGTTTCCTCTCTCTATTACCCTGTTTAAAAAGTACCCTCAGTTTCCTCTCTCTGTTACCCTGTTAAAAAGTACCCTCAGTTACCTCTCTCTATTACCCTGTTTAAAAAGTTAGCTGTTTCCTCTCTCTATTACCCTGTTTCAAAAGTACCCCCCGTTTCCTCTCTCTATTATCCTGTTTAAAAAGTACTCTCAGTTCCCTCTCTCTATTACCCTGTTTTAAAAGTACTCTCTGTCTCCTCTCTCTATTACCCTGTTTTAAAAGTACTCTCTGATTCCTCTCTCTATTACCCTGTTTAAAAAGTACCCTCTGTTTCCTCTCTCTATTACCCTGTTTAAAAAGTTAGCTGTTTCCTCTCTCTATTACCCTGTTTAAAATGTCCTCTGTTTCCTATCTCTATTACCCTATTTTAAAAGTACCCTCTGTTTCCTTTCTCTATTACCCTGTTTAAAAAGTAACCTATGTTTCCTCTCTCTATTACCCTGTTTCAAAAGTACACTCTGTTTCCTCTCTCAATTACACTGTTTAAAAAGTACTCTCTGTCTCCTCTCTCTATTACCCTGTTTAAAAAGTTATCTGTTTCCTCTCTCTATTACCCTGTTTATGGAGTACCCTCTGTTTCCTCTCTCTATTACCCTGTTTAAAAAGTTAGATGTTTCCTCTCTCTATTACCCTGTTTAAAAAGTACTCTCAGTATCCTCTCTCTATTACCCTGTTTAAAAAGTACTCTCAGTTTCCTCTCTCTATTACCCTGTTTAAAAAGTACTCTCTGTTTCCTCTCTCTATTACCCTGTTTAAAAAGTACCCTCTGTTTCCTCTCTCTATTACCCTGTTTTAAAAGTACACTCTGTCTCCTCTCTCTATTACCCTGTTTAAAAAGTAATCTGTTTCCTCTCTCTATTACCCTGTTTAAAAAGTACCCATCAGTTTCCCTTTTTATTACCCTGTTAAAAAAGTCTCTGTTTCCTCTTTCTATTACCCTGTTTAAAAGTTATCAGTTTCCTCTCTCTATTACCCTGTTTAAAAAGTACCCTCAGTTTCCTCTCTCTGTTACCCTGTTTAAAATGTACCCTCAGTTTCCTCTCTCTATTACCCTGTTTTAAAAGTACCCTCTGTTTCCTCTCTCTATTACCCTGTTTAAAAAGTACTCTCTGTTTCCTCTCTCTATTACCCAGTTTAAAAAGTTAGCTGTTTCCTCTCTCTATTACCCTGTTTAAAAAGTACCCTCAATTTCCTCTCTCTGTTACCCTGTTTAAAAAGTACCCTCAGTTTCCTCTCTCTATTACCCTGTTTTAAAAGTACTCTCTGTTTCCTCTCTCTATTACCCTGTTTAAAAAGTACTCTCTGTTTCCTCTCTCTATTACCCTGTTTAAAAAGTTATCTGTTTCCTCTCTCTATTACCCTGTTTAAAAAGTACTCTCAGTTTCCTCTCTATATTACCCTGTTTAAAAAGTACCCTCTGTTTCCTCTCTCTATTACCCTGTTTGAAAAGCACCACTAAGTTTCCTCTCTCTATTAACCTGTTTAAAATGTCCTCTGTTTCCTCTCTCTATTACCCTCTTTAAAAAGTGATCTGTTTCCTCTCTCTATTACCCTGTTTAAAAAGTACCCCTCAGTTTCCTCTCTCTTTTACCCTGTTTAAAATGTCTTCTGTTTCCTCTCTCTATTACCCTGTTTAAAAAGTACCCTCAGTTTCCTCTCTCTATTACCCTGTTTCAAACGTAGCACCCAGTTTCCTCTCTCTATTACCCTATTTAAAAAGTACTCTCAGTTTCCTCTCTCTATTACCCTGTTTAAAAAGTACCCTCTGTTTCCTCTCTCTATTACCCTGTTTGAAAAGTACCACTAAGTTTCCTCTCTCTATTAACCTGTTTAAAATGTCCTCTGTTTCCTCTCTCTCTTACCCTCTTTAAAAAGTGATCTGTTTCCTCTCTCTATTACCCTGTTTAAAAAGTACCCTCAGTTTCCTCTCTCTATTACCCTGTTTCAAAAGTACATACAGTTTCCTCTCTCTATTACCTTTTTTAAAAAGTACTCTCAGTTTCCTCTCTCTATTACCCTGTTTAAAAAGTACTCTCAGTTTCCTCTCTCTATTACCCCGTTTAAAAAGTACTCTCAGTTTCCTCTCTCTGTTACCCTGTTAAAAAGTACCCTCAGTTTCCTCTCTCTATTACCCTGTTTGAAAAGTACCACTCAGTTTCCTCTCTCTATTACCCTGTTTTAAAAGTACACTCTGTTTCCTCTCTCTATTACACTGTTTAAAAAGTTAGCTGTTTCCTCTCTCTATTACCCTGTTTAAAATGTCCTCTGTTTCGTATCTCTATTACCCTGTTTTAAAAGTACTCTCTGTTTCCTTTCTCTATTACCCTGTTTAAAAAGTAACCTATGTTTCCTCTCTCTATTACCATGTTTTAAAAGTACTCTCTGTCTCCTCTCTCTATTACCCTGTTTAAAAAGTTATCTGTTTCCTCTCTCTATTACCCTGTTTAAAAAGTACTCTCAGTTTCCTCTCTTTATTACCCTGTTTAAAAAGTTCTCTCTTTCCTCTCTCTATTACCCTGTTTAAAAAGTTATCAGTTTCCTCTCTCTATTACCCTGTTTAAAATGTCCTCAGTTTCCTCTCTGTATTACCCTGTTTAAAAAGTACCCTCAGTTTCCTCTCTCTATTACCCTGTTTTAAAAGTACTCTCTGTTTCCTCTCTCTATTACCCTGTTTAAGGAGTACCCTCTGTTTCCTCTCTCTATTACCCTGTTTAAAAAGTTATATGTTTCCTCTCTCTATTACCCTGTTTAAAAACTTATCAGTTTCCTCTCTCTATTACCCTGTTTAAAAAGTACTCTTAGTTTACTCTCTCTATTACCCTGTTTAAAAAGTACCCTCTGTTTCCTCTCTCTATTACCCTGTTTAAAAAGTACATTCTGTTTCCACTCACTATTACCCTGTTTGAAAAGTACCACTCAGTTTCCTCTCTCTATTACCCTGTTTAAAATGTCTTCTGTTTCCTCTCTCTATTACCCTGTTTAAAAAGTACCCTCAGTTTCCTCTCTCTATTACCCTCTTTCAAAAGTACATCCAGTTTCCTCTCTCTATTACCCTGTTTAAAAAGTACCCTCAGTTTCCTCTCTCTATTACCCTGTTTAAAAAGTACCCTCTGTTACCTCTCTCTATTACCCTGTTTGAAAAGTACCACTCAGTTTCCTCTCTCTATTAACCTGTTTAAAATGTCCTCTGTTTCCTCTCTCTATTACCCTCTTTAAAAAGTGATCTGTTTCCTCTCTCTATTACCCTGTTTAAAAAGTACCCTCAGTTTCCTCTCTCTATTACCCTGTTTAAAAAGTACTATCTGTCTCCTCTCTCTATTACCCTGTTTAAAAAGTACCCTCAGTTTCCCCTCTTTATTACCCTGTTTAAAAAGTTATCAGTTTCCTCTCTCTATTACCCCGTTTAAAAAGTACCCTCAGTTTCCTCTCTCTGTTACCCTGTTTAAAAAGTACTCTCAGTTTCCTCTCTCTATTACCCTGTTTGAAAAGTACCCCTCAGTTTCCTCTCTCTATTACCCTGTTTAAAATGTCTTCTGTTTCCTCTCTCTATTACCCTGTTTAAAAACTACCCTCAGTTTCCTCTCTCTATTACCCTGTTTCAAAAGTACACCCAGTTTCCTCTCTCTATTACCCTGTTTAAAAAGTACTATCTGTCTCCTCTCTCTATTACCCTGTTTAAAAAGTATCCTCTGTTGCCTCTCTCTATTACCCTGTTTAAAAAGTACCCCTCAGTTTCCTCTCTCTATTACCCTGTTTAAAAAGTACCCCTCAGTTTCCTCTCTCTATTACCCTGTTTAAAAAGTACCCTCAGTTTCCTCTCTCTATTACCCTGTTTAAAAAGTACTCTCTGTTTCCTCTCTCTATTATCCTGTTTAAGAAGTACCCTCTGTTTCCTCTCTCTATTACCCTGTTTAAAAAGTTAGCTTTTTCCTCTCTCTATTACCCTGTTTCAAAAGTACTCCCCGTTTCATCTCTCTATTATGCTGTTTAAAAAGTACTCTCAGTTTCCTCTCTCTATTACCCTGTTTAAAAAGTACTCTCTGTCTCCTCTCTCTATTACCCTGTTTTAAAGGTACTCTCTGTTTCCTCTCTCTATTACCCTGTTTAAAAAGTACCCTCTGTTTCCTCTCTCTATTACCCTGTTTAAAAAGTACCCTCTGTTTCCTCTCTCTATTACCCTGTTTGAAAAGTACCACTCAGTTTCCTCTCTCTATTACCCTGTTTAAAAAGTACCCTCAGTTTCCTCTCTATTACCCTGTTTCAAAAGTTCACTGAGTTTCCTCTCTTTATAACCCTGTTTAAAAAGGTATCTGTTTCCTCTCTCTATTACCCTGTTTAATTAGTAGCCTCAGTTTCCTCTCTCTATTACCCTGCTTAAAAAGTACCCTCTGTTTCCCTACTCTATTACCCTGTTTAAAAAGCATCTGTTTCCTCTCTGTATTACCCTGTTTAAAAAGTACCCTCAGTTTCCCCTCTCTATTACCCTGTTTAAAAAGTACCCTCAGTTTCCTCTCTCTATTACCCTGTTAAATAAATACTCTCTGTTTCCTCTCGCTATTACCCTGTTTAAAAAGTACCATCAGTTTCCTCTCTCTATTACCATGTTTAAAAAGTACTCTCAGTTTCCTCTCTCTATTACCCCGTTTAAAAAATACTCTCTGTTTCCTCTCTCTATTACCCTGTTTAAAAAGTTATCTGTTTCCTCTCTCTATTACCCCGTTTAAAAAGTACCCTCAGATTCCTCTCTCTATTACCCTGTTTAAAAAGTACCCTCAGTTTCCCCTCTCTATTACCCTGTTTAAAAAGTACCCTCAGTTTCCTCTCTCTATTACCCTGTTAATTAAATACTCTCTGTTTCCTCTCGCTATTACCCTGTTTATAAAGTATCATCAGTTTCCTCTCTCTATTACCCTGTTTAAAAAGTACCCTCTGTTTCCTCTCTCTATTAACCTGTTTAAAAAGTACCCTCATTTTCCCTCTCTATTACCCTGTTTAAAAAGTACCCTCAGTTTCCTCTCTCTATTACCCTGTTTAAAAGTACCCTCTGTTTCCTCTCTCTATTACCCTGTTTAAAAAGTACCCTCTGTTTCCTCTCTCTATTACCCTGTTTGAAAAGTACCACTCAGTTTCCTCTCTCTATTACCCTGTTTTAAAAGTACACTCTGTTTCCTCTCTCTATTACACTGTTTAAAAAGTACTCTCTGTCTCCTCTCTCTGTTACCCTGTTTAAAAAGTCATCTGTTTCCTCTCTCTATTACCCTGTTTAAAAAGTACCCCTTCAGTTTCCCTTTTTATTACCCTGTTTAAAAAGGTCTCTGTTTCCTCTCTCTATTACCCTGTTTAAAAAGTTATCAGTTTCCTCTCTCTATTACCCTGTTTAAAAAGTACCCTCAGTTTCCTCTCTCTGTTACCCTGTTTAAAAAGTACCCTCAGTTTCCTCTCTCTATTACCCTGTTTTAAAAGTACTCTCTGTTTCCTCTCTCTATTACCCTGTTTAAAAAGTACTCTCTGTTTCCTCTCTCTATTACCCTGTTTAAAAAGTTAGCTGTTTCCTCTCTCTATTACCCTGTTTAAAAAGTACCCTCAGTTTCCCCTCTCTATTACCCTGTTTAAAAAGTACCCTCAGTTTCCTCTCTCTATTACCCTGTTAAATAAATACTCTCTGTTTCCTCTCGCTATTACCCTGTTTAAAAAGTTATCTGTTTCCTCTCTCTATTACCCTGTTTAATTAGTACTCTCTGTTTCCTCTCACTATTAACCTGTTTAAAAAGTACCCTCATTTTCCCTCTCTATTACCCTGTTTAAAAAGTACTCTCAGTTTCCTCTCTCTATTACCCTGTTAAATAAATACTCTCTGTTTCCTCTCGCTATTACCCTGTTGAAAAAGTACCATCAGTTTCCTCTCTCTATTACCCTGTTTAAAAAGTACTCTATGTTTCCTCTCTCTATTAACCTGTTTAAAAAGTACCCTCATTTTCCCTCTCTATTACCCTGTTTAAAAAGTACACTCAGTTTCCTCTCTCTATTACCCCGTTTAAAAAATACTCTCTGTTTCCTCTCTCTATTACCCTGTTAAAAAAGTACCCCTCAGATTCCTCTCTCTATTACCCTGTTTAAAAAGTATTCTCTGTTTCCTCTCTCTATTACCCTGTTTAAAAAGTTATCTGTTTCCTCTCTCTATTAACCTGTTTAAAAAGTACCCTCATTTTCCCTCTCTATTACCCTGTTTAAAAAGGACATTCAGTTTCCTCTCTCTATTACCCCGTTTAAAAAATACTCTCTGTTTCCTCTCTCTATTACCCTGTTTAGAAGTACTCTCTGTTTCCTCTCTCTATTACCCTGTTTAAAAAGTACTCTCTGTCTCCTCTCTCTATTACCCGGTTAAAAAAGTTATCTGTTTCCTCTCTCTATTACCCTGTTTAAAAAGTACGCTCAGTTTCCTCTCTCTATTACCCTGTTTAAAAAGTACTCTATGTTTCCTCTCTATTACCCTGTTTAAAAAGTTATCTGTTTCCTCTCTCTATTAACCTGTTTAAAAAGTACCCTCATTTTCAGTCTCTATTACCCTGTTTAAAAAGGACTCTCAGTTTCCTCTCTCTATTACCCCGTTTAAAAAATACTCTCTGTTTCCTCTCTCTATTACCCTGTTTAGAAGTACTCTCTGTTTCCTCTCTCTATTACCCTGTTTAAAAAGTACTCTCTGTCTCCTCTCTCTATTACCCGGTTTAAAAAGTTATCTGTTTCCTCTCTCTATTACCCTGTTTAAAAAGTACTCTCAGTTTCCTCTCTTTATTACCCTGTTTAAAAAGTTCTCTCTTTCCTCTCTCTATTACCCTGTTTAAAAAGTACTCTCTGTTTCCTCTCACTATTAACCTGTTTAAAAAGTACCCTCATTTTCCCTCTCTATTACCCTGTTTAAAAAGTACTCTCAGTTTCCTCTCTCTATTACCCCGTTTAAAAAATACTCTCTGTTTCCTCTCTCTATTACCCTGTTTAAAAAGTTATCTGTTTCCTCTCTCTATTACCCCGTTTAAAAAGTACTCTCTGTTTCCTCTCTCTATTACCCTGTTTAAAAAGTTATCTGTTGCCTCTCTCTATTACCCCGTTTAAAAAGTACCCTCAGATTCCTCTCTCTATTACCCTGTTTAAAAAGTACCCTCAGTTTCCCCTCTCTATTACCCTGTTTAAAAAGTACCCTCAGTTTCCTCTCTCTATTACCCTGTTAAATAAATACTCTCTGTTTCCTCTCGCTATTACCCTGTTTAAAAAGTATCATCAGTTTCCTCTCTCTATTACCATGTTTAAAAAATACCCTCTGTTTCCTCTCTCTATTAACCTGTTTAAAAAGTACCCTCATTTTCCCTCTCTATTACCCTGTTTAAAATGAACCCTCTGTTTCCTCTCTCTATTACCCTGTTTGAAAAGTACCACTCAGTTTCCTCTCTCTATTACCCTGTTTAAAAAGTACCCTCTGTTTCCTCTCTCTATTACACTGTTTAAAAAGTACTCTCTGTCTCCTCTCTCTATTACCCTGTTTAAAAAGTAATCTGTTTCCTCTCTCTATTACCCTGTTTAAAAAGTACCCCTCAGTTTCCCTTTTTATTACCCTGTTTAAAAAGTTATCTGTTTCCTCTCTCTATTACCCTGTTTAAAAAGTTATCAGTTTCCTCTCTCTATTACCCTGTTTAAAAAGTACCCTCAGTTTCCTATCTCTGTTACCCTGTTTAAAAAGTACCCTCAGTTTCCTCTCTCTATTACCCTGTTTTAAAAGTACTCTCTGTTTCCTCTCTCTATTACCCTGTTTAAAAAGTACTCTCTGTTTCCTCTCTCTATTACCCTGTTTAAAAAGTTAGCTGTTTCCTCTCTCTATTACCCTGTTTAAAAAGTACCCTCATTTTCCCTCTCTATTACCCTGTTTAAAAAGGACTCTCAGTTACATCTCTCTATTACCCCTTTTAAAAAATACTCTCTGTTTCCTCTCTCTATTACCCTGTTTAGAAGTACTCTCTGTTTCCTCTCTCTTTTACCCTGTTTAAAAAGTACTCTCTGTCTCCTCTCTCTATTACCCGGTTTAAAAAGTTATCTGTTTCCTCTCTCTATTACCCTGTTTAAAAAGTACTCTCAGTTTCCTCTCTTTATTACCCTGTTTAAAAAGTTCTCTCTTTCCTCTCTCTATTACCCTGTTTAAAAAGTACTCTCTGTTTCCTCTCACTATTAACCTGTTTAAAAAGTACCCTCATTTTCCCTCTCTATTACCCTGTTTAAAAAGTACTCTCAGTTTCCTCTCTCTATTACCCCGTTTAAAAAATACTCTCTGTTTCCTCTCTCTATTACCCTGTTTAAAAAGTTATCAGTTTCCTCTCTCTATTACCCTGTTTAAAAAGTACCCTCAGTTTCCTATCTCTGTTACCCTGTTTAAAAAGTACCTTCAGTTTCCTCTCTCTATTACCCTGTTTTAAAAGTACTCTCTGTTTCCTCTCTCTATTACCCTGTTTAAAAAGTACTCTCTGTTTCCTCTCTCTATTACCCTGTTTAAAAAGTTAGCTGTTTCCTCTCTCTATTACCCTGTTTAAAAAGTACCCCCATTTTCCCTCTCTATTACCCTGTTTAAAAAGGACTCTCAGTTACATCTCTCTATTACCCCTTTTAAAAAATACTCTCTGTTTCCTCTCTCTATTACCCTGTTTAGAAGTACTCTCTGTTTCCTCTCTCTATTACCCTGTTTAAAAAGTACTCTCTGTCTCCTCTCTCTATTACCCGGTTTAAAAAGTTATCTGTTTCCTCTCTCTATTACCCTGTTTAAAAAGTACTCTCAGTTTCCTCTCTTTATTACCCTGTTTAAAAAGTTCTCTCTTTCCTCTCTCTATTACCCTGTTTAAAAAGTACTCTCTGTTTCCTCTCACTATTAACCTGTTTAAAAAGTACCCTCATTTTCCCTCTCTATTACCCTGTTTAAAAAGTACTCTCAGTTTCCTCTCTCTATTACCCCGTTTAAAAAATACTCTCTGTTTCCTCTCTCTATTACCCTGTTTAAAAAGTACTCTCTGTTTCCTCTCTCTATTACCCTGTTTAAAAAGTTATCTGTTGCCTCTCTCTATTACCCCGTTTAAAAAGTACCCTCAGATTCCTCTCTCTATTACCCTGTTTAAAAAGTACCCTCAGTTTCCCCTCTCTATTACCCTGTTTAAAAAGTACCCTCAGTTTCCTCTCTCTATTACCCTGTTAAATAAATACTCTCTGTTTCCTCTCGCTATTACCCTGTTTAAAAAGTATCATCAGTTTCCTCTCTCTATTACCATGTTTAAAAAATACCCTCTGTTTCCTCTCTCTATTAACCTGTTTAAAAAGTACCCTCATTTTCCCTCTCTATTACCCTGTTTAAAATGAACCCTCTGTTTCCTCTCTCTATTACCCTGTTTGAAAAGTACCACTCAGTTTCCTCTCTCTATTACCCTGTTTAAAAAGTACCCTCTGTTTCCTCTCTCTATTACACTGTTTAAAAAGTACTCTCTGTCTCCTCTCTCTATTACCCTGTTTAAAAAGTAATCTGTTTCCTCTCTCTATTACCCTGTTTAAAAAGTACCCCTCAGTTTCCCTTTTTATTACCCTGTTTAAAAAGTTCTCTGTTTCCTCTCTCTATTACCCTGTTTAAAAAGTTATCAGTTTCCTCTCTCTATTACCCTGTTTAAAAAGTACCCTCAGTTTCCTATCTCTGTTACCCTGTTTAAAAAGTACCCTCAGTTTCCTCTCTCTATTACCCTGTTTTAAAAGTACTCTCTGTTTCCTCTCTCTATTACCCTGTTTAAAAAGTACTCTCTGTTTCCTCTCTCTATTACCCTGTTTAAAAAGTTAGCTGTTTCCTCTCTCTATTACCCTGTTTAAAAAGTACCCTCATTTTCCCTCTCTATTACCCTGTTTAAAAAGGACTCTCAGTTTCCTCTCTCTATTACCCCTTTTAAAAAATACTCTCTGTTTCCTCTCTCTATTACCCTGTTTAGAAGTACTCTCTGTTTCCTCTCTCTATTACCCTGTTTAAAAAGTACTCTCTGTCTCCTCTCTCTATTACCCGGTTTAAAAAGTTATCTGTTTCCTCTCTCTATTACCCTGTTTAAAAAGTACTCTCAGTTTCCTCTCTTTATTACCCTGTTTAAAAAGTTCTCTCTTTCCTCTCTCTATTACCCTGTTTAAAAAGTACTCTCTGTTTCCTCTCACTATTAACCTGTTTAAAAAGTACCCTCATTTTCCCTCTCTATTACCCTGTTTAAAAAGTACTCTCAGTTTCCTCTCTCTATTACCCCGTTTAAAAAATACTCTCTGTTTCCTCTCTCTATTACCCTGTTAAAAAAGTACCCCTCAGATTCCTCTCTCTATTACCCTGTTTTAAAAGTACTCTCTGTTTCCTCTCTCTATTACCCTGTTTAAAAAGTACTCTCTGTTTCCTCTCTCTATTACCCTGTTTAAAAAGTTATCTGTTTCCTCTCTCTATTACCCTGTTTAAAAAGTACCCTCATTTTCCCTCTCTATTACCCTGTTTAAAAAGGACTCTCAGTTTCCTCTCTCTATTACCCCGTTTAAAAAATACTCTCTGTTTCCTCTCTCTATTACCCTGTTTAGAAGTACTCTCTGTTTCCTCTCTCTATTACCCTGTTTAAAAAGTACTCTCTGTCTCCTCTCTCTATTACCCGGTTTAAAAAGTTATCTGTTTCCTCTCTCTATTACCCTGTTTAAAAAGTACTCTCAGTTTCCTCTCTTTATTACCCTGTTTAAAAAGTTCTCTCTTTCCTCTCTCTATTACCCTGTTTAAAAAGTACTCTCTGTTTCCTCTCACTATTAACCTGTTTAAAAAGTACCCTCATTTTCCCTCTCTATTACCCTGTTTAAAAAGTACTCTCAGTTTCCTCTCTCTATTACCCCGTTTAAAAAATACTCTCTGTTTCCTCTCTCTATTACCCTGTTTAAAAAGTTATCTGTTTCCTCTCTCTATTACCCCGTTTAAAAAGTACTCTCTGTTTCCTCTCTCTATTACC
The DNA here is from genome assembly GCF_965601325.2 of Salmo salar. Taxonomy (NCBI): domain Eukaryota; kingdom Metazoa; phylum Chordata; class Actinopteri; order Salmoniformes; family Salmonidae; genus Salmo; species Salmo salar. The sequence continues at coordinate 32,433,617 of NC_138307.1, read as the reverse complement.
CTGTTTAAAAAGTTATCTGTTTCCTCTCTCTATTACCCCGTTTAAAAAGTACCCTCAGTTTCCCTCTCTCTATTACCCTGTTTAAAAAGTACCCTCAGTTTCCTCTCTCTATTACCCTGTTAAATAAATACTCTCTGTTTCCTCTCGCTATTACCCTGTTTAAAAAGTATCATCAGTTTCCTCTCTCTATTACCCTGTTTAAAAAGTACCCTCTGTTTCCTCTCTCTATTAACCTGTTTAAAAAGTACCCTCATTTTCCCTCTCTATTACCCTGTTTAAAAAGTACCCTCAGTTTCCTCTCTCTATTACCCTGTTTAAAAAGTACCCTCTGTTTCCTCTCTCTATTACCCTGTTTAAAAAGTACCCTCTGTTTCCTCTCTCTATTACCCTGTTTGAAAAGTACCACTCAGTTTCCTCTCTCTATTACCCTGTTTTAAAAGTACACTCTGTTTCCTCTCTCTATTACACTGTTTAAAAAGTACTCTCTGTCTCCTCTCTCTATTACCCTGTTTAAAAAGTCATCTGTTTCCTCTCTCTATTACCCTGTTTAAAAAGTACCCCTCAGTTTCCCTTTTTATTACCCTGTTTAAAAAGTTCTCTGTTTCCTCTCTCTATTACCCTGTTTAAAAAGTACCCTCAGTTTCCTATCTCTGTTACCCTGTTTAAAAAGTACCCTCAGTTTCCTCTCTCTATTACCCTGTTTTAAAAGTACTCTCTGTTTCCTCTCTCTATTACCCTGTTTAAAAAGTACTCTCTGTTTCCTCTCTCTATTACCCTGTTTAAAAAGTTAGCTGTTTCCTCTCTCTATTACCCTGTTTAAAAAGTACCCTCATTTTCCCTCTCTATTACCCTGTTTAAAAAGGACTCTCAGTTTCCTCTCTCTATTACCCCGTTTAAAAAATACTCTCTGTTTCCTCTCTCTATTACCCTGTTTAGAAGTACTCTCTGTTTCCTCTCTCTATTACCCTGTTTAAAAAGTACTCTCTGTCTCCTCTCTCTATTACCCGGTTTAAAAAGTTATCTGTTTCCTCTCTCTATTACCCTGTTTAAAAAGTTCGCTCCGTTTCCTCTCTCTATTACCCTGTTTAAAATATCCGTTTCCTCTCTCTATTACCCTGTTTAAAAAGTACCCTCAGTTTCCTCTCTCTATTACCCTGTTTAAAAAGTACTCTCAGTTTCCTCTCTCTATTACCCTGTTTTAAAAGTACTCTCTGTTTCCTCTCTCTATTACCCTGTTTAAAAAGTACTCTCTGTTTCCTCTCTCTATTACCCTGTTTAAAAAGTTATCTGTTTCCTCTCTCTATTAACCTGTTTAAAAAGTACCCTCATTTTCCCTCTCTATTACCCTGTTTAAAAAGGACTCTCAGTTTCCTCTCTCTATTACCCCGTTTAAAAAATACTCTCTGTTTCCTCTCTCTATTACCCTGTTTAGAAGTACTCTCTGTTTCCTCTCTCTATTACCCTGTTTAAAAAGTACTCTCTGTCTCCTCTCTCTATTACCCGGTTTAAAAAGTTATCTGTTTCCTCTCTCTATTACCCTGTTTAAAAAGTACACTCAGTTTCCTCTCTTTATTACCCTGTTTAAAAAGTTCTCTCTTTCCTCTCTCTATTACCCTGTTTAAAAAGTACTCTCTGTTTCCTCTCACTATTAACCTGTTTAAAAAGTACCCTCATTTTCCCTCTCTATTACCCTGTTTAAAAAGTACTCTCAGTTTCCTCTCTCTATTACCCCGTTTAAAAAATACTCTCTGTTTCCTCTCTCTATTACCCTGTTTAAAAAGTTATCTGTTTCCTCTCTCTATTACCCCGTTTAAAAAGTACTCTCTGTTTCCTCTCTCTATTACCCTGTTTAAAAAGTATCTGTTTCCTCTCTCTATTACCCTGTTTAAAAAGTACCCTCAGTTTCCTCTCTCTATTACCCTGTTTAAAAAGTACCCTCAGTTTCCCCTCTCTATTACCCTGTTTAAAAAGTACCCTCAGTTTCCTCTCTCTATTACCCTGTTAAATAAATACTCTCTGTTTCCTCTCGCTATTACCCTGTTTAAAAAGTACTCATCAGTTTCCTCTCTCTATTACCCTGTTTAAAAAGTACCCTCTGTTTCCTCTCTCTATTAACCTGTTTAAAAAGTACCCTCATTTTCCCTCTCTATTACCCTGTTTAAAAAGTACCCTCAGTTTCCTCTCTCTATTACCCTGTTTAAAAAGTACTCTCTGTTTCCTCTCTCTATTACCCTGTTTAGAAGTACACTCGTTTCCTCTCTCTATTACCCTGTTTAAAAAGTACTCTCTGTCTCCTCTCTCTATTACCCTGTTTAAAAAGTTATCTGTTTCCTCTCTCTATTACCCTGTTTAAAAAGTACGCTCAGTTTCCTCTCTCTATTACCCTGTTTAAAAAGTACTCTCTGTTTCCTCTCTCTATTACCCTGTTTAAAAAGTTATCTGTTTCCTCTCTCTATTAACCTGTTTAAAAAGTACCCTCATTTTCAGTCTGTATTACCCTGTTTAAAAAGTACTCTCAGTTTCCTCTCTCTATTACCCCGTTTAAAAAATACTCTCTGTTTCCTCGACTCTATTACCCTGTTTAGAAGTACTCTCTGTTTCCTCTCTCTATTACCCTGTTTAAAAAGTACTGTTTCCTCTCTGTATTACCCTGTTTAAAATGATATCTGTTTCCTCTCTCTATTACCCTGTTTAAAAAGTATTATTTTTCCTCTCTCTAATACCCTGTTTAAAAAGTCCTCTCTTTCCTCTCTATATTACCCTGTTTAAAAAGTACTCTCAGTTTCCTCTCTCTATTACCCTGTTTAAAAAGTAGCCTCAGTTTCCTATCTCTATTACCCTCTTTAAAAAGTACTCTCTGTTTCCTCTCTCTATTACCCTGTTTAAAAAGTACCCTCTGTTTCCTCTCTCTATTACCCTGTTCAAAAAGTAATCTCAGTTTCCTCTCTCTATTACCCTGTTTAAAAAGTACCCTCTGTTTCCTCTCTCTATTACCCTGTTTAAAAAGTACTCTCTGTTTCCTCTCTCTATTACCCTGTTTAAAAAGTACCCTCAGTTTCCTCTCTCTATTACCCTGTTAAATAAATACTCTCTGTTTCCTCTCGCTATTACCCTGTTTAAAAAGTATCATCAGTTTCCTCTCTCTATTACCCTGTTTAAAAAGTACTCCCTGTTTCCTCTCTCTATTAACCTGTTTAAAAAGTACCCTCATTTTCCCTCTCTATTACCCTGTTTAAAAAGTACCCTCAGTTTCCTCTCTCTATTACCCTGTTTAAAAAGTACCCTCTGTTTCCTCTCTCTATTACCCTGTTTAAAAAGTACCCTCTGTTTCCTCTCTCTATTACCCTGTTTGAAAAGTACCACTCAGTTTCCTCTCTCTATTACCCTGTTTTAAAAGTACACTCTGTTTCCTCTCTCTATTACACTGTTTAAAAAGTACTCTCTGTCTCCTCTCTCTATTACCCTGTTTAAAAAGGCATCTGTTTCCTCTCTCTATTACCCTGTTTAAAAAGTACCCCTCAGTTTCCCTTTTTATTACCCTGTTTAAAAAGTTCTCTGTTTCCTCTCTCTATTACCCTGTTTAAAAAGTACCCTCAGTTTCCTCTCTCTGTTACCCTGTTTAAAAAGTACCCTCAGTTTCAGTCTCTATTACCCTGTTTAAAAAGTACTCTCAGTTTCCTCTCTCTATTACCCCGTTTAAAAAATACTCTCTGTTTCCTCTCTCTATTACCCTGTTTAAAAAGTTATCTGTTTCCTCTCTCTATTACCCCGTTTAAAAAGTATTCTCTGTTTCCTCTCTCTATTACCCTGTTTAAAAAGTTATCTGTTTCCTCTCTCTATTACCCCGTTTAAAAAGTACCCTCAGATTCCTCTCTCTATTACCCTGTTTAAAAAGTACCCTCAGTTTCCCCTCTCTATTACCCTGTATAAAAAGTACCCCCTCAGTTTCCTCTCTCTATTACCCTGTTAATTAAATACTCTCTGTTTCCTCTCGCTATTACCCTGTTTATAAAGTATCATCAGTTTCCTCTCTCTATTACCCTGTTTAAAAAGTACCCTCTGTTTCCTCTCTCTATTAACCTGTTTAAAAAGTACCCTCATTTTCGTTCTCTATTACCCTGTTTAAAAAGTACCCTCAGTTTCCTCTCTCTATTACCCTGTTTAAAAAGTACCCTCTGTTTCCTCTCTCTATTACCCTGTTTAAAAAGTACCCTCTGTTTCCTCTCTCTATTACCCTGTTTGAAAAGTACCACTCAGTTTCCTCTCTCTATTACCCTGTTTTAAAAGTACACTCTGTTTCCTCTCTCTATTACACTGTTTAAAAAGTACTCTCTGTCTCCTCTCTCTGTTACCCTGTTTAAAAAGTCATCTGTTTCCTCTCTCTATTACCCTGTTTAAAAAGTACCCCTCAGTTTCCCTTTTTATTACCCTGAATTACCTCAGTTTCCTCTCTCTATTACCCTGTTTAAAAAGTACCCTCAGTTTCCTCTCTCTGTTACCCTGTTTAAAAAGTACCCTCAGTTTCCTCTCTCTATTACCCTGTTTTAAAAGTACTCTCTGTTTCCTCTCTCTATTACCCTGTTTAAAAAGTACTCTCTGTTTCCTCTCTCTATTACCCTGTTTAAAAAGTTAGCTGTTTCCTCTCTCTATTACCCTGTTTAAAAAGTACCCTCAGTTTCCTCTCTCTATTACCCTGTTAAATAAATACTCTCTGTTTCCTCTCGCTATTACCCTGTTTAAAAAGTTATCTGTTTCCTCTCTCTATTACCCTGTTTAATTAGTACTCTCTGTTTCCTCTCACTATTAACCTGTTTAAAAAGTACCCTCATTTTCCCTCTCTATTACCCTGTTTAAAAAGTACTCTCAGTTTCCTCTCTCTATTACCCTGTTAAATAAATACTCTCTGTTTCCTCTCGCTATTACCCTGTTTAAAAAGTACACTCAGTTTCCTCTCTTTATTACCCTGTTTAAAAAGTACTCTCTGTCTCCTCTCTCTATTACCCGGTTAAAAAAGTTATCTGTTTCCTCTCTCTATTACCCTGTTTAAAAAGTACACTCAGTTTCCTCTCTCTATTACCCTGTTTAAAAAGTACTCTATGTTTCCTCTCTCTATTACCCTGTTTAAAAAGTTATCTGTTTCCTCTCTCTATTAACCTGTTTAAAAAGTACCCTCATTTTCAGTCTCTATTACCCTGTTTAAAAAGGACTCTCAGTTTCCTCTCTCTATTACCCCGTTTAAAAAATACTCTCTGTTTCCTCTCTCTATTACCCTGTTTAGAAGTACTCTCTGTTTCCTCTCTCTATTACCCTGTTTAAAAAGTACTCTCTGTCTCCTCTCTCTATTACCCGGTTTAAAAAGTTATCTGTTTCCTCTCTCTATTACCCTGTTTAAAAAGTACACTCAGTTTCCTCTCTTTATTACCCTGTTTAAAAAGTTCTCTCTTTCCTCTCTCTATTACCCTGTTTAAAAAGTAATCTCTGTTTCCTCTCACTATTAACCTGTTTAAAAAGTACCCTCATTTTCCCTCTCTATTACCCTGTTTAAAAAGTACTCTCAGTTTCCTCTCTCTATTACCCCGTTTAAAAAATACTCTCTGTTTCCTCTCTCTATTACCCTGTTTAAAAAGTTATCTGTTTCCTCTCTCTATTACCCCGTTTAAAAAGTACTCTCTGTTTCCTCTCTCTATTACCCTGTTTAAAAAGTTATCTGTTTCCTCTCTCTATTAACCTGTTTAAAAAGTACCGTCATTTTCCCTCTCTATTACCCTGTTTAAAAAGTACTCTCAGTTTCCTCTCTCTATTACCCCGTTTAAAAAATACTCTCTGTTTCCTCGACTCTATTACCCTGTTTAGAAGTACTCTCTGTTTCCTCTCTCTATTACCCTGTTTAAAAAGTACTGTTTCCTCTCTGTATTACCCTGTTTAAAATGATATCTGTTTCCTCTCTCTATTACCCTGTTTAAAAAGTATTATTTTTCCTCTCTCTAATACCCTGTTTAAAAAGTCCTCTCTTTCCTCTCTATATTACCCTGTTTAAAAAGTACTCTCAGTTTCCTCTCTCTATTACCCTGTTTAAAAAGTAGCCTCAGTTTCCTATCTCTATTACCCTCTTTAAAAAGTACTCTCTGTTTCCTCTCTCTATTACCCTGTTTAAAAAGTACCCTCTGTTTCCTCTCTCTATTACCCTGTTCAAAAAGTAATCTCAGTTTCCTCTCTCTATTACCCTGTTTAAAAAGTACCCTCTGTTTCCTCTCTCTATTACCCTGTTTAAAAAGTACTCTCTGTTTCCTCTCTCTATTACCCTGTTTAAAAAGTACCCTCAGTTTCCTCTCTCTATTACCCTGTTAAATAAATACTCTCTGTTTCCTCTCGCTATTACCCTGTTTAAAAAGTATCATCAGTTTCCTCTCTCTATTACCCTGTTTAAAAAGTACTCCCTGTTTCCTCTCTCTATTAACCTGTTTAAAAAGTACCCTCATTTTCCCTCTCTATTACCCTGTTTAAAAAGTACCCTCAGTTTCCTCTCTCTATTACCCTGTTTAAAAAGTACCCTCTGTTTCCTCTCTCTATTACCCTGTTTAAAAAGTACCCTCTGTTTCCTCTCTCTATTACCCTGTTTGAAAAGTACCACTCAGTTTCCTCTCTCTATTACCCTGTTTTAAAAGTACACTCTGTTTCCTCTCTCTATTACACTGTTTAAAAAGTACTCTCTGTCTCCTCTCTCTATTACCCTGTTTAAAAAGGCATCTGTTTCCTCTCTCTATTACCCTGTTTAAAAAGTACCCCTCAGTTTCCCTTTTTATTACCCTGTTTAAAAAGTTCTCTGTTTCCTCTCTCTATTACCCTGTTTAAAAAGTACCCTCAGTTTCCTCTCTCTGTTACCCTGTTTAAAAAGTACCCTCAGTTTCCTCTCTCTATTACCCAGTTTTAAAAGTACTCTCTGTTTCCTCTCTCTATTACCCTGTTTAAAAAGTAATATCTGTTTCCTCTCTCTATTACCCTGTTTAAAAAGTTAGCTGTTTCCTCTCTCTATTACCCTGTTTAAAAAGTACCCTCAGTTTCCTCTCTCTGTTACCCTGTTTAAAAAGTACTCTCAGTTTCCTCTCTCTATTACCCCGTTTAAAAAATACTCTCTGTTTCCTCGACTCTATTACCCTGTTTAGAAGTACTCTCTGTTTCCTCTCTCTATTACCCTGTTTAAAAAGTACTCTCTGTCTCCTCTCTCTATTACCCGGTTAAAAAAGTTATCTGTTTCCTCTCTCTATTACCCTGTTTAAAAAGTACGCTCAGTTTCCTCTCTCTATTACCCTGTTTAAAAAGTACTCTATGTTTCCTCTCTCTATTACCCTGTTTAAAAAGTTATCTGTTTCCTCTCTCTATTAACCTGTTTAAAAAGTACCCTCATTTTCAGTCTCTATTACCCTGTTTAAAAAGGACTCTCAGTTTCCTCTCTCTATTACCCCGTTTAAAAAATACTCTCTGTTTCCTCTCTCTATTACCCTGTTTAGAAGTACTCTCTGTTTCCTCTCTCTATTACCCTGTTTAAAAAGTACTCTCTGTCTCCTCTCTCTATTACCCGGTTTAAAAAGTTATCTGTTTCCTCTCTCTATTACCCTGTTTAAAAAGTACACTCAATTTCCTCTCTTTATTACCCTGTTTAAAAAGTTCTCTCTTTCCTCTCTCTATTACCCTGTTTAAAAAGTACTCTCTGTTTCCTCTCACTATTAACCTGTTTAAAAAGTACCCTCATTTTCCCTCTCTATTACCCTGTTTAAAAAGTACTCTCAGTTTCCTCTCTCTATTACCCCGTTTAAAAAATACTCTCTGTTTCCTCTCTCTACTACCCTGTTTAAAAAGTTATCTGTTTCCTCTCTCTATTACCCCGTTTAAAAAGTACTCTCTGTTTCCTCTCTCTATTACCCTGTTTAAAAAGTACCGTCATTTTCCCTCTCTATTACCCTGTTTAAAAAGTACTCTCAGTTTCCTCTCTCTATTACCCCGTTTAAAAAATACTCTCTGTTTCCTCGACTCTATTACCCTGTTTAGAAGTACTCTCTGTTTCCTCTCTCTATTACCCTGTTTAAAAAGTACTGTTTCCTCTCTGTATTACCCTGTTTAAAATGATATCTGTTTCCTCTCTCTATTACCCTGTTTAAAAAGTATTATTTTTCCTCTCTCTAATACCCTGTTTAAAAAGTCCTCTCTTTCCTCTCTATATTACCCTGTTTAAAAAGTACTCTCAGTTTCCTCTCTCTATTACCCTGTTTAAAAAGTAGCCTCAGTTTCCTATCTCTATTACCCTCTTTAAAAAGTACTCTCTGTTTCCTCTCTCTATTACCCTGTTTAAAAAGTACCCTCTGTTTCCTCTCTCTATTACCCTGTTCAAAAAGTAATCTCAGTTTCCTCTCTCTATTACCCTGTTTAAAAAGTACCCTCTGTTTCCTCTCTCTATTACCCTGTTTAAAAAGTACTCTCTGTTTCCTCTCTCTATTACCCTGTTTAAAAAGTACCCTCAGTTTCCTCTCTCTATTACCCTGTTAAATAAATACTCTCTGTTTCCTCTCGCTATTACCCTGTTTAAAAAGTATCATCAGTTTCCTCTCTCTATTACCCTGTTTAAAAAGTACTCCCTGTTTCCTCTCTCTATTAACCTGTTTAAAAAGTACAGTCATTTTCCCTCTCTATTACCCTGTTTAAAAAGTACCCTCAGTTTCCTCTCTCTATTACCCTGTTTAAAAAGTACCCTCTGTTTCCTCTCTCTATTACCCTGTTTAAAAAGTACCCTCTGTTTCCTCTCTCTATTACCCTGTTTGAAAAGTACCACTCAGTTTCCTCTCTCTATTACCCTGTTTTAAAAGTACACTCTGTTTCCTCTCTCTATTACACTGTTTAAAAAGTACTCTCTGTCTCCTCTCTCTATTACCCTGTTTAAAAAGGCATCTGTTTCCTCTCTCTATTACCCTGTTTAAAAAGTACCCCTCAGTTTCCCTTTTTATTACCCTGTTTAAAAAGTTCTCTGTTTCCTCTCTCTATTACCCTGTTTAAAAAGTACCCTCAGTTTCCTCTCTCTGTTACCCTGTTTAAAAAGTACCCTCAGTTTCCTCTCTCTATTACCCAGTTTTAAAAGTACTCTCTGTTTCCTCTCTCTATTACCCTGTTTAAAAAGTAATCTCTGTTTCCTCTCTCTATTACCCTGTTTAAAAAGTTAGCTGTTTCCTCTCTCTATTACCCTGTTTAAAAAGTACCCTCAGTTTCCTCTCTCTGTTACCCTGTTTAAAAAGTACTCTCAGTTTCCTCTCTCTATTACCCCGTTTAAAAAATACTCTCTGTTTCCTCGACTCTATTACCCTGTTTAGAAGTACTCTCTGTTTCCTCTCTCTATTACCCTGTTTAAAAAGTACCCTCTGTTTCCTCTCTCTATTACCCTGTTTAAAATGTTCTGTTTCTTCTCTGTATTACCCTGTTTAAAATGATATCTGTTTCCTCTCTCTATTACCCTGTTTAAAAAGTATTATTTTTCCTCTCTCTAATACCCTGTTTAAAAAGTCCTCTCTTTCCTCTCTATATTACCCTGTTTAAAAAGTTCTCTCAGTTTACTCTCTCTATTACCCTGTTTTAAAAGTACTCTCAGTTTCCTATCTCTATTACCCTCTTTAAAAAGTACTCTCTGTTTCCTCTCTCTATTACCCTGTTTAAAAAGTACCCTCTGTTTCCTCTCTCTATTACCCTGTTCAAAAAGTTATCTCAGTTTCCTCTCTCTATTACCCTGTTTAAAAAGTACCCTCTGTTTCCTCTCTCTATTACCCTGTTTAAAAAGTACTCTCTTTTTTCCTCTCTCTATTACCCTGTTTAAAAAGTACCCTCAGTTTCCCCTCTCTATTACCATGTTTAAAAAGTACCCTCAGTTTCCTCTCTCTATTACCCTGTTAAATAAATACTCTCTGTTTCCTCTCGCTATTACCCTGTTTAAAAAGTATCATCAGTTTCCTCTCTCTATTACCCTGTTTAAAAAGTACGCCCTGTTTCCTCTCTCTATTAACCTGTTTAAAAAGTACCCTCATTTTCCCTCTCTATTACCCTGTTTAAAAAGTACCCTCAGTTTCCTCTCTCTATTACCCTGTTTAAAAAGTACCCTCTGTTTCCTCTCTCTATTACCCTGTTTAAAAAGAACCCTCTGTTTCCTCTCTCTATTACCCTGTTTGAAAAGTACCACTCAGTTTCCTCTCTCTATTACCCTGTTTTAAAAGTACACTCTGTTTCCTCTCTCTATTACACTGTTTAAAAAGTACTCTCTGTCTCCTCTCTCTATTACCCTGTTTAAAAAGTCATCTGTTTCCTCTCTCTATTACCCTGTTTAAAAAGTACCCCTCAGTTTCCCTTTTTATTACCCTGTTTAAAAAGTTCTCTGTTTCCTCTCTCTATTACCCTGTTTAAAAAGTTATCAGTTTCCTCTCTCTATTACCCTGTTTAAAAAGTACCCTCAGTTTCCTATCTCTGTTACCCTGTTTAAAAAGTACCCTCAGTTTCCTCTCTCTATTACCCTGTTTTAAAAGTACTCTCTGTTTCCTCTCTCTATTACCCTGTTTAAAAAGTACTCTCTGTTTCCTCTCTCTATTACCCTGTTTAAAAAGTTAGCTGTTTCCTCTCTCTATTACCCTGTTTAAAAAGTACCCTCATTTTCCCTCTCTATTACCCTGTTTAAAAAGGACTCTCAGTTTCCTCTCTCTATTACCCCGTTTAAAAAATACTCTCTGTTTCCTCTCTCTATTACCCTGTTTAGAAGTACTCTCTGTTTCCTCTCTCTATTACCCTGTTTAAAAAGTACTCTCTGTCTCCTCTCTCTATTACCCGGTTTAAAAAGTTATCTGTTTCCTCTCTCTATTACCCTGTTTAAAAAGTACTCTCAGTTTCCTCTCTTTATTACCCTGTTTAAAAAGTTCTCTCTTTCCTCTCTCTATTACCCTGTTTAAAAAGTACTCTCTGTTTCCTCTCACTATTAACCTGTTTAAAAAGTACCATCATTTTCCCTCTCTATTACCCTGTTTAAAAAGTACTCTCAGTTTCCTCTCTCTATTACCCCGTTTAAAAAATACTCTCTGTTTCCTCGACTCTATTACCCTGTTTAGAAGTACTCTCTGTTTCCTCTCTCTATTACCCTGTTTAAAAAGTACTGTTTCCTCTCTGTATTACCCTGTTTAAAATGATATCTGTTTCCTCTCTCTATTACCCTGTTTAAAAAGTATTATTTTTCCTCTCTCTAATACCCTGTTTAAAAAGTCCTCTCTTTCCTCTCTATATTACCCTGTTTAAAAAGTACTCTCAGTTTCCTCTCTCTATTACCCTGTTTAAAAAGTAGCCTCAGTTTCCTATCTCTATTACCCTCTTTAAAAAGTACTCTCTGTTTCCTCTCTCTATTACCCTGTTTAAAAAGTACTCTCTGTTTCCTCTCTCTATTACCCTGTTTAAAAAGTACCCTCAGTTTCCCCTCTCTATTACCCTGTTTAAAAAGTACCCTCAGTTTCCTCTCTCTATTACCCTGTTAAATAAATACTCTCTGTTTCCTCTCGCTATTACCCTGTTTAAAAAGTATCATCAGTTTCCTCTCTCTATTACCCTGTTTAAAAAGTACTCCCTGTTTCCTCTCTCTATTAACCTGTTTAAAAAGTACCCTCATTTTCCCTCTCTATTACCCTGTTTAAAAAGTACCCTCAGTTTCCTCTCTCTATTACCCTGTTTAAAAAGTACCCTCTGTTTCCTCTCTCTATTACCCTGTTTAAAAAGTACCCTCTGTTTCCTCTCTCTATTACCCTGTTTGAAAAGTACCACTCAGTTTCCTCTCTCTATTACCCTGTTTTAAAAGTACACTCTGTTTCCTCTCTCTATTACACTGTTTAAAAAGTACTCTCTGTCTCCTCTCTCTATTACCCTGTTTAAAAAGGCATCTGTTTCCTCTCTCTATTACCCTGTTTAAAAAGTACCCCTCAGTTTCCCTTTTTATTACCCTGTTTAAAAAGTACCCTCTGTTTCCTCTCTCTATTACCCTGTTTAAAAAGTACCCTCAGTTTCCTCTCTCTATTACCCTGTTTTAAAAGTACTCTCTGTTTCCTCTCTCTATTACCCTGTTTAAAAAGTACTCTCTGTTTCCTCTCTCTATTACCCTGTTTAAAAAGTTAGCTGTTTCCTCTCTCTATTACCCTGTTTAAAAAGTACCCTCAGTTTCCTCTCTCTGTTACCCTGTTTAAAAAGTACCCTCAGTTTCCTCTCTCTATTACCCTGTTTAAAAAGTACCCTCTGTTTCCTCTCTCTATTACCCTGTTTAAAAAGAACCCTCTGTTTCCTCTCTCTATTACCCTGTTTGAAAAGTACCACTCAGTTTCCTCTCTCTATTACCCTGTTTTAAAAGTACACTCTGTTTCCTCTCTCTATTACCCTGTTTAAAAAGTCATCTGTTTCCTCTCTCTATTACCCTGTTTAAAAAGTACCCCTCAGTTTCCCTTTTTATTACCCTGTTTAAAAAGTTCTCTGTTTCCTCTCTCTATTACCCTGTTTAAAAAGTTATCAGTTTCCTCTCTCTATTACCCTGTTTAAAAAGTACCACTCAGTTTCCTCTCTCTATTACCCTGTTTAAAAAGTACTCTCTGTCTCCTCTCTCTATTACCCTGTTTAAAAAGTCATCTGTTTCCTCTCTCTATTACCCTGTTTAAAAAGTACCCCTCAGTTTCCCTTTTTATTACCCTGTTTAAAAAGTTCTCTGTTTCCTCTCTCTATTACCCTGTTTAAAAAGTTATCAGTTTCCTCTCTCTATTACCCTGTTTAAAAAGTACCCTCAGTTTCCTCTCTCTGTTACCCTGTTTAAAAAGTACCCTCAGTTTCCTCTCTCTATTACCCTGTTTTAAAAGTACTCTCTGTTTCCTCTCTCTATTACCCTGTTTAAAAGTACTCTCTGTTTCCTCTCTCTATTACCCTGTTTAAAAAGTTATCTGTTTCCTCTCTCTATTACCCTGTTTAAAAAGTACCCTCAGTTTCCCCTCTCTATTACCCTGTTTAAGAAGTACCCTCAGTTTCCTCTCTCTATTACCCTGTTTAAAAAATACTCTGTTTCCTCTCGCTATTACCCTGTTTAAAAAGTAATCTCAGTTTTCTCTCTCTATTACCCTGTATCAAAAGTACCGTCAGTTTCCTCTCTCAATTACCCTGTTTAAAAAGTACCTCAGTTTCCTCTCGCAATTACCCTGTTTAAAAAGTACCATCAGTTTCCTCTCTCTATTACCCCGTTTAAAAAATACTCTCTGTTTCCTCGACTCTATTACCCTGTTTAGAAGTACTCTCTGTTTCCTCTCTCTATTACCCTGTTTAAAAAGTACTCTCTGTCTCCTCTCTCTATTACCCGGTTAAAAAAGTTATCTGTTTCCTCTCTCTATTACCCTGTTTAAAAAGTACTCTCTGTTTCCTCTCTCTATTACCCTGTTTAAAAAGTACTCTATGTTTCCTCTCTCTATCACCCTGTTTAAAAAGTTATCTGTTTCCTCTCTCTATTAACCTGTTTAAAAAGTACCCTCATTTTCAGTCTCTATTACCCTGTTTAAAAAGGACTCTCAGTTTCCTCTCTCTATTACCCCGTTTAAAAAATACTCTCTGTTTCCTCTCTCTATTACCCTGTTTAGAAGTACTCTCTGTTTCCTCTCTCTATTACCCTGTTTAAAAAGTACTCTCTGTCTCCTCTCTCTATTACCCGGTTTAAAAAGTTATCTGTTTCCTCTCTCTATTACCCTGTTTAAAAAGTACTCTCTGTTTCCTCTCACTATTAACCTGTTTAAAAAGTACCCTCATTTTCCCTCTCTATTACCCTGTTTAAAAAGTACCCTCAGTTTCCTCTCTCTATTACCCCGTTTAAAAAATACTCTCTGTTTCCTCTCTCTATTACCCTGTTTAAAAAGTTATCTGTTTCCTCTCTCTATTACCCCGTTTAAAAAGTACTCTCTGTTTCCTCTCTCTATTACCCTGTTTAAAAAGTTATCTGTTGCCTCTCTCTATTACCCCGTTTAAAAAGTACCCTCAGATTCCTCTCTCTATTACCCTGTTTAAAAAGTACCCTCAGTTTCCCCTCTCTATTACCCTGTTTAAAAAGTACCCTCAGTTTCCTCTCTCTATTACCCTGTTAAATAAATACTCTCTGTTTCCTCTCGCTATTACCCTGTTTAAAAAGTATCATCAGTTTCCTCTCTCTATTACCCTGTTTAAAAAATACCCTCTGTTTCCTCTCTCTATTAACCTGTTTAAAAAGTACCCTCATTTTCCCTCTCTATTACCCTGTTTAAAAAGAACCCTCTGTTTCCTCTCTCTATTACCCTGTTTGAAAAGTACCACTCAGTTTCCTCTCTCTATTACCCTGTTTAAAAAGTACCCTCTGTTTCCTCTCTCTATTACCCTGTTTAAAAAGTACTCTCTGTCTCCTCTCTCTATTACCCTGTTTAAAAAGTAATCTGTTTCCTCTCTCTATTACCCTGTTTAAAAAGTACCCCTCAGTTTCCCTTTTTATTACCCTGTTTAAAAAGTTCTCTGTTTCCTCTCTCTATTACCCTGTTTAAAAAGTTATCAGTTTCCTCTCTCTATTACCCTGTTTAAAAAGTACCCTCAGTTTCCTATCTCTGTTACCCTGTTTAAAAAGTACCCTCAGTTTCCTCTCTCTATTACCCTGTTTTAAAAGTACTCTCTGTTTCCTCTCTCTATTACCCTGTTTAAAAAGTACCCTCAGTTTCCTATCTCTGTTACCCTGTTTAAAAAGGACTCTCAGTTTCCTCTCTCTATTACCCCTTTTAAAAAATACTCTCTGTTTCCTCTCTCTATTACCCTGTTTAGAAGTACTCTCTGTTTCCTCTCTCTATTACCCTGTTTAAAAAGTACTCTCTGTCTCCTCTCTCTATTACCCGGTTTAAAAAGTTATCTGTTTCCTCTCTCTATTACCCTGTTTAAAAAGTACTCTCAGTTTCCTCTCTTTATTACCCTGTTTAAAAAGTTCTCTCTTTCCTCTCTCTATTACCCTGTTTAAAAAGTACTCTCTGTTTCCTCTCACTATTAACCTGTTTAAAAAGTTATCTGTTGCCTCTCTCTATTACCCCGTTTAAAAAGTACCCTCAGATTCCTCTCTCTATTACCCTGTTTAAAAAGTACCCTCAGTTTCCCCTCTCTATTACCCTGTTTAAAAAGTACCCTCAGTTTCCTCTCTCTATTACCCTGTTAAATAAATACTCTCTGTTTCCTCTCGCTATTACCCTGTTTAAAAAGTATCATCAGTTTCCTCTCTCTATTACCCTGTTTAAAAAGTACCCTCTGTTTCCTCTCTCTATTAACCTGTTTAAAAAGTACCCTCATTTTCCCTCTCTATTACCCTGTTTAAAAAGTACCCTCAGTTTCCTCTCTCTATTACCCTGTTTAAAAAGTACCCTCTGTTTCCTCTCTCTATTACCCTGTTTAAAAAGTACCCTCTGTTTCCTCTCTCTATTACCCTGTTTGAAAAGTACCACTCAGTTTCCTCTCTCTATTACCCTGTTTTAAAAGTACACTCTGTTTCCTCTCTCTATTACACTGTTTAAAAAGTACTCTCTGTCTCCTCTCTCTATTACCCTGTTTAAAAAGTCATCTGTTTCCTCTCTCTATTACCCTGTTTAAAAAGTACCCCTCAGTTTCCCTTTTTATTACCCTGTTTAAAAAGTTCTCTGTTTCCTCTCTCTATTACCCTGTTTAAAAAGTTATCAGTTTCCTCTCTCTATTACCCTGTTTAAAAAGTACCCTCAGTTTCCTCTCTCTGTTACCCTGTTTAAAAAGTACCCTCAGTTTCCTCTCTCTATTACCCTGTTTTAAAAGTACTCTCTGTTTCCTCTCTCTATTACCCTGTTTAAAAAGTACTCTCTGTTTCCTCTCTCTATTACCCTGTTTAAAAAGTTAGCTGTTTCCTCTCTCTATTACCCTGTTTAAAAAGTACCCTCATTTTCCCTCTCTATTACCCTGTTTAAAAAGGACTCTCAGTTTCCTCTCTCTATTACCCCGTTTAAAAAATACTCTCTGTTTCCTCTCTCTATTACCCTGTTTAGAAGTACTCTCTGTTTCCTCTCTCTATTACCCTGTTTAAAAAGTACTCTCTGTCTCCTCTCTCTATTACCCGGTTTAAAAAGTTATCTGTTTCCTCTCTCTATTACCCTGTTTAAAAAGTACTCTCAGTTTCCTCTCTTTATTACCCTGTTTAAAAAGTTCTCTCTTTCCTCTCTCTATTACCCTGTTTAAAAAGTACTCTCTGTTTCCTCTCACTATTAACCTGTTTAAAAAGTACCCTCATTTTCCCTCTCTATTACCCTGTTTAAAAAGTACTCTCAGTTTCCTCTCTCTATTACCCCGTTTAAAAAATACTCTCTGTTTCCTCTCTCTATTACCCTGTTTAAAAAGTTATCTGTTTCCTCTCTCTATTACCCCGTTTAAAAAGTACTCTCTGTTTCCTCTCTCTATTACCCTGTTTAAAAAGTTATCTGTTGCCTCTCTCTATTACCCCGTTTAAAAAGTACCCTCAGATTCCTCTCTCTATTACCCTGTTTAAAAAGTACCCTCAGTTTCCCCTCTCTATTACCCTGTTTAAAAAGTACCCTCAGTTTCCTCTCTCTATTACCCTGTTAAATAAATACTCTCTGTTTCCTCTCGCTATTACCCTGTTTAAAAAGTATCATCAGTTTCCTCTCTCTATTACCCTGTTTAAAAAGTACTCTCTGTTTCCTCTCTCTATTAACCTGTTTAAAAAGTACCCTCATTTTCCCTCTCTATTACCCTGTTTAAAAAGTACCCTCTGTTTCCTCTCTCTATTACCCTGTTTAAAAAGTACCCTCTGTTTCCTCTCTCTATTACCCTGTTTAAAAAGTACCCTCTGTTTCCTCTCTCTATTACCCTGTTTAAAAAGTACTCTCTGTCTCCTCTCTCTATTACCCTGTTTAAAAAGTAATCTGTTTCCTCTCTCTATTACCCTGTTTAAAAAGTACCCCTCAGTTTCCCTCTTTATTACCCTGTTTAAAAAGTTCTCTGTTTCCTCTCTCTATTACACTGTTTAAAAAGTACTCTCTGTCTCCTCTCTCTATTACCCTGTTTAAAAAGTCATCTGTTTCCTCTCTCTATTACCCTGTTTAAAAAGTACCCCTCAGTTTCCCTTTTTATTACCCTGTTTAAAAAGTTCTCTGTTTCCTCTCTCTATTACCCTGTTTAAAAAGTTATCAGTTTCCTCTCTCTATTACCCTGTTTAAAAAGTACCCTCAGTTTCCTCTCTCTGTTACCCTGTTTAAAAAGTACCCTCAGTTTCCTCTCTCTATTACCCTGTTTAAAAAGTACTCTCTGTTTCCTCTCTCTATTACCCTGTTTAAAAAGTACTCTCTGTTTCCTCTCTCTATTACCCTGTTTAAAAAGTTATCTGTTTCCTCTCTCTATTACCCTGTTTAAAAAGTACCCTCATTTTCCCTCTCTATTACCCTGTTTAAAAAGGACTCTCAGTTTCCTCTCTCTATTACCCCGTTTAAAAAATACTCTCTGTTTCCTCTCTCTATTACCCTGTTTAGAAGTACTCTCTGTTTCCTCTCTCTATTACCCTGTTTAAAAAGTACTCTCTGTCTCCTCTCTCTATTACCCGGTTTAAAAAGTTATCTGTTTCCTCTCTCTATTACCCTGTTTAAAAAGTACTCTCAGTTTCCTCTCTTTATTACCCTGTTTAAAAAGTTCTCTCTTTCCTCTCTCTATTACCCTGTTTAAAAAGTACTCTCTGTTTCCTCTCACTATTAACCTGTTTAAAAAGTACCCTCATTTTCCCTCTCTATTACCCTGTTTAAAAAGTACTCTCAGTTTCCTCTCTCTATTACCCCGTTTAAAAAATACTCTCTGTTTCCTCTCTCTATTACCCTGTTTAAAAAGTTATCTGTTTCCTCTCTCTATTACCCCGTTTAAAAAGTACTCTCTGTTTCCTCTCTCTATTACCCTGTTTAAAAAGTTATCTGTTTCCTCTCTCTATTACCCCGTTTAAAAAGTACCCTCAGATTCCTCTCTCTATTACCCTGTTTAAAAAGTACCCTCAGTTTCCCCTCTCTATTACCCTGTTTAAAAAGTACCCTCAGTTTCCTCTCTCTATTACCCTGTTAAATAAATACTCTCTGTTTCCTCTCGCTATTACCCTGTTTAAAAAGTATCATCAGTTTCCTCTCTCTATTACCCTGTTTAAAAAGTACCCTCTGTTTCCTCTCTCTATTACCCTGTTTAAAAAGTACCCTCTGTTTCCTCTCTCTATTACCCTGTTTAAAAAGTACCCTCTGTTTCCTCTCTCTATTACCCTGTTTGAAAAGTACCACTCAGTTTCCTCTCTCTATTACCCTGTTTTAAAAGTACACTCTGTTTCCTCTCTCTATTACACTGTTTAAAAAGTACTCTCTGTCTCCTCTCTCTATTACCCTGTCTAAAAAGTCATCTGTTTCCTCTCTCTATTACCCTGTTTAAAAAGTACCCCTCAGTTTCCCTTTTTATTACCCTGTTTAAAAAGTTCTCTGTTTCCTCTCTCTATTACCCTGTTTAAAAAGTTATCAGTTTCCTCTCTCTATTACCCTGTTTAAAAAGTACCCTCAGTTTCCTCTCTCTGTTACCCTGTTTAAAAAGTACCCTCAGTTTCCTCTCTCTATTACCCTGTTTTAAAAGTACTCTCTGTTTCCTCTCTCTATTACCCTGTTTAAAAAGTACTCTCTGTTTCCTCTCTCTATTACCCTGTTTAAAAAGTTAGCTGTTTCCTCTCTCTATTACCCTGTTTAAAAAGTACCCTCAGTTTCCTCTCTCTGTTACCCTGTTTAAAAAGGTATCTGTTTCCTCTCTCTATTACCCTGTTTAAAAAGTCTATCTGTTTCCTCTCTCTATTACCCTGTTTAATTAGTAGCCTCTGTTTCCTCTCTCTATTACCCTGTTTAAAAAGTACTCTCTGTTTCCTCTCTCTATTACCCTGTTTAAAAAGTTATCTGTTTCCTCTCTCTATTACCCTGTTTAAAAAGTACTCTCAGTTTCCTCTCTCTATTACCCTGTTTAAAAAGTACTCTCAGTTTCCTCTCTCTATTACCCTGTTTAAAAAGTACTCTCTGTTTCCTCTCTCTATTAACCTGTTTAAAAAGTACCCTCATTTTCCCTCTCTATTACCCTGTTTAAAAAGTACTCTCAGTTTCCTCTCTCTATTACCCCGTTTAAAAAATACTCTCTGTTTCCTCTCTCTATTACCCTGTTTAAAAAGTTATCAGTTTCCTCTCTCTATTACCCTGTTTAAAAAGTACCCTCAGTTTCCTATCTCTGTTACCCTGTTTAAAAAGTACCTTCAGTTTCCTCTCTCTATTACCCTGTTTAAAATGTATGATCTGTTTCCTCTCTCTATTACCCTGTTTAAAAAGTACTCTCTGTTTCCTCTCTCTATTACCCTGTTTAAAAAGTTATCTGTTTCCTCTCTCTATTAACCTGTTTAAAAAGTACCCTCATTTTCCCTCTCTATTACCCTGTTTAAAAAGGACTCTCAGTTTCCTCTCTCTATTACCCCGTTTAAAAAATACTCTCTGTTTCCTCTCTCTATTACCCTGTTTAGAAGTACTCTCTGTTTCCTCTCTCTATTACCCTGTTTAAAAAGTACTCTCTGTCTCCTCTCTCTATTACCCGGTTTAAAAAGTTATCTGTTTCCTCTCTCTATTACCCTGTTTAAAAAGTACTCTCAGTTTCCTCTCTTTATTACCCTGTTTAAAAAGTTCTCTCTTTCCTCTCTCTATTACCCTGTTTAAAAAGTACTCTCTGTTTCCTCTCACTATTAACCTGTTTAAAAAGTACCCTCATTTTCCCTCTCTATTACCCTGTTTAAAAAGTACTCTCAGTTTCCTCTCTCTATTACCCCGTTTAAAAAATACTCTCTGTTTCCTCTCTCTATTACCCTGTTTAAAAAGTTATCTGTTTCCTCTCTCTATTACCCCGTTTAAAAAGTACTCTCTGTTTCCTCTCTCTATTACCCTGTTTAAAAAGTTATCTGTTTCCTCTCTCTATTACCCCGTTTAAAAAGTACCCTCAGATTCCTCTCTCTATTACCCTGTTTAAAAAGTACCCTCAGTTTCCCCTCTCTATTACCCTGTTTAAAAAGTACCCTCAGTTTCCTCTCTCTATTACCCTGTTAATTAAATACTCTCTGTTTCCTCTCGCTATTACCCTGTTTATAAAGTATCATCAGTTTCCTCTCTCTATTACCCTGTTTAAAAAGTACCCTCTGTTTCCTCTCTCTATTAACCTGTTTAAAAAGTACCCTCATTTTCCCTCTCTATTACCCTGTTTAAAAAGTACCCTCAGTTTCCTCTCTCTATTACCCTGTTTAAAAAGTACCCTCTGTTTCCTCTCTCTATTACCCTGTTTAAAAAGTACCCTCTGTTTCCTCTCTCTATTACCCTGTTTGAAAAGTACCACTCAGTTTCCTCTCTCTATTACCCTGTTTTAAAAGTACACTCTGTTTCCTCTCTCTATTACACTGTTTAAAAAGTACTCTCTGTCTCCTCTCTCTGTTACCCTGTTTAAAAAGTCATCTGTTTCCTCTCTCTATTACCCTGTTTAAAAAGTACCCCTCAGTTTCCCTTTTTATTACCCTGTTTAAAAAGGTCTCTGTTTCCTCTCTCTATTACCCTGTTTAAAAAGTTATCAGTTTCCTCTCTCTATTACCCTGTTTAAAAAGTACCCTCAGTTTCCTCTCTCTGTTACCCTGTTTAAAAAGTACCCTCAGTTTCCTCTCTCTATTACCCTGTTTTAAAAGTACTCTCTGTTTCCTCTCTCTATTACCCTGTTTAAAAAGTACTCTCTGTTTCCTCTCTCTATTACCCTGTTTAAAAAGTTAGCTGTTTCCTCTCTCTATTACCCTGTTTAAAAAGTACCCTCAGTTTCCCCTCTCTATTACCCTGTTTAAAAAGTACCCTCAGTTTCCTCTCTCTATTACCCTGTTAAATAAATACTCTCTGTTTCCTCTCGCTATTACCCTGTTTAAAAAGTTATCTGTTTCCTCTCTCTATTACCCTGTTTAATTAGTACTCTCTGTTTCCTCTCACTATTAACCTGTTTAAAAAGTACCCTCATTTTCCCTCTCTATTACCCTGTTTAAAAAGTACTCTCAGTTTCCTCTCTCTATTACCCTGTTAAATAAATACTCTCTGTTTCCTCTCGCTATTACCCTGTTGAAAAGTACCATCAGTTTCCTCTCTCTATTACCCTGTTTAAAAAGTACTCTATGTTTCCTCTCTCTATTAACCTGTTTAAAAAGTACCCTCATTTTCCCTCTCTATTACCCTGTTTAAAAAGTACACTCAGTTTCCTCTCTCTATTACCCCGTTTAAAAAATACTCTCTGTTTCCTCTCTCTATTACCCTGTTAAAAAAGTACCCCTCAGATTCCTCTCTCTATTACCCTGTTTAAAAAGTATTATCTGTTTCCTCTCTCTATTACCCTGTTTAAAAAGTACTCTCTGTTTCCTCTCTCTATTACCCTGTTTAAAAAGTTATCTGTTTCCTCTCTCTATTAACCTGTTTAAAAAGTACCCTCATTTTCCCTCTCTATTACCCTGTTTAAAAAGGACATTCAGTTTCCTCTCTCTATTACCCCGTTTAAAAAATACTCTCTGTTTCCTCTCTCTATTACCCTGTTTAGAAGTACTCTCTGTTTCCTCTCTCTATTACCCTGTTTAAAAAGTACTCTCTGTCTCCTCTCTCTATTACCCGGTTAAAAAAGTTATCTGTTTCCTCTCTCTATTACCCTGTTTAAAAAGTACGCTCAGTTTCCTCTCTCTATTACCCTGTTTAAAAAGTACTCTATGTTTCCTCTCTCTATTACCCTGTTTAAAAAGTTATCTGTTTCCTCTCTCTATTAACCTGTTTAAAAAGTACCCTCATTTTCAGTCTCTATTACCCTGTTTAAAAAGGACTCTCAGTTACCTCTCTCTATTACCCCGTTTAAAAAATACTCTCTGTTTCCTCTCTCTATTACCCTGTTTAAAAAGTACTCTATGTTTCCTCTCTCTATTACCCTGTTTAAAAAGTTATCTGTTTCCTCTCTCTATTAACCTGTTTAAAAAGTACCCTCATTTTCAGTCTCTATTACCCTGTTTAAAAAGTACTCTCAGTTTCCTCTCTCTATTACCCCGTTTAAAAAATACTCTCTGTTTCCTCTCTCTATTACCCTGTTTAAAAAGTTATCTGTTTCCTCTCTCTATTACCCCGTTTAAAAAGTACTCTCTGTTTCCTCTCTCTATTACCCTGTTTAAAAAGTTATCTGTTTCCTCTCTCTATTACCCCGTTTAAAAAGTACCCTCAGATTCCTCTCTCTATTACCCTGTTTAAAAAGTACCCTCAGTTTCCCCTCTCTATTACCCTGTTTAAAAAGTACCCTCAGTTTCCTCTCTCTATTACCCTGTTTTAAAAGTACACTCTGTTTCCTCTCTCTATTACACTGTTTAAAAAGTACTCTCTGTCTCCTCTCTCTGTTACCCTGTTTAAAAAGTCATCTGTTTCCTCTCTCTATTACCCTGTTTAAAAAGTACCCCTCAGTTTCCCTTTTTATTACCCTGTTTAAAAAGGTCTCTGTTTCCTCTCTCTATTACCCTGTTTAAAAAGTTATCAGTTTCCTCTCTCTATTACCCTGTTTAAAAAGTACCCTCAGTTTCCTCTCTCTGTTACCCTGTTTAAAAAGTACCCTCAGTTTCCTCTCTCTATTACCCTGTTTTAAAAGTACTCTCTGTTTCCTCTCTCTATTACCCTGTTTAAAAAGTACTCTCTGTTTCCTCTCTCTATTACCCTGTTTAAAAAGTTAGCTGTTTCCTCTCTCTATTACCCTGTTTAAAAAGTACCCTCATTTTCCCTCTCTATTACCCTGTTTAAAAAGGACTCTCAGTTTCCTCTCTCTATTACCCCGTTTAAAAAATACTCTCTGTTTCCTCTCTCTATTACCCTGTTTAGAAGTACTCTCTGTTTCCTCTCTCTATTACCCTGTTTAAAAAGTACTCTCTGTCTCCTCTCTCTATTACCCGGTTTAAAAAGTTATCTGTTTCCTCTCTCTATTACCCTGTTTAAAAAGTACTCTCAGTTTCCTCTCTCTATTACCCTGTTTAAAAAGTTCTCTCTTTCCTCTCTCTATTACCCTGTTTAAAAAGTACTCTCTGTTTCCTCTCACTATTAACCTGTTTAAAAAGTACCCTCATTTTCCCTCTCTATTACCCTGTTTAAAAAGTACTCTCAGTTTCCTCTCTCTATTACCCCGTTTAAAAAATACTCTCTGTTTCCTCTCTCTATTACCCTTATTACCCTGTTTAAAAAGGACTCTCAGTTTCCTCTCTCTATTACCCCGTTTAAAAAATACTCTCTGTTTCCTCTCTCTATTACCCTGTTTAGAAGTACTCTCTGTTTCCTCTCTCTATTACCCTGTTTAAAAAGTACTCTCTGTCTCCTCTCTCTATTACCCGGTTTAAAAAGTTATCTGTTTCCTCTCTCTATTACCCTGTTTAAAAAGTACACTCAGTTTCCTCTCTTTATTACCCTGTTTAAAAAGTTCTCTCTTTCCTCTCTCTATTACCCTGTTTAAAAAGTACTCTCTGTTTCCTCTCACTATTAACCTGTTTAAAAAGTACCCTCATTTTCCCTCTCTATTACCCTGTTTAAAAAGTACTCTCAGTTTCCTCTCTCTATTACCCCGTTTAAAAAATACTCTCTGTTTCCTCTCTCTATTACCCTGTTTAAAAAGTTATCTGTTTCCTCTCTCTATTACCCCGTTTAAAAAGTACTCTCTGTTTCCTCTCTCTATTACCCTGTTTAAAAAGTACCCTCAGTTTCCCCTCTCTATTACCCTGTTTAAAAAGTACCCTCAGTTTCCTCTCTCTATTACCCTGTTAAATAAATACTCTCTGTTTCCTCTCGCTATTACCCTGTTTAAAAAGTATCATCAGTTTCCTCTCTCTATTACCCTGTTTAAAAAGTACTCTCTGTTTCCTCTCTCTATTAACCTGTTTAAAAAGTACCCTCATTTTCCCTCTCTATTACCCTGTTTAAAAAGTACCCTCAGTTTCCTCTCTCTATTACCCTGTTTAAAAAGTACCCTCTGTTTCCTCTCTCTATTACCCTGTTTAAAAAGTACCCTCTGTTTCCTCTCTCTATTACCCTGTTTGAAAAGTACCACTCAGTTTCCTCTCTCTATTACCCTGTTTTAAAAGTACACTCTGTTTCCTCTCTCTATTACACTGTTTAAAAAGTACTCTCTGTCTCCTCTCTCTATTACCCTGTTTAAAAAGTCATCTGTTTCCTCTCTCTATTACCCTGTTTAAAAAGTACCCCTCAGTTTCCCTTTTTATTACCCTGTTTAAAAAGTTCTCTGTTTCCTCTCTCTATTACCCTGTTTAAAAAGTTATCAGTTTCCTCTCTCTATTACCCTGTTTAAAAAGTACCCTCAGTTTCCTCTCTCTGTTACCCTGTTTAAAAAGTACCCTCAGTTTCCTCTCTCTATTACCCTGTTTTAAAAGTACTCTCTGTTTCCTCTCTCTATTACCCTGTTTAAAAGTACTCTCTGTTTCCTCTCTCTATTACCCTGTTTAAAAAGTTATCTGTTTCCTCTCTCTATTACCCTGTTTAAAAAGTACCCTCAGTTTCCCCTCTCTATTACCCTGTTTAAGAAGTACCCTCAGTTTCCTCTCTCTATTACCCTGTTTAAAAAATTCTCTGTTTCCTCTCGCTATTACCCTGTTTAAAAAGTAAACTCAGTTTCCTCTCTCTATTACCCTGTTTAAAAAGTAATCTCTGTTTCCTCTCTCTATTACCCTGTTTAAAAAGTTATCTGTTTCCTCTCTCTATTACCCCGTTTAAAAAGTACTCTCTGTTTCCTCTCTCTATTACCCTGTTTAAAAAGTTATCTGTTTCCTCTCTCTATTAACCTGTTTAAAAAGTACCATCATTTTCCCTCTCTATTACCCTGTTTAAAAAGTACTCTCAGTTTCCTCTCTCTATTACCCCGTTTAAAAAATACTCTCTGTTTCCTCGACTCTATTACCCTGTTTAGAAGTACTCTCTGTTTCCTCTCTCTATTACCCTGTTTAAAAAGTACTGTTTCCTCTCTGTATTACCCTGTTTAAAATGATATCTGTTTCCTCTCTCTATTACCCTGTTTAAAAAGTATTATTTTTCCTCTCTCTAATACCCTGTTTAAAAAGTCCTCTCTTTCCTCTCTATATTACCCTGTTTAAAAAGTACTCTCAGTTTCCTCTCTCTATTACCCTGTTTAAAAAGTAGCCTCAGTTTCCTATCTCTATTACCCTCTTTAAAAAGTACTCTCTGTTTCCTCTCTCTATTACCCTGTTTAAAAAGTACTCTCTGTTTCCTCTCTCTATTACCCTGTTTAAAAAGTACCCTCAGTTTCCCCTCTCTATTACCCTGTTTAAAAAGTACCCTCAGTTTCCTCTCTCTATTACCCTGTTAAATAAATACTCTCTGTTTCCTCTCGCTATTACCCTGTTTAAAAAGTATCATCAGTTTCCTCTCTCTATTACCCTGTTTAAAAAGTACCCCCTGTTTCCTCTCTCTATTAACCTGTTTAAAAAGTACCCTCATTTTCCCTCTCTATTACCCTGTTTAAAAAGTACCCTCAGTTTCCTCTCTCTATTACCCTGTTTAAAAAGTACCCTCTGTTTCCTCTCTCTATTACCCTGTTTAAAAAGTACCCTCTGTTTCCTCTCTCTATTACCCTGTTTGAAAAGTACCACTCAGTTTCCTCTCTCTATTACCCTGTTTTAAAAGTACACTCTGTTTCCTCTCTCTATTACACTGTTTAAAAAGTACTCTCTGTCTCCTCTCTCTATTACCCTGTTTAAAAAGGCATCTGTTTCCTCTCTCTATTACCCTGTTTAAAAAGTACCCCTCAGTTTCCCTTTTTATTACCCTGTTTAAAAAGTACCCTCTGTTTCCTCTCTCTATTACCCTGTTTAAAAAGTACCCTCAGTTTCCTCTCTCTATTACCCTGTTTTAAAAGTACTCTCTGTTTCCTCTCTCTATTACCCTGTTTAAAAAGTACTCTCTGTTTCCTCTCTCTATTACCCTGTTTAAAAAGTTAGCTGTTTCCTCTCTCTATTACCCTGTTTAAAAAGTACCCTCAGTTTCCTCTCTCTGTTACCCTGTTTAAAAAGTACCCTCAGTTTCCTCTCTCTATTACCCTGTTTAAAAAGTACCCTCTGTTTCCTCTCTCTATTACCCTGTTTAAAAAGAACCCTCTGTTTCCTCTCTCTATTACCCTGTTTGAAAAGTACCACTCAGTTTCCTCTCTCTATTACCCTGTTTTAAAAGTACACTCTGTTTCCTCTCTCTATTACCCTGTTTAAAAAGTCATCTGTTTCCTCTCTCTATTACCCTGTTTAAAAAGTACCCCTCAGTTTCCCTTTTTATTACCCTGTTTAAAAAGTTCTCTGTTTCCTCTCTCTATTACCCTGTTTAAAAAGTTATCAGTTTCCTCTCTCTATTACCCTGTTTAAAAAGTACCACTCAGTTTCCTCTCTCTATTACCCTGTTTAAAAAGTACTCTCTGTCTCCTCTCTCTATTACCCTGTTTAAAAAGTCATCTGTTTCCTCTCTCTATTACCCTGTTTAAAAAGTACCCCTCAGTTTCCCTTTTTATTACCCTGTTTAAAAAGTTCTCTGTTTCCTCTCTCTATTACCCTGTTTAAAAAGTTATCAGTTTCCTCTCTCTATTACCCTGTTTAAAAAGTACCCTCAGTTTCCTCTCTCTGTTACCCTGTTTAAAAAGTACCCTCAGTTTCCTCTCTCTATTACCCTGTTTTAAAAGTACTCTCTGTTTCCTCTCTCTATTACCCTGTTTAAAAGTACTCTCTGTTTCCTCTCTCTATTACCCTGTTTAAAAAGTTATCTGTTTCCTCTCTCTATTACCCTGTTTAAAAAGTACCCTCAGTTTCCCCTCTCTATTACCCTGTTTAAGAAGTACCCTCAGTTTCCTCTCTCTATTACCCTGTTTAAAAAATACTCTGTTTCCTCTCGCTATTACCCTGTTTAAAAAGTAAACTCAGTTTTCTCTCTCTATTACCCTGTATCAAAAGTACCCTCAGTTTCCTCTCTCAATTACCCTGTTTAAAAAGTACCCTCAGTTTCCTCTCGCAATTACCCTGTTTAAAAAGTACCATCAGTTTCCTCTCTCTATTACCCTGTTTAAAAAGTACACTCAGTTTCCTCTCTCTATTACCCCGTTTAAAAAATACTCTCTGTTTCCTCTCTCTATTACCCTGTTAAAAAAGTACCCCTCAGATTCCTCTATCTATTACCCTGTTTAAAAAGTACTATCTGTTTCCTCTCTCTATTACCCTGTTTAAAAAGTACTCTCTGTTTCCTCTCTCTATTACCCTGTTTAAAAAGTTATCTGTTTCCTCTCTCTATTAACCTGTTTAAAAAGTACCCTCATTTTCCCTCCCTATTACCCTGTTTAAAAAGGACTCTCAGTTTCCTCTCTCTATTACCCCGTTTAAAAAATACTCTCTGTTTCCTCTCTCTATTACCCTGTTTAAAAAGTACTCTCAGTTTCCTCTCTTTATTACCCTGTTTAAAAAGTTCTCTCTTTCCTCTCTCTATTACCCGGTTTAAAAAGTTATCTGTTTCCTCTCTCTATTACCCTGTTTAAAAAGTACTCTCAGTTTCCTCTCTTCATTACCCTGTTTAAAAAGTTCTCTCTTTCCTCTCTCTATTACCCTGTTTAAAAAGTACTCTCTGTTTCCTCTCTCTATTAACCTGTTTAAAAAGTACACTCATTTTCCCTCTCTATTACCCTGTTTAAAAAGTACTCTCAGTTTCCTCTCTCTATTACCCCGTTTAAAAAATACTCTCTGTTTCCTCTCTCTATTACCCTGTTTAAAAAGTTATCTGTTTCCTCTCTCTATTACCCTGTTTAAAAAGTTATCTGTTTCCTCTCTCTATTAACCTGTTTAAAAAGTACCGTCATTTTCCCTCTCTATTACCCTGTTTAAAAAGTACCCTCAGTTTCCTCTCTCTATTACCCCGTTTAAAAAATACTCTCTGTTTCCTCGACTCTATTACCCTGTTTAGAAGTACTCTCTGTTTCCTCTCTCTATTACCCTGTTTAAAAAGTACACTCTGTTTCCTCTCTCTATTACCCTGTTTAAAAAGTTCTGTTTCCTCTCTGTATTACCCTGTTTAAAATGATATCTGTTTCCTCTCTATATTACCCTGTTTAAAAAGTTCTCTCAGTTTCCTCTCTCTATTACCCTGTTTAAAAAGTAGCCTCAGTTTCCTATCTCTATTACCCTCTTTAAAAAGAACTCTCTGTTTCCTCTCTCTATTACCCTGTTTAAAAAGTACCCTCGGTTTCCTCTCTCTATTACCCTGTTTAAAAAGTTATCTCAGTTTCCTCTCTCATTACCCTGTTTAAAAAATACTCTCTGTTTCCTCGACTCTATTACCCTGTTTAGAAGTACTCTCTGTTTCCTCTCTCTATTACCCTGTTTAAAAAGTACTGTTTCCTCTCTGTATTACCCTGTTT
The DNA here is from genome assembly GCF_965601325.2 of Salmo salar. NCBI lineage: Eukaryota > Metazoa > Chordata > Actinopteri > Salmoniformes > Salmonidae > Salmo > Salmo salar. Next base: position 32,405,027 of record NC_138307.1, on the reverse strand, counting down.
AAAATGATATCTGTTTCCTCTCTCTATTACCCTGTTTAAAAAGTATTATTTTTCCTCTCTCTAATACCCTGTTTAAAAAGTCCTCTCTTTCCTCTCTATATTACCCTGTTTAAAAAGTACTCTCAGTTTCCTCTCTCTATTACCCTGTTTAAAAAGTAGCCTCAGTTTCCTATCTCTATTACCCTCTTTAAAAAGTACTCTCTGTTTCCTCTCTCTATTACCCTGTTTAAAAAGTACCCTCTGTTTCCTCTCTCTATTACCCTGTTCAAAAAGTAATCTCAGTTTCCTCTCTCTATTACCCTGTTTAAAAAGTACCCTCTGTTTCCTCTCTCTATTACCCTGTTTAAAAAGTACTCTCTGTTTCCTCTCTCTATTACCCTGTTTAAAAAGTATCTCAGTTTCCTCTCTCATTACCCTGTTTAAAAAGTACTCTCTGTTTCCTCGCTCTATTACCCTGTTTAGAAGTACTCTCTGTTTCCTCTCTCTATTACCCTGTTTAAAAAGTACTGTTTCCTCTCTGTATTACCCTGTTTAAAATGATATCTGTTTCCTCTCTCTATTACCCTGTTTAAAAAGTATTATTTTTCCTCTCTCTAATACCCTGTTTAAAAAGTCCTCTCTTTCCTCTCTATATTACCCTGTTTAAAAAGTACTCTCAGTTTCCTCTCTCTATTACCCTGTTTAAAAAGTAGCCTCAGTTTCCTATCTCTATTACCCTCTTTAAAAAGTACTCTCTGTTTCCTCTCTCTATTACCCTGTTTAAAAAGTACCCTCTGTTTCCTCTCTCTATTACCCTGTTCAAAAAGTAATCTCAGTTTCCTCTCTCTATTACCCTGTTTAAAAAGTACCCTCTGTTTCCTCTCTCTATTACCCTGTTTAAAAAGTACTCTCTGTTTCCTCTCTCTATTACCCTGTTTAAAAAGTACCCTCAGTTTCCCCTCTCTATTACCCTGTTTAAAAAGTACCCTCAGTTTCCTCTCTCTATTACCCTGTTAAATAAATACTCTCTGTTTCCTCTCGCTATTACCCTGTTTAAAAAGTATCATCAGTTTCCTCTCTCTATTACCCTGTTTAAAAAGTACCCTCAGTTTCCTCTCTCTATTACCCTGTTAAATAAATACTCTCTGTTTCCTCCTGTTTAAAAAGTTCTGTTTCCTCTCTGTATTACCCTGTTTAAAATGATATCTGTTTCCTCTCTATATTACCAAGTTTAAAAAGTTCTCTCAGTTTCCTCTCTCTATTACCCTGTTTAAAAAGTAGCCTCAGTTTCCTATCTCTATTACCCTCTTTAAAAAGAACTCTCTGTTTCCTCTCTCTATTACCCTGTTTAAAAAGTACCCTCGGTTTCCTCTCTCTATTACCCTGTTTAAAAAGTTATCTCAGTTTCCTCTCTCATTACCCTGTTTAAAAAATACTCTCTGTTTCCTCGACTCTATTACCCTGTTTAGAAGTACTCTCTGTTTCCTCTCTCTATTACCCTGTTTAAAAAGTACTGTTTCCTCTCTGTATTACCCTGTTTAAAATGATATCTGTTTCCTCTCTCTATTACCCTGTTTAAAAAGTATTATTTTTCCTCTCTCTAATACCCTGTTTAAAAAGTCCTCTCTTTCCTCTCTATATTACCCTGTTTAAAAAGTACTCTCAGTTTCCTCTCTCTATTACCCTGTTTAAAAAGTACCCTCAGTTTCCTCTCTCTATTACCCTGTTTAAAAAGTACCCTCTGTTTCCTCTCTCTATTACCCTGTTTAAAAAGTACCCTCTGTTTCCTCTCTCTATTACCCTGTTTAAAAAGTACACTCAGTTTCCTCTCTCTATTACCCTGTTTTAAAAGTACCCTCTGTTTCCTCTCTCTATTACCCTGTTTAAAAAGTACTCTCTGTTTCCTCTCTCTATTACCCTGTTTAAAAAGGCATCTGTTTCCTCTCTCTATTACCCTGTTTAAAAAGTACCCTCAGTTTCCTCTCTCTATTACCCTGTTTAAAAAGTAGCCTCAGTTTCCTCTCTCTATTACCCTGTTTAAAAAGTACTCTCAGTTTCCTCTCTCTATTACCCTGTTTAAAAAGTACCCTCTGTTTCCTCTCTCTATTACCCTGTTTAAAAAGTAATCTCTGTTTCCTCTCTCTATTACCCTGTTTGAAAAGTACCCTCTGTTTCCTCTCTCTATTACCCTGTTTAAAAAGTACTCTCTGTTTCCTCTCTCTATTACCCTGTTTAAAAAGTACCCTCAGTTTCCCCTCTCTATTACCCTGTTTAAAAAGTACCCTCAGTTTCCTCTCTCTATTACCCTGTTAAATAAATACTCTCTGTTTCCTCTCGCTATTACCCTGTTTAAAAAGTATCATCAGTTTCCTCTCTCTATTACCCTGTTTAAAAAGTACTCCCTGTTTCCTCTCTCTATTAACCTGTTTAAAAAGTACCCTCATTTTCCCTCTCTATTACCCTGTTTAAAAAGTACCCTCAGTTTCCTCTCTCTATTACCCTGTTTAAAAAGTACCCTCTGTTTCCTCTCTCTATTACCCTGTTTAAAAAGTACCCTCTGTTTCCTCTCTCTATTACCCTGTTTGAAAAGTACCACTCAGTTTCCTCTCTCTATTACCCTGTTTTAAAAGTACAGTTTCCTCTCTCTATTACACTGTTTAAAAAGTACTCTCTGTCTCCTCTCTCTATTACCCTGTTTAAAAAGTCATCTGTTTCCTCTCTCTATTACCCTGTTTAAAAAGTACCCCTCAGTTTCCCTTTTTATTACCCTGTTTAAAAAGTACCCTCTGTTTCCTCTCTCTATTACCCTGTTTAAAAAGTACCCTCAGTTTCCTCTCTCTATTACCCTGTTTTAAAAGTACTCTCTGTTTCCTCTCTCTATTACCCTGTTTAAAAAGTACTCTCTGTTTCCTCTCTCTATTACCCTGTTTAAAAAGTCATCTGTTTCCTCTCTCTATTACCCTGTTTAAAAAGTTCTCTGTTTCCTCTCTCTATTACCCTGTTTAAAAAGTTATCAGTTTCCTCTCTCTATTACCCTGTTTAAAAAGTACCTCTCAGTTTCCTCTCTCTATTACCCTGTTTAAAAAGTACTCTCTGTCTCCTCTCTCTATTACCCTGTTTAAAAAGTCATCTGTTTCCTCTCTCTATTACCCTGTTTAAAAAGTACCCCTCAGTTTCCCTTTTTATTACCCTGTTTAAAAAGTTCTCTGTTTCCTCTCTCTATTACCCTGTTTAAAAAGTTATCAGTTTCCTCTCTCTATTACCCTGTTTAAAAAGTACCCTCAGTTTCCTCTCTCTGTTACCCTGTTTAAAAAGTACCCTCAGTTTCCTCTCTCTATTACCCTGTTTTAAAAGTACTCTCTGTTTCCTCTCTCTATTACCCTGTTTAAAAGTACTCTCTGTTTCCTCTCTCTATTACCCTGTTTAAAAAGTTATCTGTTTCCTCTCTCTATTACCCTGTTTAAAAAGTACCCTCAGTTTCCCCTCTCTATTACCCTGTTTAAGAAGTACCCTCAGTTTCCTCTCTCTATTACCCTGTTTAAAAAATACTCTGTTTCCTCTCGCTATTACCCTGTTTAAAAAGTAAACTCAGTTTCCTCTCTCTATTACCCTGTTTAAAAAGTAATCTCTGTTTCCTCTCTCTATGACCCTGTTTAAAATGTCCTCTGTTTCTTCTCTCTATTACCCTGTTAAAAAAGTTATCTGTTTACTCTCTCTATTACCCTGTTTCAAAAGTACCCTCAGTTTTCTCTCTCTATTACCCTGTATCAAAAGTACCCTCAGTTTCCTCTCTCAATTACCCTGTTTAAAAAGTACCCTCAGTTTCCTCTCGCAATTACCCTGTTTAAAAAGTACCATCAGTTTCCTCTCTCTATTACCCTGTTTAAAAAGTACTCTCTGTTTCCTCTCTCTATTAACCTGTTTAAAAAGTACCCTCATTTTCCCTCTCTATTACCCTGTTTAAAAAGTACACTCAGTTTCCTCTCTCTATTACCCCGTTTAAAAAATACTCTCTGTTTCCTCTCTCTATTACCCTGTTTAAAAAGTTATCTGTTTCCTCTCTCTATTAACCTGTTTAAAAAGTACCCTCATTTTCCCTCCCTATTACCCTGTTTAAAAAGGACATTCAGTTTCCTCTCTCTATTACCCCGTTTAAAAAATACTCTCTGTTTCCTCTCTCTATTACCCTGTTTAGAAGTACTCTCTGTTTCCTCTCTCTATTACCCTGTTTAAAAAGTACTCTCTGTCTCCTCTCTCTATTACCCGGTTAAAAAAGTTATCTGTTTCCTCTCTCTATTACCCTGTTTAAAAAGTACTCTCAGTTTCCTCTCTCTATTACCCTGTTTAAAAAGTTATCTGTTTCCTCTCTCTATTAACCTGTTTAAAAAGTACCCTCATTTTCCCTCTCTATTACCCTGTTTAAAAAGGACTCTCAGTTTCCTCTCTCTATTACCCCGTTTAAAAAATACTCTCTGTTTCCTCTCTCTATTACCCTGTTTAAAAAGTACTCTCAGTTTCCTCTCTTTATTACCCTGTTTAAAAAGTTCTCTCTTTCCTCTCTCTATTACCCGGTTTAAAAAGTTATCTGTTTCCTCTCTCTATTGCCCTGTTTAAAAAGTACTCTCAGTTTCCTCTCTTCATTACCCTGTTTAAAAAGTTCTCTCTTTCCTCTCTCTATTACCCTGTTTAAAAAGTACTCTCTGTTTCCTCTCTCTATTAACCTGTTTAAAAAGTACACTCATTTTCCCTCTCTATTACCCTGTTTAAAAAGTACTCTCAGTTTCCTCTCTCTATTACCCCGTTTAAAAAATACTCTCTGTTTCCTCTCTCTATTACCCTGTTTAAAAAGTTATCTGTTTCCTCTCTCTATTACCCTGTTTAAAAAGTTATCTGTTTCCTCTCTCTATTAACCTGTTTAAAAAGTACCGTCATTTTCCCTCTCTATTACCCTGTTTAAAAAGTACCCTCAGTTTCCTCTCTCTATTACCCCGTTTAAAAAATACTCTCTGTTTCCTCGACTCTATTACCCTGTTTAGAAGTACTCTCTGTTTCCTCTCTCTATTACCCTGTTTAAAAAGTACCCTCTGTTTCCTCTCTCTATTACCCTGTTTAAAAAGTTCTGTTTCCTCTCTGTATTACCCTGTTTAAAATGATATCTGTTTCCTCTCTATATTACCCTGTTTAAAAAGTTCTCTCAGTTTCCTCTCTCTATTACCCTGTTTAAAAAGTAGCCTCAGTTTCCTATCTCTATTACCCTCTTTAAAAAGAACTCTCTGTTTCCTCTCTCTATTACCCTGTTTAAAAAGTACCCTCTGTTTCCTCTCTCTATTACCCTGTTTAAAAAGTTATCTCAGTTTCCTCTCTCATTACCCTGTTTAAAAAGTACTCTTTTTTCTCTCTCTATTACCCTGTTTAAAAAGGACTCTCAGTTTCCTCTCTCTATTACCCCGTTTAAAAAATACTCTCTGTTTCCTCTCTCTATTACCCTGTTTAGAAGTACTCTCTGTTTCCTCTCTCTATTACCCTGTTTAAAAAGTACTCTCTGTCTCCTCTCTCTATTACCCGGTTTAAAAAGTTATCTGTTTCCTCTCTCTATTACCCTGTTTAAAAAGTACTCTCAGTTTCCTCTCTTTATTACCATGTTTAAAAAGTTATCTCTTTCCTCTCTCTATTACCCTGTTTAAAAAGTACTCTCTGTTTCCTCTCTCTATTAACCTGTTTAAAAACTACCCTCATTTTCCCTCTCTATTACCCTGTTTAAAAAGTACTCTGTTTCCTCTCTCTATTACCCTGTTTAAAAAGTACTCTCAGTTTCCTCTCTCTATTACCCCGTTTAAAAAATACTCTCTGTTTCCTCTCTCTATTACCCTGTTTAAAAAGTTATCTGTTTCCTCTCTCTATTACCCCGTTTAAAAAGTACTCTCTGTTTCCTCTCTCTATTACCCTGTTTAAAAAGTTATCTGTTTCCTCTCTCTATTAACCTGTTTAAAAAGTACCGTCATTTTCCCTCTCTATTACCCCGTTTAAAAAATACTCTCTGTTTCCTCGACTCTATTACCCTGTTTAGAAGTACTCTCTGTTTCCTCTCTCTATTACCCTGTTTAAAAAGTACCCTCTGTTTCCTCTCTCTATTACCCTGTTTAAAAAGTTCTGTTTCCTCTCTGTATTACCCTGTTTAAAAAGATATCTGTTTCCTCTCTCTATTACCCTGTTTAAAAAGTATTATTTTTCCTCTCTCTATTAGCCTGTTTAAAAAGTACCCTCAGTTTCCTCTCTCTGTTACCCTGTTTAAAAAGTACCCTCAGGTTCCTCTCTCTATTACCCTGTTTTAAAAGTACTCTCTGTTTCCTCTCTCTATTACCCTGTTTAAAAAGTTATCTGTTTCCTCTCTCTATTACCCCGTTTAAAAAGTACTCTCTGTTTCCTCTCTCTAATACCCTGTTTAAAAAGTCCTCTCTTTCCTCTCTCTATTACCCCGTTTAAAAAATACTCTCTGTTTCCTCTCTCTATTACCCTGTTTAAAAAGTACTCTCTGTTTCCTCTCTCTATTACCCTGTTTAAAAAGTACACTCTGTTTCCTCTCTCTATTACCCTGTTTAAAAAGTTAGCTGTTTCCTCTCTCTATTACCCTGTTTAAAAAGTCCTCTCTTTCCTCTCTCTATTACCCCGTTTAAAAAATACTCTCTGTTTCCTCTCTCTATTACCCTGTTTAAAAAGTTATCTGTTTCCTCTCTCTATTACCCCGTTTAAAAAGTACTCTCTGTTTCCTCTCTCTATTACCCTGTTTAGAAGTACTCTCTGTTTCCTCTCTCTATTACCCTGTTTAAAAAGTACTCTCTGTTTCCTCTCTCTATTACCCTGTTTAAAAAGTTCTGTTTCCTCTCTGTATTACCCTGTTTAAAATGATATCTGTTTCCTCTCTCTATTACCCTGTTTAAAAAGTATTATTTTTCCTCTCTCTAATACCCTGTTTAAAAAGTCCTCTCTTTCCTCTCTATATTACCCTGTTTAAAAAGTTCTCTCAGTTTCCTCTCTCTATTACCCTGTTTAAAAAGTAGCCTCAGTTTCCTATCTCTATTACCCTCTTTAAAAAGAACTCTCTGTTTCCTCTCTCTATTACCCTGTTTAAAAAGTACCCTCTGTTTCCTCTCTCTATTACCCTGTTTAAAAAGTTATCTCAGTTTCCTCTCTCATTACCCTGTTTAAAAAGTACTCTTTTTTCTCTCTCTATTACCCTGTTTAAAAAGTTATCTGTTTCCTCTCTCTATTAACCTGTTTAAAAGTACCCTCATTTTCCCTCTCTATTACCCTGTTTAAAAAGGACTCTCAGTTTCCTCTCTCTATTACCCCGTTTAAAAAATACTCTCTGTTTCCTCTCTCTATTACCCTGTTTAGAAGTACTCTCTGTTTCCTCTCTCTATTACCCTGTTTAAAAAGTACTCTCTGTCTCCTCTCTCTATTACCCGGTTTAAAAAGTTATCTGTTTCCTCTCTCTATTACCCTGTTTAAAAAGTACTCTCAGTTTCCTCTCTTTATTACCATGTTTAAAAAGTTATCTCTTTCCTCTCTCTATTACCCTGTTTAAAAAGTACTCTCTGTTTCCTCTCTCTATTAACCTGTTTAAAAACTACCCTCATTTTCCCTCTCTATTACCCTGTTTAAAAAGTACTCTGTTTCCTCTCTCTATTACCCTGTTTAAAAAGTACTCTCAGTTTCCTCTCTCTATTACCCCGTTTAAAAAATACTCTCTGTTTCCTCTCTCTATTACCCTGTTTAAAAAGTTATCTGTTTCCTCTCTCTATTACCCCGTTTAAAAAGTACTCTCTGTTTCCTCTCTCTATTACCCTGTTTAAAAAGTTATCTGTTTCCTCTCTCTATTAACCTGTTTAAAAAGTACCGTCATTTTCCCTCTCTATTACCCCGTTTAAAAAATACTCTCTGTTTCCTCGACTCTATTACCCTGTTTAGAAGTACTCTCTGTTTCCTCTCTCTATTACCCTGTTTAAAAAGTACCCTCTGTTTCCTCTCTCTATTACCCTGTTTAAAAAGTTCTGTTTCCTCTCTGTATTACCCTGTTTAAAAAGATATCTGTTTCCTCTCTCTATTACCCTGTTTAAAAAGTATTATTTTTCCTCTCTCTATTAGCCTGTTTAAAAAGTACCCTCAGTTTCCTCTCTCTGTTACCCTGTTTAAAAAGTACCCTCAGGTTCCTCTCTCTATTACCCTGTTTTAAAAGTACTCTCTGTTTCCTCTCTCTATTACCCTGTTTAAAAAGTTATCTGTTTCCTCTCTCTATTACCCCGTTTAAAAAGTACTCTCTGTTTCCTCTCTCTAATACCCTGTTTAAAAAGTCCTCTCTTTCCTCTCTCTATTACCCCGTTTAAAAAATACTCTCTGTTTCCTCTCTCTATTACCCTGTTTAAAAAGTACTCTCTGTTTCCTCTCTCTATTACCCTGTTTAAAAAGTACACTCTGTTTCCTCTCTCTATTACCCTGTTTAAAAAGTTAGCTGTTTCCTCTCTCTATTACCCTGTTTAAAAAGTCCTCTCTTTCCTCTCTCTATTACCCCGTTTAAAAAATACTCTCTGTTTCCTCTCTCTATTACCCTGTTTAAAAAGTTATCTGTTTCCTCTCTCTATTACCCCGTTTAAAAAGTACTCTCTATTTCCTCTCTCTATTACCCTGTTTAGAAGTACTCTCTGTTTCCTCTCTCTATTACCCTGTTTAAAAAGTACTCTCTGTTTCCTCTCTCTATTACCCTGTTTAAAAAGTTCTGTTTCCTCTCTGTATTACCCTGTTTAAAATGATATCTGTTTCCTCTCTCTATTACCCTGTTTAAAAAGTATTATTTTTCCTCTCTCTAATACCCTGTTTAAAAAGTCCTCTCTTTCCTCTCTATATTACCCTGTTTAAAAAGTTCTCTCAGTTTCCTCTCTCTATTACCCTGTTTAAAAAGTAGCCTCAGTTTCCTATCTCTATTACCCTCTTTAAAAAGAACTCTCTGTTTCCTCTCTCTATTACCCTGTTTAAAAAGTACCCTCTGTTTCCTCTCTCTATTACCCTGTTTAAAAAGTTATCTCAGTTTCCTCTCTCATTACCCTGTTTAAAAAGTACTCTTTTTTCTCTCTCTATTACCCTGTTTAAAAAGTTATCTGTTTCCTCTCTCTATTAACCTGTTTAAAAGTACCCTCATTTTCCCTCTCTATTACCCTGTTTAAAAAGGACTCTCAGTTTCCTCTCTCTATTACCCCGTTTAAAAAATACTCTCTGTTTCCTCTCTCTATTACCCTGTTTAGAAGTACTCTCTGTTTCCTCTCTCTATTACCCTGTTTAAAAAGTACTCTCTGTCTCCTCTCTCTATTACCCGGTTTAAAAAGTTATCTGTTTCCTCTCTCTATTACCCTGTTTAAAAAGTACTCTCAGTTTCCTCTCTTTATTACCCTGTTTAAAAAGTTATCTCTTTCCTCTCTCTATTACCCTGTTTAAAAAGTACTCTCTGTTTCCTCTCTCTATTAACCTGTTTAAAAACTACCCTCATTTTCCCTCTCTATTACCCTGTTTAAAAAGTACTCTCAGTTTCCTCTCTCTATTACCCTGTTTAAAAAGTACTCTCAGTTTCCTCTCTCTATTACCCCGTTTAAAAAATACTCTCTGTTTCCTCTCTCTATTACCCTGTTTTAAAAGTACTCTCTGTTTCCTCTCTCTATTACCCCGTTTAAAAAGTACTCTCTGTTTCCTCTCTCTAATACTCTGTTTAAAAAGTCCTCTCTTTCCTCTCTGTATTACCCCGTTTAAAAAATACTCTCTGTTTCATATCTCTATTACCCTGTTTAAAAAGTACTCTCTGTTTCCTCTCTCTATTACCCTGTTTAAAAAGTACACTCTGTTTCCTCTCTCTATTACCCTGTTTAAAAAGTTAGCTGTTTCCTCTCTCTATTACCCTGTTTAAAAAGTACCCTCAGTTTCCACTCTCTAATACCCTGTTTAAAAAGTCCTCTCTTTCCTCTCTCTATTACCCCGTTTAAAAAATACTCTCTGTTTCCTCTCTCTATTACCCTGTTTAAAAAGTTATCTGTTTCCTCTCTCTATTACCCCGTTTAAAAAGTACACTCTGTTTCCTCTCTCTATTACCCTGTTTAAAAAGTTATCTGGTTCCTCTCTCTATTAACCTGTTTAAAAAGTACCGTCATTTTCCCTCTCTATTACCCTGTTTAAAAAGTACTCTCAGTTTCCTCTCTCTATTACCCCGTTTAAAAAATACTCTCTGTTTCCTCGACTCTATTACCCTGTTTAGAAGTACTCTCTGTTTCCTCTCTCTATTACCCTGTTTAAAAGTTCTGTTTCCTCTCTGTATTACCCTGTTTAAAATGATATCTGTTTCCTCTCTCTATTACCCTGTTTAAAAAGTATTATTTTTCCTCTCTCTAATACCCTGTTTAAAAAGTCCTCTCTTTCCTCTCTATATTACACTGTTTAAAAAGTACCCTCAGTTTCCTCTCTCTATTACCCTGTTTAAAAAGTAGCCTCAGTTTCCTATCTCTATTACCCTCTTTAAAAAGTACTCTCTGTTTCCTCTCTCTATTACCCTGTTTAAAAAGTACCCTCTGTTTCCTCTCTCTATTACCCTGTTTAAAAAGTAATCTCAGTTTCCTCTCTCTATTACCCTGTTTAAAAAGTACTCTTTTTCCTCTCTCTATTACCCTGTTTAAAAAGTTATCTGTTTCCTCTCTCTATTAACCTGTTTAAAAGTACCCTCATTTTCACTCTCTATTACCCTGTTTAAAAAGGACTCTCAGTTTCCTCTCTCTATTACCCCGTTTAAAAAATACTCTCTGTTTCCTCTCTCTATTACCCTGTTTAGAAGTACTCTCTGTTTCCTCTCTCTATTACCCTGTTTAAAAAGTACTCTCTGTCTCCTCTCTCTATTACCCGGTTTAAAAAGTTATCTGTTTCCTCTCTCTATTACCCTGTTTAAAAAGTACTCTCAGTTTCCTCTCTTTATTACCCTGTTTAAAAAGTTATCTCTTTCCTCTCTCTATTACCCTGTTTAAAAAGTACTCTCTGTTTCCTCTCTCTATTAACCTGTTTAAAAGTACCCTCATTTTCCCTCTCTATTACCCTGTTTAAAAAGTACTCTCAGTTTCCTCTCTCTATTACCCTGTTTAAAAAGTACTCTCAGTTTCCTCTCTCTATTACCCCGTTTAAAAAATACTCTCTGTTTCCTCTCTCTATTACCCTGTTTAAAAAGTTATCTGTTTCCTCTCTCTATTAACCTGTTTAAAAAGTACCGTCATTTTCCCTCTCTATTACTCTGTTTAAAAAGTACTCTCAGTTTCCTCTCTCTATTACCCCGTTTAAAAAATACTCTCTGTTTCCTCGACTCTATTACCCTGTTTAGAAGTACTCTCTGTTTCCTCTCTCTATTACCCTGTTTAAAAAGTACCCTCTGTTTCCTCTCTCTATTACCCTGTTTAAAAAGTTATCTGTTTCCTCTCTCTATTAACCTGTTTAAAAGTACCCTCATTTTCCCTCTCTATTACCCCGTTTAAAAAATACTCTCTGTTTCCTCGACTCTATTACCCTGTTTAGAAGTACTCTCTGTTTCCTCTCTCTATTACCCTGTTTAAAAAGAACCCTCTGTTTCCTCTCTCTATTACCCTGTTTAAAAAGTTCTGTTTCCTCTCTGTATTACCCTGTTTAAAATGATATCTGTTTCCTCTCTCTATTACCCTGTTTAAAAAGTATTATTTTTCCTCTCTCTATTAGCCTGTTTAAAAAGTACCCTCAGTTTCCTCTCTCTGTTACCCTGTTTAAAAAGTACCCTCAGGTTCCTCTCTCTATTACCCTGTTTTAAAAGTACTCTCTGTTTCCTCTCTCTATTACCCCGTTTAAAAAGTACTCTCTGTTTCCTCTCTCTAATACTCTGTTTAAAAAGTCCTCTCTTTCCTCTCTCTATTACCCCGTTTAAAAAATACTCTCTGTTTCCTCTCTCTATTACCCTGTTTAAAAAGTACTCTCTGTTTCCTCTCTCTATTACCCTGTTTAAAAAGTACACTCTGTTTCCTCTCTCTATTACCCTGTTTAAAAAGTTAGCTGTTTCCTCTCTCTATTACCCTGAATAAAAAGTACCCTCAGTTTCCACTCTCTAATACCCTGTTTAAAAAGTCCTCTCTTTCCTCTCTCTATTACCCCGTTTAAAAATACTCTCTGTTTCCTCTCTCTATTACCCTGTTTAAAAAGTTATCTGTTTCCTCTCTCTATTACCCCGTTTAAAAAGTACACTCTGTTTCCTCTCTCTATTACCCTGTTTAAAAAGTTATCTGTTTCCTCTCTCTATTAACCTGTTTAAAAAGTACCGTCATTTTCCCTCTCTATTACCCTGTTTAAAAAGTACTCTCAGTTTCCTCTCTCTATTACCCCGTTTAAAAAATACTCTCTGTTTCCTCGACTCTATTACCCTGTTTAGAAGGACTCTCTGTTTCCTCTCTCTATTACCCTGTTTAAAAAGTACTCTCTGTTTCCTCTCTCTATTACCCTGTTTAAAAGTTCTGTTTCCTCTCTGTATTACCCTGTTTAAAATGATATCTGTTTCCTCTCTCTATTACCCTGTTTAAAAAGTATTATTTTTCCTCTCTCTAATACCCTGTTTAAAAAGTCCTCTCTTTCCTCTCTATATTACCCTGTTTAAAAAGTTCTCTCAGTTTCCTCTCTCTATTACCCTGTTTAAAAAGTTATCTGTTTCCTCTCTCTATTACCCCGTTTAAAAAGTACACTCTGTTTCCTCTCTCTATTACCCTGTTTAAAAAGTTATCTGTTTCCTCTCTCTATTAACCTGTTTAAAAAGTACCGTCATTTTCCCTCTCTATTACCCTGTTTAAAAAGTACTCTCAGTTTCCTCTCTCTATTACCCCGTTTAAAAAATACTCTCTGTTTCCTCGACTCTATTACCCTGTTTAGAAGGACTCTCTGTTTCCTCTCTCTATTACCCTGTTTAAAAAGTAGTCTCTGTTTCCTCTCTCTATTACCCTGTTTAAAAGCTCTGTTTCCTCTCTCTATTACCCTGTTTAAAAAGTACTCTCTGTCTCCTCTCTCTATTACCCGGTTTAAAAAGTTATCTGTTTCCTCTCTCTATTACCCTGTTTAAAAAGTACTCTCAGTTTCCTCTCTTTATTACCCTGTTTAGAAGTACTCTCTGTTTCCTCTCTCTATTACCCTGTTTAAAAAGTACCCTCTGTTTCCTCTCTCTATTACCCTGTTTAAAAAGTTCTGTTTCCTCTCTGTATTACCCTGTTTAAAATGATATCTGTTTCCTCTCTCTATTACCCTGTTTAAAAAGTATTATTTTTCCTCTCTCTATTACCCTGTTTAAAAAGTACCCTCAGTTCCTCTCTCTATTACCCTGTTTTAAAAGTACTCTCTGTTTCCTCTCTCTATTACCCTGTTTAAAAAGTACACTCTGTTTCCTATCTCTATTACCCTCTTTAAAAAGTACTCTCTGTTTCCTCTCTCTATTACCCTGTTTAAAAAGTACCCTCTGTTTCCTCTCTCTATTACCCTGTTTAAAAAGTAATCTCAGTTTCCTCTCTCTATTACCCTGTTTAAAAAGTACTCTTTTTCCTCTCTCTATTACCCTGTTTAAAAAGTTAGCTGTTTCCTCTCTCTATTAACCTGTTTAAAAGTACCCTCATTTTCCCTCTCTATTACCCTGTTTAAAAAGGACTCTCAGTTTCCTCTCTATATTACCCCGTTTAAAAAATACTCTCTGTTTCCTCTCTCTATTACCCTGTTTAGAAGTACTCTCTGTTTCCTCTCTCTATTACCCTGTTTAAAAAGTACTCTCTGTCTCCTCTCTCTATTACCCGGTTTAAAAAGTTATCTGTTTCCTCTCTCTATTACCCTGTTTAAAAAGTACTCTCAGTTTCCTCTCTTTATTACCCTGTTTAGAAGTACTCTCTGTTTCCTCTCTCTATTACCCTGTTTAAAATGTACCCTCTGTTTCCTCTCTCTATTACCCTGTTTAAAAAGTTCTGTTTCCTCTCTGTATTACCCTGTTTAAAATGATATCTGTTTCCTCTCTCTATTACCCTGTTTAAAAAGTATTATTTTTCCTCTCTCTATTACCCTGTTTAAAAAGTACCCTCAGTTCCTCTCTCTATTACCCTGTTTTAAAAGTACTCTCTGTTTCCTCTCTCTATTACCCTGTTTAAAAAGTACACTCTGTTTCCTCTCTCTATTACCCTGTTTAAAAAGTTAGCTGTTTCCTCTCTCTATTACCCTGTTTAAAAAGTACCCTCTGTTTCCTCTCTCTATTACCCTGTTTAAAAAGTTATGTTTCCTCTCTGTAATACCCTGTTTAAAATGATATCTGTTTCCTCTCTCTATTACCCTGTTTAAAAAGTATTATTTTCCTCTCTCTAATACCCTGTTTAAAAAGTCCTCTCTTTCCTCTCTATATTACCCTGTTTAAAAAGTTCTCTCAGTTTCCTCTCTCTATTACCCTGTTTAAAAAGTAGCCTCAGTTTCCTATCTCTATTACCCTCTTTAAAAAGTACTCTCTGTTTCCTCTCTTTATTACCCTGTTTAAAAAGTACCCTCTGTTTCCTCTCTCTATTACCCTGTTTAAAAAGTTATCTCAGTTTCCTCTCTCTATTACCCTGTTTAAAAAGTACCCTCTGTTTCCTCTCTCTATTACCCTGTTTAAAAAGTACTCTCTGTTTCCTCTCTCTATTACCCTGTTTAAAAAGTACCCTCAGGTTCCTCTCTCTATTACCCTGTTTTAAAAGTACTCTCTGTTTCCTCTCCCTATTACCCTGTTTAAAAAGTACTCTCTGTTTCCTCTCTCTATTACCCTGTTTAAAAAGTTATCTGTTTCCTCTCTCTATTACCCTGTTTAAAAAGTAGCTTCAGTTTCCTCTCTCTATTACCCTGTTTAAAAAGTACCCTCAGTTTCCTCTCTTTATTACCCTGTTTAGAAGTACTCTCTGTTTCCTCTCTCTATTACCCTGTTTAAAAAGTACCCTCTGTTTCCTCTCTCTATTACCCTGTTTAAAAAGTTATCTGTTTCCTCTCTCTATTACCCTGTTTAAAAAGTACTCTCAGTTTCCTCTCTTTATTACCCTGTTTAGAAGTACTCTCTGTTTCCTCTCTCTATTACCCTGTTTAAAATGTACCCTCTGTTTCCTCTCTCTATTACCCTGTTTAAAAAGTTCTGTTTCCTCTCTGTATTACCCTGTTTAAAATGATATCTGTTTCCTCTCTCTATTACCCTGTTTAAAAAGTATTATTTTTCCTCTCTCTATTACCCTGTTTAAAAAGTACCCTCAGTTCCTCTCTCTATTACCCTGTTTTAAAAGTACTCTCTGTTTCCTCTCTCTATTACCCTGTTTAAAAAGTACACTCTGTTTCCTCTCTCTATTACCCTGTTTAAAAAGTTAGCTGTTTCCTCTCTCTATTACCCTGTTTAAAAAGTACCCTCTGTTTCCTCTCTCTATTACCCTGTTTAAAAAGTTATGTTTCCTCTCTGTAATACCCTGTTTAAAATGATATCTGTTTCCTCTCTCTATTACCCTGTTTAAAAAGTATTATTTTCCTCTCTCTAATACCCTGTTTAAAAAGTCCTCTCTTTCCTCTCTATATTACCCTGTTTAAAAAGTTCTCTCAGTTTCCTCTCTCTATTACCCTGTTTAAAAAGTAGCCTCAGTTTCCTATCTCTATTACCCTCTTTAAAAAGTACTCTCTGTTTCCTCTCTTTATTACCCTGTTTAAAAAGTACCCTCTGTTTCCTCTCTCTATTACCCTGTTTAAAAAGTTATCTCAGTTTCCTCTCTCTATTACCCTGTTTAAAAAGTACCCTCTGTTTCCTCTCTCTATTACCCTGTTTAAAAAGTACTCTCTGTTTCCTCTCTCTATTACCCTGTTTAAAAAGTACCCTCAGGTTCCTCTCTCTATTACCCTGTTTTAAAAGTACTCTCTGTTTCCTCTCCCTATTACCCTGTTTAAAAAGTACTCTCTGTTTCCTCTCTCTATTACCCTGTTTAAAAAGTTATCTGTTTCCTCTCTCTATTACCCTGTTTAAAAAGTAGCTTCAGTTTCCTCTCTCTATTACCCTGTTTAAAAAGTACCCTCAGTTTCCTCTCTTTATTACCCTGTTTAGAAGTACTCTCTGTTTCCTCTCTCTATTACCCTGTTTAAAAAGTACCCTCTGTTTCCTCTCTCTATTACCCTGTTTAAAAAGTTCTGTTTCCTCTCTGTATTACCCTGTTTAAAATGATATCTGTTTCCTCTCTCTATTACCCTGTTTAAAAAGTATTATTTTTCCTCTCTCTATTACCCTGTTTAAAAAGTACCCTCAGTTCCTCTCTCTATTACCCTGTTTTAAAAGTACTCTCTGTTTCCTCTCTCTATTACCCTGTTTAAAAAGTACACTCTGTTTCCTATCTCTATTACCCTCTTTAAAAAGTACTCTCTGTTTCCTCTCTCTATTACCCTGTTTAAAAAGTACCCTCTGTTTCCTCTCTCTATTACCCTGTTTAAAAAGTAATCTCAGTTTCCTCTCTCTATTACCCTGTTTAAAAAGTACTCTTTTTCCTCTCTCTATTACCCTGTTTAAAAAGCATCTGTTTCCTCTCTCTATTAACCTGTTTAAAAGTACCCTCATTTTCCCTCTCTATTACCCTGTTTAAAAAGGACTCTCAGTTTCCTCTCTCTATTACCCCGTTTAAAAAATACTCTCTGTTTCCTCTCTCTATTACCCTGTTTAGAAGTACTCTCTGTTTCCTCTCTCTATTACCCTGTTTAAAAAGTACTCTCTGTCTCCTCTCTCTATTACCCGGTTTAAAAAGTTATCTGTTTCCTCTCTCTATTACCCTGTTTAAAAAGTACTCTCAGTTTCCTCTCTTTATTACCCTGTTTAGAAGTACTCTCTGTTTCCTCTCTCTATTACCCTGTTTAAAAAGTACCCTCTGTTTCCTCTCTCTATTACCCTGTTTAAAAAGTTCTGTTTCCTCTCTGTATTACCCTGTTTAAAATGATATCTGTTTCCTCTCTCTATTACCCTGTTTAAAAAGTATTATTTTTCCTCTCTCTATTACCCTGTTTAAAAAGTACCCTCAGTTCCTCTCTCTATTACCCTGTTTTAAAAGTACTCTCTGTTTCCTCTCTCTATTACCCTGTTTAAAAAGTACACTCTGTTTCCTATCTCTATTACCCTCTTTAAAAAGTACTCTCTGTTTCCTCTCTCTATTACCCTGTTTAAAAAGTACCCTCTGTTTCCTCTCTCTATTACCCTGTTTAAAAAGTAATCTCAGTTTCCTCTCTCTATTACCCTGTTTAAAAAGTACTCTTTTTCCTCTCTCTATTACCCTGTTTAAAAAGTTAGCTGTTTCCTCTCTCTATTAACCTGTTTAAAAGTACCCTCATTTTCCCTCTCTATTACCCTGTTTAAAAAGGACTCTCAGTTTCCTCTCTCTATTACCCCGTTTAAAAAATACTCTCTGTTTCCTCTCTCTATTACCCTGTTTAGAAGTACTCTCTGTTTCCTCTCTCTATTACCCTGTTTAAAAAGTACTCTCTGTCTCCTCTCTCTATTACCCGGTTTAAAAAGTTATCTGTTTCCTCTCTCTATTACCCTGTTTAAAAAGTACTCTCAGTTTCCTCTCTTTATTACCCTGTTTAGAAGTACTCTCTGTTTCCTCTCTCTATTACCCTGTTTAAAATGTACCCTCTGTTTCCTCTCTCTATTACCCTGTTTAAAAAGTTCTGTTTCCTCTCTGTATTACCCTGTTTAAAATGATATCTGTTTCCTCTCTCTATTACCCTGTTTAAAAAGTATTATTTTTCCTCTCTCTATTACCCTGTTTAAAAAGTACCCTCAGTTCCTCTCTCTATTACCCTGTTTTAAAAGTACTCTCTGTTTCCTCTCTCTATTACCCTGTTTAAAAAGTACACTCTGTTTCCTCTCTCTATTACCCTGTTTAAAAAGTTAGCTGTTTCCTCTCTCTATTACCCTGTTTAAAAAGTACCCTCTGTTTCCTCTCTCTATTACCCTGTTTAAAAAGTTATGTTTCCTCTCTGTAATACCCTGTTTAAAATGATATCTGTTTCCTCTCTCTATTACCCTGTTTAAAAAGTATTATTTTCCTCTCTCTAATACCCTGTTTAAAAAGTCCTCTCTTTCCTCTCTATATTACCCTGTTTAAAAAGTTCTCTCAGTTTCCTCTCTCTATTACCCTGTTTAAAAAGTAGCCTCAGTTTCCTATCTCTATTACCCTCTTTAAAAAGTACTCTCTGTTTCCTCTCTTTATTACCCTGTTTAAAAAGTACCCTCTGTTTCCTCTCTCTATTACCCTGTTTAAAAAGTTATCTCAGTTTCCTCTCTCTATTACCCTGTTTAAAAAGTACCCTCTGTTTCCTCTCTCTATTACCCTGTTTAAAAAGTACTCTCTGTTTCCTCTCTCTATTACCCTGTTTAAAAAGTACCCTCAGGTTCCTCTCTCTATTACCCTGTTTTAAAAGTACTCTCTGTTTCCTCTCCCTATTACCCTGTTTAAAAAGTACTCTCTGTTTCCTCTCTCTATTACCCTGTTTAAAAAGTTATCTGTTTCCTCTCTCTATTACCCTGTTTAAAAAGTAGCTTCAGTTTCCTCTCTCTATTACCCTGTTTAAAAAGTACCGTCATTTTCCCTCTCTATTACTCTGTTTAAAAAGTACTCTCAGTTTCCTCTCTCTATTACCCCGTTTAAAAAATACTCTCTGTTTCCTCGACTCTATTACCCTTTTTAGAAGTACTCTCTGTTTCCTCTCTCTATTACCCTGTTTAAAAAGTACCCTCTGTTTCCTCTCTCTATTACCCTGTTTAAAAAGTTCTGTTTCCTCTCTGTATTACCCTGTTTAAAATGATATCTGTTTCCTCTCTCTATTACCCTGTTTAAAAAGTATTATTTTTCCTCTCTCTATTACCCTGTTTAAAAAGTACCCTCAGTTCCTCTCTCTATTACCCTGTTTTAAAAGTACTCTCTGTTTCCTCTCTCTATTACCCTGTTTAAAAAGTACACTCTGTTTCCTCTCTCTATTACCCTGTTTAAAAAGTTAGCTGTTTCCTCTCTCTATTACCCTGTTTAAAAAGTACCCTCTGTTTCCTCTCTCTATTACCCTGTTTAAAAAGTTCTGTTTCCTCTCTGTATTACCCTGTTTAAAATGATATCTGTTTCCTCTCTCTATTACCCTGTTTAAAAAGTATTATTTTCCTCTCTCTAATACCCTGTTTAAAAAGTCCTCTCTTTCCTCTCTATATTACCCTGTTTAAAAAGTTCTCTCAGTTTCCTCTCTCTATTACCCTGTTTAAAAAGTAGCCTCAGTTTCCTATCTCTATTACCCTCTTTAAAAAGTACTCTCTGTTTCCTCTCTTTATTACCCTGTTTAAAAAGTACCCTCTGTTTCCTCTCTCTATTACCCTGTTTAAAAAGTTATCTCAGTTTCCTCTCTCTATTACCCTGTTTAAAAAGTACCCTCTGTTTCCTCTCTCTATTACCCTGTTTAAGAAGTACCCTCAGTTTCCTCTCTCTATTACCCTGTTTAAAAAGTACTCTCTGTTTCCTCTCTTTATTACCCTGTTTAAAAAGTACCCTCTGTTTCCTCTCTCTATTACCCTGTTTAAAAAGTTATCTGTTTCCTCTCTCTATTACCCTGTTTAAAAAGTACCCTCAGTTTCCCCTCTCTATTACCCTGTTTAAGAAGTACCCTCAGTTTCCTCTCTCTATTACCCTGTTTAAAAAATACTCTCTGTTTCCTCTCGCTATTACCCTGTTTAAAAAGTATCTCAGTTTCCTCTCTCTATTACCCTGTTTAAAAAGTAATCTCTGTTTCCTCTCTCTATTACCCTGATTAAAAAGTACTCTCTGTTTCCTCTCTCTCTATTACCCTGTTTTAAAAGTACTCTGTTTCCTCTCTCTATGACCCTGTTTAAAATGTCCTCTGTTTCCTCTCTCTATTAACCTGTTTAAAAAGTACCGTCATTTTCCCTCTCTATTACTCTGTTTAAAAAGTACTCTCAGTTTCCTCTCTCTATTACCCCGTTTAAAAAATACTCTCTGTTTCCTTGACTCTATTACCCTGTTTAGAAGTACTCTCTGTTTCCTCTCTCTATTACCCTGTTTAAAAAGTACCCTCTGTTTCCTCTCTCTATTACCCTGTTTAAAAAGTTCTGTTTCCTCTCTGTATTACCCTGTTTAAAATGATATCTGTTTCCTCTCTCTATTACCCTGTTTAAAAAGTATTATTTTTCCTCTCTCTATTACCCTGTTTAAAAAGTACCCTCAGTTCCTCTCTCTATTACCCTGTTTTAAAAGTACTCTCTGTTTCCTCTCTCTATTACCCTGTTTAAAAAGTACACTCTGTTTCCTCTCTCTATTACCCTGTTTAAAAAGTTCTCTCTTTCCTCTCTATATTACCCTGTTTAAAAAGTTCTCTCAGTTTCCTCTCTCTATTACCCTGTTTAAAAAGTAGCCTCAGTTTCCTCTCTCTATTACCCTGTTTAAAAAGTACCCTCTGTTTCCTCTCTCTATTACCCTGTTTAAAAAGTTCTGTTTCCTCTCTGTATTACCCTGTTTAAAATGATATCTGTTTCCTCTCTCTATTACCCTGTTTAAAAAGTATTATTTTCCTCTCTCTAATACCCTGTTTAAAAAGTCCTCTCTTTCCTCTCTATATTACCCTGTTTAAAAAGTTCTCTCAGTTTCCTCTCTCTATTACCCTGTTTAAAAAGTAGCCTCAGTTTCCTATCTCTATTACCCTCTTTAAAAAGTACTCTCTGTTTCCTCTCTTTATTACCCTGTTTAAAAAGTACCCTCTGTTTCCTCTCTCTATTACCCTGTTTAAAAAGTTATCTCAGTTTCCTCTCTCTATTACCCTGTTTAAAAAGTACCCTCTGTTTCCTCTCTCTATTACCCTGTTTAAAAAGTACTCTCTGTTTCCTCTCTCTATTACCCTGTTTAAAAAGTACCCTCAGGTTCCTCTCTCTATTACCCTGTTTTAAAAGTACTCTCTGTTTCCTCTCCCTATTACCCTGTTTAAAAAGTACTCTCTGTTTCCTCTCTCTATTACCCTGTTTAAAAAGTTAGCTGTTTCCTCTCTCTATTACCATGTTTAAAAAGTACTCTCTGTTTCCTCTCTCTATTACCCTGTTTAAAAAGTTATCTGTTTCCTCTCTCTATTACCCTGTTTAAAAAGTAGCTTCATTTTCCTCTCTCTATTACCCTGTTTAAAAAGTACCCTCAGTTTCCTCTCTCTATTACCCTGTTTAAAAAGTATCCTCTGTTTTCTCTCTCTATTACCCTGTTTAACAGTACTCTCTGTTTCCTCTCTCTATTACCCTGTTTAAAAGTACTCTCTGTTTCCTCTCTCTATTACCCTGTTTAAAAAGTTATCTGTTTCCTCTCTCTATTACCCTGTTTAAAAAGTACCCTCAGTTTCCCCTCTCTATTACCCTGTTTAAGAAGTACCCTCAGTTTCCTCTCTCTATTACCCTGTTTAAAAAATACTCTCTGTTTCCTCTCGCTATTACCCTGTTTAAAAAGTATCTCAGTTTCCTCTCTCTATTACCCTGTTTAAAAAGTAATCTCTGTTTCCTCTCTCTATTACCCTGATTAAAAAGTACTCTCTGTTTCCTCTCTCTCTATTACCCTGTTTTAAAAGTACTCTGTTTCCTCTCTCTATGACCCTGTTTAAAATGTCCTCTGTTTCCTCTCTCTATTACCCTGTTAAAAAAGTTATCTGTTTCCTCTCTCTATTACCCTGTTTCAAAAGTACCCTCAGTTTTCTCTCTCTATTACCCTGTATTAAAAGTACCCTCAGTTTCCTCTATCAATTACCCTGTTTAAAAAGTACCCTCAGTTTCCTCTCTCTATTACCCTGTTTAAAAAGTACCATCAGTTTCCTCTCTCTATTACCCTGTTTAAAAAGTTATCTGTTTCCTCTCTCTATTAACCTGTTTAAAAAGTACCGTCATTTTCCCTCTCTATTACCCTGTTTAAAAAGTACTCTCAGTTTCCTCTCTCTATTACCCTGTTTAAAAAGTACCCTCTGTTTCCTCTCTCTATTACCCTGTTTAAAAAGTAGCTTCAGTTTCCTCTCTCTATTACCCTGTTTAAAAAGTACCCTCAGTTTCCTCTCTCTATTACCCTGTTTAAAAAGTATCCTCTGTTTTCTCTCTCTATTACCCTGTTTAACAGTACTCTCTGTTTCCTCTCTCTATTACCCTGTTTAAAAGTACTCTCTGTTTCCTCTCTCTATTACCCTGTTTAAAAAGTTATCTGTTTCCTCTCTCTATTACCCTGTTTAAAAAGTACCCTCAGTTTCCCCTCTCTATTACCCTGTTTAAGAAGTACCCTCAGTTTCCTCTCTCTATTACCCTGTTTAAAAAATACTCTCTGTTTCCTCTCGCTATTACCCTGTTTAAAAAGTATCTCAGTTTCCTCTCTCTATTACCCTGTTTAAAAAGTAATCTCTGTTTCCTCTCTCTATTACCCTGATTAAAAAGTACTCTCTGTTTCCTCTCTCTCTATTACCCTGTTTTAAAAGTACTCTGTTTCCTCTCTCTATGACCCTGTTTAAAATGTCCTCTGTTTCCTCTCTCTATTACCCTGTTAAAAAAGTTATCTGTTTCCTCTCTCTATTACCCTGTTTCAAAAGTACCCTCAGTTTTCTCTCTCTATTACCCTGTATTAAAAGTACCCTCAGTTTCCTCTATCAATTACCCTGTTTAAAAAGTACCCTCAGTTTCCTCTCTCTATTACCCTGTTTAAAAAGTACCATCAGTTTCCTCTCTCTATTACCCTGTTTAAAAAGTTATCTGTTTCCTCTCTCTATTAACCTGTTTAAAAAGTACCGTCATTTTCCCTCTCTATTACCCTGTTTAAAAAGTACTCTCAGTTTCCTCTCTCTATTACCCCGTTTAAAAAATACTCTCTGTTTCCTCGACTCTATTACCTTGTTTAGAAGTACTCTCTGTTTCCTCTCTCTATTACCCTGTTTAAAAAGTACCCTCTGTTTCCTCTCTCTATTACCCTGTTTAAAAAGTTCTGTTTCCTCTCTGTATTACCCTGTTTAAAATGATATCTGTTTCCTCTCTCTATTACCCTGTTTAAAAAGTATTATTTTTCCTCTCTCTAATACCCTGTTTAAAAAGTCCTCTTTTCCTCTCTATATTACCCTGTTTAAAAAGTACTCTCAGTTTCCTCTCTCTATTACCCTGTTTAAAAAGTAGCCTCAGTTTCCTCTCTCTATTACCCTGTTTAAAAAGTACTCTCTGTTTCCTCTCTCTATTACCCTGTTTAAAAAGTACTCTCTGTTTCCTCTCTCTCTATTACCCTGTTTTAAAAGTACTCTGTTTCCTCTCTCTATGACCCTGTTTAAAATGTCCTCTGTTTCCTCTCTCTATTACCCTGTTAAAAAAGTTATCTGTTTCCTCTCTCTATTACCCTGTTTCAAAAGTACCCTCAGTTTTCTCTCTCTATTACCCTGTATTAAAAGTACCCTCAGTTTCCTCTCTCAATTACCCTGTTTAAAAAGTACCCTCAGTTTCCTCTCTCTATTACCCTGTTTAAAAAGTACCATCAGTTTCCTCTCTCTATTACCCTGTTTAAAAAGTTATCTGTTTCCTCTCTCTATTAACCTGTTTAAAAAGTACCGTCATTTTCCCTCTCTATTACCCTGTTTAAAAAGTACTCTCAGTTTCCTCTCTCTATTACCCCGTTTAAAAAATACTCTCTGTTTCCTCGACTCTATTACCTTGTTTAGAAGTACTCTCTGTTTCCTCTCTCTATTACCCTGTTTAAAAAGTATTATTTTTCCTCTCTCTAATACCCTGTTTAAAAAGTCCTCTCTTTCCTCTCTATATTACCCTGTTTAAAAAGTTCTCTCAGTTTCCTCTCTCTATTACCCTGTTTAAAAAGTAGCCTCAGTTTCCTATCTCTATTACCCTCTTTAAAAAGTACTCTCTGTTTCCTCTCTCTATTACCCTGTTTAAAAAGTACCCTCTGTTTCCTCTCTCTATTACCCTGTTTAAAAAGTAATCTCAGTTTCCTCTCTCTATTACCCTGTTTAAAAAGTACCCTCTGTTTCCTCTCTCTATTACCCTGTTTAAAAAGTACTCTCTGTTTCCTCTCTCTATTACCCTGTTTAAAAAGTACTCTCTGTTTCCTCTCTCTATTACCCTGTTTAAAAAGTTATCTGTTTCCTCTCTCTATTACCCTGTTTAAAAAGTACCCTCAGTTTCCCCTCTCTATTACCCTGTTTAAGAAGTACCCTCAGTTTCCTCTCTCTATTACCCTGTTTAAAAAATACTCTCTGTTTCCTCTCGCTATTACCCTGTTTAAAAAGTACCCTCAGTTTCCTCTCTCTATTACCCTGTTTAAAAGTAATCTCTGTTTCCTCTCTCTATTACCCTGATTAAAAAGTACTCTCTGTTTCCTCTCTCTCTATTACCCTGTTTTAAAAGTACTCTGTTTCCTCTCTCTATGACCCTGTTTAAAATGTCCTCTGTTTCCTCTCTCTATTACCCTGTTAAAAAAGTTATCTGTTTCCTCTCTCTATTACCCTGTTTCAAAAGTACCCTCAGTTTTCTCTCTCTATTACCCTGTATTAAAAGTACCCTCAGTTTCCTCTCTCAATTACCCTGTTTAAAAAGTACCCTCAGTTTCCTCTCTCTATTACCCTGTTTAAAAAGTACCATCAGTTTCCTCTCTCTATTACCCTGTTTAAAAAGTTATCTGTTTCCTCTCTCTATTAACCTGTTTAAAAAGTACCGTCATTTTCCCTCTCTATTACCCTGTTTAAAAAGTACTCTCAGTTTCCTCTCTCTATTACCCTGTTTAAAAAGTACTCTCTGTTTCCTCTCTCTATTACCCTGTTTAAAAAGTAGCTTCAGTTTCCTCTCTCTATTACCCTGTTTAAAAAGTACCCTCAGTTTCCTCTCTCTATTACCCTGTTTAAAAAGTATCCTCTGTTTTCTCTCTCTATTACCCTGTTTAACAGTACTCTCTGTTTCCTCTCTCTATTACCCTGTTTAAAAGTACTCTCTGTTTCCTCTCTCTATTACCCTGTTTAAAAAGTTATCTGTTTCCTCTCTCTATTACCCTGTTTAAAAAGTACCCTCAGTTTCCCCTCTCTATTACCCTGTTTAAGAAGTACCCTCAGTTTCCTCTCTCTATTACCCTGTTTAAAAAATACTCTCTGTTTCCTCTCGCTATTACCCTGTTTAAAAAGTATCTCAGTTTCCTCTCTCTATTACCCTGTTTAAAAAGTAATCTCTGTTTCCTCTCTCTATTACCCTGATTAAAAAGTACTCTCTGTTTCCTCTCTCTCTATTACCCTGTTTTAAAAGTACTCTGTTTCCTCTCTCTATGACCCTGTTTAAAATGTCCTCTGTTTCCTCTCTCTATTACCCTGTTAAAAAAGTTATCTGTTTCCTCTCTCTATTACCCTGTTTCAAAAGTACCCTCAGTTTTCTCTCTCTATTACCCTGTATCAAAAGTACCCTCAGTTTCCTCTCTCAATTACCCTGTTTAAAAAGTACCCTCAGTTTCCTCTCTCTATTACCCTGTTTAAAAAGTACCATCAGTTTCCTCTCTCTATTACCCTGTTTAAAAAGTTATCTGTTTCCTCTCTCTATTAACCTGTTTAAAAAGTACCGTCATTTTCCCTCTCTATTACCCTGTTTAAAAAGTACTCTCAGTTTCCTCTCTCTATTACCCCGTTTAAAAAATACTCTCTGTTTCCTCGACTCTATTACCTTGTTTAGAAGTACTCTCTGTTTCCTCTCTCTATTACCCTGTTTAAAAAGTACCCTCTGTTTCCTCTCTCTATTACCCTGTTTAAAAAGTTCTGTTTCCTCTCTGTATTACCCTGTTTAAAATGATATCTGTTTCCTCTCTCTATTACCCTGTTTAAAAAGTATTATTTTTCCTCTCTCTAATACCCTGTTTAAAAAGTCCTCTCTTTCCTCTCTATATTACCCTGTTTAAAAAGTTCTCTCAGTTTCCTCTCTCTATTACCCTGTTTAAAAAGTAGCCTCAGTTTCCTCTCTCTATTACCCTGTTTAAAAAGTACTCTCTGTTTCCTCTCTCTATTACCCTGTTTAAAAAGTACCCTCAGTTTCCCCTCTCTATTACCCTGTTTAAAAAGTACCCTCAGTTTCCTCTCTCTATTACCCTGTTAAAAAAGTACCCCTCAGATTCCTCTCTCTATTACCCTGTTTAAAAAGTACTCTCTGTTTCCTCTCTCTATTACCCTGTTTAAAAAGTACCATCAGTTTCCTCTCTCTATTACCCTGTTTAAAAAGTTATCTGTTTCCTCTCTCTATTAACCTGTTTAAAAAGTACCTCATTTTCCCTCTCTATTACCCTGTTTAAAAAGTACCCTCAGTTTCCTCTCTCTATTACCCCGTTTAAAAAATACTCTCTGTTTCCTCGACTCTATTACCTTGTTTAGAAGTACTCTCTGTTTCCTCTCTCTATTACCCTGTTTAAAAAGTATTATTTTTCCTCTCTCTAATACCCTGTTTAAAAAGTCCTCTCTTTCCTCTCTATATTACCCTGTTTAAAAAGTTCTCTCAGTTTCCTCTCTCTATTACCCTGTTTAAAAAGTAGCCTCAGTTTCCTATCTCTATTACCCTCTTTAAAAAGTACTCTCTGTTTCCTCTCTCTATTACCCTGTTTAAAAAGTACCCTCTGTTTCCTCTCTCTATTACCCTGTTTAAAAAGTAATCTCAGTTTCCTCTCTCTATTACCCTGTTTAAAAAGTACCCTCTGTTTCCTCTCTCTATTACCCTGTTTAAAAAGTACTCTCTGTTTCCTCTCTCTATTACCCTGTTTAAAAAGTACCCTCAGGTTCCTCTCTCTATTACCCTGTTTTAAAAGTACTCTCTGTTTCCTCTCCCTATTACCCTGTTTAAAAAGTACTCTCTGTTTCCTCTCTCTATTACCCTGTTTAAAAAGTTAGCTGTTTCCTCTCTCTATTACCATGTTTAAAAAGTACTCTCTGTTTCCTCTCTCTATTACCCTGTTTAAAAAGTTATCTGTTTCCTCTCTCTATTACCCTGTTTAAAAAGTAGCTTCAGTTTCCTCTCTCTATTACCCTGTTTAAAAAGTACCCTCAGTTTCCTCTCTCTATTACCCTGTTTAAAAAGTATCCTCTGTTTTCTCTCTCTATTACCCTGTTTAACAGTACTCTCTGTTTCCTCTCTCTATTACCCTGTTTAAAAGTACTCTCTGTTTCCTCTCTCTATTACCCTGTTTAAAAAGTTATCTGTTTCCTCTCTCTATTACCCTGTTTAAAAAGTACCCTCAGTTTCCCCTCTCTATTACCCTGTTTAAGAAGTACCCTCAGTTTCCTCTCTCTATTACCCTGTTTAAAAAATACTCTCTGTTTCCTCTCGCTATTACCCTGTTTAAAAAGTATCTCAGTTTCCTCTCTCTATTACCCTGTTTAAAAAGTAATCTCTGTTTCCTCTCTCTATTACCCTGATTAAAAAGTACTCTCTGTTTCCTCTCTCTCTATTACCCTGTTTTAAAAGTACTCTGTTTCCTCTCTCTATGACCCTGTTTAAAAAGGTAGCTGTTTCCTCTCTCTATTACCATGTTTAAAAAGTACTCTCTGTTTCCTCTCTCTATTACCCTGTTTAAAAAGTTATCTGTTTCCTCTCTCTATTACCCTGTTTAAAAAGTAGCGTCAGTTTCCTCTCTCTATTACCCTGTTTAAAAGTACCCTCAGTTTCCTCTCTCTATTACCCTGTTTAAAAAGTATCCTCTGTTTTCTCTCTCTATTAACCTGTTTAACAGTACTCTCTGTTTCCTCTCTCTATTACCCTGTTTAAAAGTACTCTCTGTTTCCTCTCTCTATTACCCTGTTTAAAAAGTACCCTCAGTTTCCCCTCTCTATTACCCTGTTTAAGAAGTACCCTCAGTTTCCTCTCTCTATTACCCTGTTTAAAAAATACTCTCTGTTTCCTCTCGCTATTACCCTGTTTAAAAAGTAGTTCAGTTTCCTCTCTCTTTTACCCTGTTTAAAAAGTAATCTCTGTTTCCTCTCTCTATTACCCTGATTAAAAAGTACTCTCTGTTTCCTCTCTCTCTATTACCCTGTTTTAAAAGTACTCTGTTTCCTCTCTCTATGACCCTGTTTAAAATGTCCTCTGTTTCCTCTCTCTATTACCCTGTTAAAAAAGTTATCTGTTTCCTCTCTCTATTACCCTGTTTCAAAAGTACCCTCAGTTTTCTCTCTCTATTACCCTGTATCAAAAGTACCCTCAGTTTCCTCTCTCAATTACCCTGTTTAAAAAGTACCCTCAGTTTCCTCTCTCTATTACCCTGTTTAAAAAGTACCATCAGTTTCCTCTCTCTATTACCCTGTTTAAAAAGTTATCTGTTTCCTCTCTCTATTAACCTGTTTAAAAAGTACCGTCATTTTCCCTCTCTATTACCCTGTTTAAAAAGTACTCTCAGTTTCCTCTCTCTATTACCCCGTTTAAAAAATACTCTCTGTTTCCTCGACTCTATTACCTTGTTTAGAAGTACTCTCTGTTTCCTCTCTCTATTACCCTGTTTAAAAAGTACCCTCTGTTTCCTCTCTCTATTACCCTGTTTAAAAAGTTCTGTTTCCTCTCTGTATTACCCTGTTTAAAATGATATCTGTTTCCTCTCTCTATTACCCTGTTTAAAAAGTACTCTCATTTTTCCTCTCTCTATTACCCTGTTTAAAAAGTACTCTCAGTTTCCTCTCTCTATTACCCTGTTTAAAAAGTACCCTCTGTTTCCTCTCTCTATTACCTTGTTTAAAAGTACTCTCTGTTTCCTCTCTCTATTACCCTGTTTAAAAAGTACTCTCAGTTTCCTCTCTCTATTACCCTGTTTAAAAGTACCCTCAGTTTCCTCTCTCTATTACCCTGTTTAAAAAGTATCCTCTGTTTCCTCTCTCTATTACCCTGTTTAAAAAGTACTCTCTGTTTCCTCTCTCTATTACCCTGTTTAAAAAGTACTCTCTGTTTCCTCTCTCTATTACCCTGTTTAAAAAGTACTCTCAGTTTCCTCTCTCTATTACCCTGTTTAAAAAGTACCCTCAGTTTCCTCTCTCTATTACCCTGTTTAAAAAGTACTCTCTGTTTCCTCTCTCTATTACCCTGTTTAAAAAGTACTCTCAGTTTCCTCTCTCTATTACCCTGTTTAAAAAGTACTCTCTGTTTCCTCTCTCTATTACCCTGTTTAAAAAGTACTCTCTGTTTCCTCTCTCTCTATTACCCTGTTTTAAAAGTACTCTGTTTCCTCTCTCTATGACCCTGTTTAAAAGTATCTGTTTCCTCTCTCTATTACCCTGTTTAAAAAGTATATTTTCCTCTCTCTATACCCTGTTTAAAAGTCCTCTTTCCTCTCTTATACCCTGTTTAAAAAGTACCCTCATTTTCCTCTCTCTATTACCCTGTTTAAAAAGTACCTCAGTTTCCTTCTCTATTACCCCTTTAAAAAGTACTCCGTTTCCTCTCTCTATTACCCTGTTTAAAAAGTACCTCTGTTTCCTCTCTCTATACCCTGTTTAAAAAGTCCTCTGTTTCCTCTCTCTATTACCCTGTTTAAAAAGTACCCTCAGTTTCCTCTCTCTATTACCCTGTTTAAAAAGTATCCTCTGTTTTCTCTCTCTATTACCCTGTTTAACAGTACTCTCTGTTTCCTCTCTCTATTACCCTGTTTAAAAGTACTCTCTGTTTCCTCTCTCTATTACCCTGTTTAAAAAGTTATCTGTTTCCTCTCTCTATTACCCTGTTTAAAAAGTACCCTCAGTTTCCCCTCTCTATTACCCTGTTTAAGAAGTACCCTCAGTTTCCTCTCTCTATTACCCTGTTTAAAAAATACTCTCTGTTTCCTCTCGCTATTACCCTGTTTAAAAAGTATCTCAGTTTCCTCTCTCTATTACCCTGTTTAAAAAGTAATCTCTGTTTCCTCTCTCTATTACCCTGATTAAAAAGTACTCTCTGTTTCCTCTCTCTCTATTACCCTGTTTTAAAAGTACTCTGTTTCCTCTCTCTATGACCCTGTTTAAAATGTCCTCTGTTTCCTCTCTCTATTACCCTGTTAAAAAAGTTATCTGTTTCCTCTCTCTATTACCCTGTTTCAAAAGTACCCTCAGTTTTCTCTCTCTATTACCCTGTATCAAAAGTACCCTCAGTTTCCTCTCTCAATTACCCTGTTTAAAAAGTACCCTCAGTTTCCTCTCTCTATTACCCTGTTTAAAAAGTACCATCAGTTTCCTCTCTCTATTACCCTGTTTAAAAAGTTATCTGTTTCCTCTCTCTATTAACCTGTTTAAAAAGTACCGTCATTTTCCCTCTCTAT
The DNA here is from genome assembly GCF_965601325.2 of Salmo salar. NCBI lineage: Eukaryota > Metazoa > Chordata > Actinopteri > Salmoniformes > Salmonidae > Salmo > Salmo salar. Next base: position 32,374,671 of record NC_138307.1, on the reverse strand, counting down.
TACCCTGTTTAAAAAGTACTCTCAGTTTCCTCTCTCTATTACCCCGTTTAAAAAATACTCTCTGTTTCCTCGACTCTATTACCTTGTTTAGAAGTACTCTCTGTTTCCTCTCTCTATTACCCTGTTTAAAAAGTACCCTCTGTTTCCTCTCTCTATTACCCTGTTTAAAAAGTTCTGTTTCCTCTCTGTATTACCCTGTTTAAAATGATATCTGTTTCCTCTCTCTATTACCCTGTTTTAAAAGTAATCTCTGTTTCCTCTCTCTATTACCCTGATTAAAAAGTACTCTCTGTTTCCTCTCTCTCTATTACCCTGTTTTAAAAGTACTCTGTTTCCTCTCTCTATGACCCTGTTTAAAATGTCCTCTGTTTCCTCTCTCTATTACCCTGTTAAAAAAGTTATCTGTTTCCTCTCTCTATTACCCTGTTTCAAAAGTACCCTCAGTTTTCTCTCTCTATTACCCTGTATCAAAAGTACCCTCAGTTTCCTCTCTCAATTACCCTGTTTAAAAAGTACCCTCAGTTTCCTCTCTCTATTACCCTGTTTAAAAAGTACCATCAGTTTCCTCTCTCTATTACCCTGTTTAAAAAGTTATCTGTTTCCTCTCTCTATTAACCTGTTTAAAAAGTACCGTCATTTTCCCTCTCTATTACCCTGTTTAAAAAGTACTCTCAGTTTCCTCTCTCTATTACCCCGTTTAAAAAATACTCTCTGTTTCCTCGACTCTATTACCTTGTTTAGAAGTACTCTCTGTTTCCTCTCTCTATTACCCTGTTTAAAAAGTACCCTCTGTTTCCTCTCTCTATTACCCTGTTTAAAAAGTTCTGTTTCCTCTCTGTATTACCCTGTTTAAAATGATATCTGTTTCCTCTCTCTATTACCCTGTTTAAAAAGTATCTCATGTTTCCTCTCTCTATTACCCTGTTTAAAAAGTACTCTCGTTTCCTCTCTCTATTACCCTGTTTAAAAAGTACTCTCTGTTTCCTCTCTCTATTACCCTGTTTAAAAAGTACTCTCAGTTTCCTCTCTCTATTACCCTGTTTAAAAAGTACCCTCTGTTTCCTCTCTCTATTACCCTGTTTAAAAAGTACCCTCTGTTTCCTCTCTCTATTACCCTGTTTAAAAAGTACCCTCAGTTTCCTCTCTCTATTACCCTGTTTAAAAAGTACTCTCTGTTTCCTCTCTCTATTACCCTGTTTAAAAAGTACTCTCTGTTTCCTCTCTCTATTACCCTGTTTAAAAAGTTAGCTGTTTCCTCTCTCTATTACCATGTTTAAAAAGTACCTCTGTTTCCTCTCTCTATTACCCTGTTTAAAAAGTTATCTGTTTCCTCTCTCTATTACCCTGTTTAAAAAGTAGCTTCAGTTTCCTCTCTCTATTACCCTGTTTAAAAAGTACCCTCAGTTTCCTCTCTCTATTACCCTGTTTAAAAAGTATCCTCTGTTTTCTCTCTCTATTACCCTGTTTAACAGTACTCTCTGTTTCCTCTCTCTATTACCCTGTTTAAAAGTACTCTCTGTTTCCTCTCTCTATTACCCTGTTTAAAAAGTTATCTGTTTCCTCTCTCTATTACCCTGTTTAAAAAGTACCCTCAGTTTCCCCTCTCTATTACCCTGTTTAAGAAGTACCCTCAGTTTCCTCTCTCTATTACCCTGTTTAAAAAATACTCTCTGTTTCCTCTCGCTATTACCCTGTTTAAAAAGTAGCTCAGTTTCCTCTCTCTATTACCCTGTTTAAAAAGTAATCTCTGTTTCCTCTCTCTATTACCCTGATTAAAAAGTACTCTCTGTTTCCTCTCTCTCTATTACCCTGTTTTAAAAGTACTCTGTTTCCTCTCTCTATGACCCTGTTTAAAATGTCCTCTGTTTCCTCTCTCTATTACCATGTTAAAAAAGTTATCTGTTTCCTCTCTCTATTACCCTGTTTCAAAAGTACCCTCAGTTTTCTCTCTCTATTACCCTGTATCAAAAGTACCCTCAGTTTCCTCTCTCTATTACCCCGTTTAAAAAATACTCTCTGTTTCCTCGACTCTATTACCCTGTTTAGAAGTACTCTCTGTTTCCTCTCTCTATTACCCTGTTTAAAAAGTACCCTCTGTTTCCTCTCTCTATTACCCTGTTTAAAAAGTTCTGTTTCCTCTCTGTATTACCCTGTTTAAAAAGTATCTCTGTTTCCTCTCTCTATTACCCTGTTTAAAAAGTATCTCGTTTCCTCTCTCTATTACCCTGTTTAAAAAGTACTCTGTTTCCTCTCTCTATTACCCTGTTTAAAAAGTTATCTGTTTCCTCTCTCTATTACCCTGTTAAAAAAGTTATCTGTTTCCTCTCTCTATTACCCTGTTTCAAAAGTACCCTCAGTTTTCTCTCTCTATTACCCTGTATCAAAAGTACCCTCAGTTTCCTCTCTCAATTACCCTGTTTAAAAAGTACCCTCAGTTTCCTCTCTCTATTACCCTGTTTAAAAAGTACCATCAGTTTCCTCTCTCTATTACCCTGTTTAAAAAGTTATCTGTTTCCTCTCTCTATTAACCTGTTTAAAAAGTACCGTCATTTTCCCTCTCTATTACCCTGTTTAAAAAGTACTCTCAGTTTCCTCTCTCTATTACCCCGTTTAAAAAATACTCTCTGTTTCCTCGACTCTATTACCTTGTTTAGAAGTACTCTCTGTTTCCTCTCTCTATTACCCTGTTTAAAAAGTACCCTCTGTTTCCTCTCTCTATTACCCTGTTTAAAAAGTTCTGTTTCCTCTCTGTATTACCCTGTTTAAAATGATATCTGTTTCCTCTCTCTATTACCCTGTTTTAAAAGTAATCTCTGTTTCCTCTCTCTATTACCCTGATTAAAAAGTACTCTCTGTTTCCTCTCTCTCTATTACCCTGTTTTAAAAGTACTCTGTTTCCTCTCTCTATGACCCTGTTTAAAATGTCCTCTGTTTCCTCTCTCTATTACCCTGTTAAAAAAGTTACTCTGTTTCCTCTCTCTATTACCCTGTTTAAAAAGTACCCTCAGTTTCCTCTCTCTATTACCCTGTATCAAAAGTACCCTCAGTTTCCTCTCTCAATTACCCTGTTTAAAAAGTACCCTCAGTTTCCTCTCTCTATTACCCTGTTTAAAAAGTACCATCAGTTTCCTCTCTCTATTACCCTGTTTAAAAAGTTATCTGTTTCCTCTCTCTATTAACCTGTTCAAAAAGTACCGTCATTTTCCCTCTCTATTACCCTGTTTAAAAAGTACCCTCAGTTTCCTCTCTCTATTACCCCGTTTAAAAAATACTCTCTGTTTCCTCGACTCTATTACCTTGTTTAGAAGTACTCTCTGTTTCCTCTCTCTATTACCCTGTTTAAAAAGTACCCTCTGTTTCCTCTCTCTATTACCCTGTTTAAAAAGTTCTGTTTCCTCTCTGTATTACCCTGTTTAAAATGATATCTGTTTCCTCTCTCTATTACCCTGTTTAAAAAGTATTATTTTTCCTCTCTCTAATACCCTGTTTAAAAAGTCCTCTCTTTCCTCTCTATATTACCCTGTTTAAAAAGTTCTCTCAGTTATCTCTCTCTCTATTACCCTGTTTAAAAAGTAGCCTCAGTTTCCTATCTCTATTACCCTCTTTAAAAAGTACTCTCTGTTTCCTCTCTCTATTACCCTGTTTAAAAAGTACCCTCTGTTTCCTCTCTCTATTACCCTGTTTAAAAAGTAATCTCAGTTTCCTCTCTCTATTACCCTGTTTAAAAAGTACCCTCTGTTTCCTCTCTCTATTACCCTGTTTAAAAAGTACTCTCTGTTTCCTCTCTCTATTACCCTGTTTAAAAAGTACCCTCAGGTTCCTCTCTCTATTACCCTGTTTTAAAAGTACTCTCTGTTTCCTCTCCCTATTACCCTGTTTAAAAAGTACTCTCTGTTTCCTCTCTCTATTACCCTGTTTAAAAAGTTAGCTGTTTCCTCTCTCTATTACCATGTTTAAAAAGTACTCTGTTTCCTCTCTCTATTACCCTGTTTAAAAAGTTATCTGTTTCCTCTCTCTATTACCCTGTTTAAAAAGTAGCTTCAGTTTCCTCTCTCTATTACCCTGTTTAAAAAGTACCCTCAGTTTCCTCTCTCTATTACCCTGTTTAAAAAGTATCCTCTGTTTTCTCTCTCTATTACCCTGTTTAACAGTACTCTCTGTTTCCTCTCTCTATTACCCTGTTTAAAAGTACTCTCTGTTTCCTCTCTCTATTACCCTGTTTAAAAAGTTATCTGTTTCCTCTCTCTATTACCCTGTTTAAAAAGTACCCTCAGTTTCCCCTCTCTATTACCCTGTTTAAGAAGTACCCTCAGTTTCCTCTCTCTATTACCCTGTTTAAAAAATACTCTCTGTTTCCTCTCGCTATTACCCTGTTTAAAAAGTAGCTCAGTTTCCTCTCTCTATTACCCTGTTTAAAAAGTAATCTCTGTTTCCTCTCTCTATTACCCTGATTAAAAAGTACTCTCTGTTTCCTCTCTCTCTATTACCCTGTTTTAAAAGTACTCTGTTTCCTCTCTCTATGACCCTGTTTAAAATGTCCTCTGTTTCCTCTCTCTATTACCCTGTTAAAAAAGTTATCTGTTTCCTCTCTCTATTACCCTGTTTCAAAAGTACCCTCAGTTTTCTCTCTCTATTACCCTGTATCAAAAGTACCCTCAGTTTCCTCTCTCTATTACCCCGTTTAAAAAATACTCTCTGTTTCCTCGACTCTATTACCTTGTTTAGAAGTACTCTCTGTTTCCTCTCTCTATTACCCTGTTTAAAAAGTACCCTCTGTTTCCTCTCTCTATTACCCTGTTTAAAAAGTTCTGTTTCCTCTCTGTATTACCCTGTTTAAAATGATATCTGTTTCCTCTCTCTATTACCCTGTTTAAAATGATATCTGTTTCCTCTCTCTATTACCATGTTTAAAAAGTACTCTGTTTCCTCTCTCTATTACCCTGTTTAAAAAGTTATCTGTTTCCTCTCTCTATTACCCTGTTAAAAAAGTTATCTGTTTCCTCTCTCTATTACCCTGTTTCAAAAGTACCCTCAGTTTTCTCTCTCTATTACCCTGTATCAAAAGTACCCTCAGTTTCCTCTCTCAATTACCCTGTTTAAAAAGTACCCTCAGTTTCCTCTCTCTATTACCCTGTTTAAAAAGTACCATCAGTTTCCTCTCTCTATTACCCTGTTTAAAAAGTTATCTGTTTCCTCTCTCTATTAACCTGTTTAAAAAGTACCGTCATTTTCCCTCTCTATTACCCTGTTTAAAAAGTACTCTCAGTTTCCTCTCTCTATTACCCCGTTTAAAAAATACTCTCTGTTTCCTCGACTCTATTACCTTGTTTAGAAGTACTCTCTGTTTCCTCTCTCTATTACCCTGTTTAAAAAGTACCCTCTGTTTCCTCTCTCTATTACCCTGTTTAAAAAGTTCTGTTTCCTCTCTGTATTACCCTGTTTAAAATGATATCTGTTTCCTCTCTCTATTACCCTGTTTTAAAAGTAATCTCTGTTTCCTCTCTCTATTACCCTGATTAAAAAGTACTCTCTGTTTCCTCTCTCTCTATTACCCTGTTTTAAAAGTACTCTGTTTCCTCTCTCTATGACCCTGTTTAAAATGTCCTCTGTTTCCTCTCTCTATTACCCTGTTAAAAAAGTTATCTGTTTCCTCTCTCTATTACCCTGTTTCAAAAGTACCCTCAGTTTTCTCTCTCTATTACCCTGTTTCAAAAGTACCCTCAGTTTCCTCTCTCAATTACCCTGTTTAAAAAGTACCCTCAGTTTCCTCTCTCTATTACCCTGTTTAAAAAGTACCATCAGTTTCCTCTCTCTATTACCCTGTTTAAAAAGTTATCTGTTTCCTCTCTCTATTAACCTGTTCAAAAAGTACCGTCATTTTCCCTCTCTATTACCCTGTTTAAAAAGTACCCTCAGTTTCCTCTCTCTATTACCCCGTTTAAAAAATACTCTCTGTTTCCTCGACTCTATTACCTTGTTTAGAAGTACTCTCTGTTTCCTCTCTCTATTACCCTGTTTAAAAAGTACCCTCTGTTTCCTCTCTCTATTACCCTGTTTAAAAAGTTCTGTTTCCTCTCTGTATTACCCTGTTTAAAATGATATCTGTTTCCTCTCTCTATTACCCTGTTTAAAAAGTATTATTTTTCCTCTCTCTAATACCCTGTTTAAAAAGTCCTCTCTTTCCTCTCTATATTACCCTGTTTAAAAAGTTCTCTCAGTTTCCTCTCTCTATTACCCTGTTTAAAAAGTAGCCTCAGTTTCCTATCTCTATTACCCTCTTTAAAAAGTACTCTCTGTTTCCTCTCTCTATTACCCTGTTTAAAAAGTACCCTCTGTTTCCTCTCTCTATTACCCTGTTTAAAAAGTAACCTCAGTTTCCTCTCTCTATTACCCTGTTTAAAAAGTACCCTCTGTTTCCTCTCTCTATTACCCTGTTTAAAAAGTAGCTTCAGTTTCCTCTCTCTATTACCCTGTTTAAAAAGTACCCTCAGTTTCCTCTCTCTATTACCCTGTTTAAAAAGTATCCTCTGTTTTCTCTCTCTATTACCCTGTTTAACAGTACTCTCTGTTTCCTCTCTCTATTACCCTGTTTAAAAGTACTCTCTGTTTCCTCTCTCTATTACCCTGTTTAAAAAGTTATCTGTTTCCTCTCTCTATTACCCTGTTTAAAAAGTACCCTCAGTTTCCCCTCTCTATTACCCTGTTTAAGAAGTACCCTCAGTTTCCTCTCTCTATTACCCTGTTTAAAAAATACTCTCTGTTTCCTCTCGCTATTACCCTGTTTAAAAAGTAGCTCAGTTTCCTCTCTCTATTACCCTGTTTAAAAAGTAATCTCTGTTTCCTCTCTCTATTACCCTGATTAAAAAGTACTCTCTGTTTCCTCTCTCTCTATTACCCTGTTTTAAAAGTACTCTGTTTCCTCTCTCTATGACCCTGTTTAAAATGTCCTCTGTTTCCTCTCTCTATTACCCTGTTAAAAAAGTTATCTGTTTCCTCTCTCTATTACCCTGTTTCAAAAGTACCCTCAGTTTTCTCTCTCTATTACCCTGTATCAAAAGTACCCTCAGTTTCCTCTCTCAATTACCCTGTTTAAAAAGTACCCTCAGTTTCCTCTCTCTATTACCCTGTTTAAAAAGTACCATCAGTTTCCTCTCTCTATTACCCTGTTTAAAAAGTTATCTGTTTCCTCTCTCTATTAACCTGTTTAAAAAGTACCGTCATTTTCCCTCTCTATTACCCTGTTTAAAAAGTACTCTCAGTTTCCTCTCTCTATTACCCCGTTTAAAAAATACTCTCTGTTTCCTCGACTCTATTACCTTGTTTAGAAGTACTCTCTGTTTCCTCTCTCTATTACCCTGTTTAAAAAGTACCCTCTGTTTCCTCTCTCTATTACCCTGTTTAAAAAGTTCTGTTTCCTCTCTGTATTACCCTGTTTAAAATGATATCTGTTTCCTCTCTCTATTACCCTGTTTTAAAAGTAATCTCTGTTTCCTCTCTCTATTACCCTGATTAAAAAGTACTCTCTGTTTCCTCTCTCTCTATTACCCTGTTTTAAAAGTACTCTGTTTCCTCTCTCTATGACCCTGTTTAAAATGTCCTCTGTTTCCTCTCTCTATTACCCTGTTAAAAAAGTTATCTGTTTCCTCTCTCTATTACCCTGTTTCAAAAGTACCCTCAGTTTTCTCTCTCTATTACCCTGTATCAAAAGTACCCTCAGTTTCCTCTCTCAATTACCCTGTTTAAAAAGTACCCTCAGTTTCCTCTCTCTATTACCCTGTTTAAAAAGTACCATCAGTTTCCTCTCTCTATTACCCTGTTCAAAAAGTACCGTCATTTTCCCTCTCTATTACCCTGTTTAAAAAGTACCCTCAGTTTCCTCTCTCTATTACCCCGTTTAAAAAATACTCTCTGTTTCCTCGACTCTATTACCTTGTTTAGAAGTACTCTCTGTTTCCTCTCTCTATTACCCTGTTTAAAAAGTACCCTCTGTTTCCTCTCTCTATTACCCTGTTTAAAAAGTTCTGTTTCCTCTCTGTATTACCCTGTTTAAAATGATATCTGTTTCCTCTCTCTATTACCCTGTTTAAAAAGTATTATTTTTCCTCTCTCTAATACCCTGTTTAAAAAGTCCTCTCTTTCCTCTCTATATTACCCTGTTTAAAAAGTTCTCTCAGTTTCCTCTCTCTATTACCCTGTTTAAAAAGTAGCCTCAGTTTCCTATCTCTATTACCCTCTTTAAAAAGTACTCTCTGTTTCCTCTCTCTATTACCCTGTTTAAAAAGTACCCTCTGTTTCCTCTCTCTATTACCCTGTTTAAAAAGTAATCTCAGTTTCCTCTCTCTATTACCCTGTTTAAAAAGTACCCTCTGTTTCCTCTCTCTATTACCCTGTTTAAAAAGTACCCTCTGTTTCCTCTCTCTATTACCCTGTTTAAAAAGTACCCTCAGTTTCCCCTCTCTATTACCCTGTTTAAAAAGTACCCTCAGTTTCCTCTCTCTATTACCCTGTTAAAAAAGTACCCTCAGATTCCTCTCTCTATTACCCTGTTTAAAAAGTACTCTCTGTTTCCTCTCTCTATTACCCTGTTTAAAAAGTACACTCTTTTTCCTCTCTCTATTACCCTGTTTAAAAAGTTATCTGTTTCCTCTCTCTATTAACCTGTTTAAAAAGTACCCTGATTTTCCCTCTCTATTACCCTGTTTAAAAAGGACATTCAGTTTCCTCTCTCTATTACCCCGTTTAAAAAATACTCTCTGTTTCCTCTCTCTATTACCCTTTTTAGAAGTACTCTCTGTTTCCTCTCTCTATTACCCTGTTTAAAAAGTTAGCTGTTTCCTCTCTCTATTACCCTGTTTAAAAAGTACGCTCAGTTTCCTCTCTCTATTACCCTGTTTAAAAAGTACTCTATGTTTCCTCTCTCTATTACCCTGTTTAAAAAGTTCTGTTTCCTCTCTCTATTAACCTGTTTAAAAAGTACCCTCATTTTCCCTCTCTATTACCCTGTTTAAAAAGGACTCTCAGTTTCCTCTCTCTATTACCCCGTTTAAAAAATACTCTCTGTTTCCTCTCTCTATTACCCTGTTTAGAAGTACTCTCTGTTTCCTCTCTCTATTACCCTGTTTAAAAAGTACTCTCTGTCTCCTCTCTCTATTACCCGGTTTAAAAAGTTATATGTTTCCTCTCTCTATTACCCTGTTTAAAAAGTACTCTCAGTTTCCTCTCTTTATTACCCTGTTTAAAAAGTTATCTCTTTCCTCTCTCTATTACCCTGTTTAAAAAGTACTCTCTGTTTCCTCTCTCTATTAACCTGTTTAAAAAGTACCGTCATTTTCCCTCTTTATTACTCTGTTTAAAAAGTACTCTCAGTTTCCTCTCTCTATTACCCCGTTTAAAAAATACTCTCTGTTTCCTCTCTCTATTACCCTGTTTAAAAAGTACCCTCTGTTTCCTCTCTCTATTACCCTGTTTAAAAAGTTCTGTTTCCTCTCTGTATTACCCTGTTTAAAATTATATCTGTTTCCTCTCTCTATTACCCTGTTTAAAAAGTATTATTTTTCCTCTCTCTATTACCGTTTAAAAAATTATCAGTTTCCTCTCTCTATTACCCTGTTTAAAAAGTACCCTCAGTTTCCTCTCTCTGTTACCCTGTTTAAAAAGTACCCTCAGTTTCATCTCTCTATTACCCTGTTTAAAAAGTACTCTCTGTTTCCTCTCTCTATTACCCTGTTTAAAAAGTTATCTGTTTCCTCTCTCTATTACCCTGTTTAAAAAGTAGCTTCAGTTTCCTCTCTCTATTACCCTGTTTAAAAAGTACCCTCAGTTTCCTCTCTCTATTACCCTGTTTAAAAAGTATCCTCTGTTTCCTCTCTCTATTACCCTGTTTAACAGTACTCTCTGTTTCCTCTCTCTATTACCCTGTTTAAAAGTACTCTCTGTTTCCTCTCTCTATTACCCTGTTTAAAAAGTATCTGTTTCCTCTCTCTATTACCCTGTTTAAAAAGTACCCTCAGTTTCCCCTCTCTATTACCCTGTTTAAGAAGTACCCTCAGTTTCCTCTCTCTATTACCCTGTTTAAAAAATACTCTCTGTTTCCTCTCGCTATTACCCTGTTTAAAAAGTAAACTCAGTTTCCTCTCTCTATTACCCTGTTTAAAAAGTTATCTCTGTTTCCTCTCTCTATTACCCTGTTTAAAATGTCCTCTGTATCCTCTCTCTATTACCCTGTTAAAAAAGTTATCTGTTTCCTCTCTCTATTACCCTGTTTCAAAAGTACCCTCAGTTTTCTCTCTCTATTACCCTGTATCAAAAGTACCCTCAGTTTCCTCTCTCAATTACCCTGTTTAAAAAGTTCCCTCAGTTTCATCTCTCTATTACCCTGTTTAAAAAGTACCCTCTGTTTCCTCAATCTATTACCCTGTTTAAAAAGTACCCTCTGTGTCCTCTCTCTATTACCCTGTTTAAAAAGTTATCAGTTTCCTCTCTCTGTTACCCTGTTTAAAAAGTACCCTCTGTTTCCTCTCTCTATTACCCTGTTTTAAAAGTACTCTCTGTTTCCTCTCTCTATTACCCTGTTTAAAAAGTACTCTCTGTTTCCTCTCTCTATTACCCTGTTTAAAAAGTTAGCTGTTCCTCTCTCTATTACCCTGTTTAAAAAGTACACTCAGTTTCCTCTCTATATTACCCTGTTTAAAAAGTACCCTCTGTTTCCTCTCTCTATTACCCTGTTTAAAAAGTTCTGTTTCCTCTCTCTATTACCCTGTTTAAAAAGTATTTTCAGTTTCCTCTCACTATTACCCTGTTTAAAAAGTACTCTCTGTTTCCTCTCTCTATTACCCTGTTTAAAAAATACCCTCAGTTTTCCTTTTTATTACCCTGTTTAAAAAGTTGTCTCTTTCCTCTCTCCTATACCCTGTTTAAAACGTTATCAGTTTCCTCTCTCTATTACCCTATTTAAATAGTACCCTCAGTTTCCTCTCTCTGTTACCCTGTTTAAAAAGTACTCTCAGTTTCCTCTCTCTATTACCCTGTTTTAAAAGTACTCTCTGTTTCCTCTCTCTATTACCCTTTTTAAATAGTACTCTCTGTTTCCTCTCTCTATTACCCTGTTTAAAAAGTACACTCAGTTTCCTCTCTATATTACCCTGTTTAAAAAGTACCCTCTGTTTCCTCTCTCTATTACCCTGTTTAAAAAGTAGCTTTAGTTTCCTCTCTCTATTACCCTGTTTAAAAAGTTATCTCAGTTTCCTCTCTCTATTACCCTGTTTAAAAATAACTCTGTTTCCTCTCTCTATTACCCTGTTTAAAAGTACCCTCTGTTTCCTCTCTCTATTACCCTGTTTAAAAGTACTCTCTGTTTCCTCTCTCTATTACCCTGTTTAAAAAGTTATCTGTTTCCTCTCTCTATTACCCTGTTTAAAAAGTACCCTCATTTTCCCCTCTGTATTACCCTGTTTAAGAAGTACCCTCAGTTTCCTCTCTCTATTACCCTGTTTAAAAAATACTCTCTGTTTCAAATCGCTATTACCCTGTTTAAAAAGTTAGCTGTTTCCTCTCTCTATTACCCTGTTTAAAAAGTACTCTCAGTTTCCTCTCTCTGTTACCCTGTTTCAAAAGTACCCTCAGTTTTCTCTCTCTATTACCCTGTATCAAAAGTACTCTCTGTTTCCTCTCTCTATTACCCTGTTTAAAAAGTACACTCTGTTTCCTCTCTCTATTACCCTGTTTAAAAAGTTAGCTGTTTCCTCTCTCTATTACCCTGTTTAAAAAGTACCCTCAGTTTCCTCTCTCTGTTACCCTGTTTAAAAAGTACCCTCAGGTTCCTCTCTCTATTACCCTGTTTTAAAAGTACTCTCTGTTTCCTCTCCCTATTACCCTGTTTAAAAAGTACTCTCTGTTTCCTCTCTCTATTACCCTGTTTAAAAAGTTAGCTGTTTCCTCTCTCTATTACCATGTTTAAAAAGTACTCTCTGTTTCCTCTCTCTATTACCCTGTTTAAAAAGTTATCTGTTTCCTCTCTCTATTACCCTGTTTAAAAAGTAGCTTCAGTTTCCTCTCTCTATTACCCTGTTTAAAAAGTATCCTGTTTTCTCTCTCTATTACCCTGTTTAACAGTACTCTCTGTTTCCTCTCTCTATTACCCTGTTTAAAAGTACTCTCTGTTTCCTCTCTCTATTACCCTGTTTAAAAAGTTATCTGTTTCCTCTCTCTATTACCCTGTTTAAAAAGTATTTTCAGTTTCCTCTCACTATTACCCTGTTTAAAAAGTACTCTCTGTTTCCTCTCTCTATTACCCTGTTTAAAAAATACCCTCAGTTTTCCTTTTTATTACCCTGTTTAAAAAGTTGTCTCTTTCCTCTCTCCTATACCCTGTTTAAAACGTTATCAGTTTCCTCTCTCTATTACCCTATTTAAATAGTACCCTCAGTTTCCTCTCTCTGTTACCCTGTTTAAAAAGTACTCTCAGTTTCCTCTCTCTATTACCCTGTTTTAAAAGTACTCTCTGTTTCCTCTCTCTATTACCCTTTTTAAATAGTACTCTCTGTTTCCTCTCTCTATTACCCTGTTTAAAAAGTACACTCAGTTTCCTCTCTATATTACCCTGTTTAAAAAGTACCCTCTGTTTCCTCTCTCTATTACCCTGTTTAAAAAGTAGCTTTAGTTTCCTCTCTCTATTACCCTGTTTAAAAAGTTATCTCAGTTTCCTCTCTCTATTACCCTGTTTAAAAATAACTCTGTTTCCTCTCTCTATTACCCTGTTTAAAAGTACCCTCTGTTTCCTCTCTCTATTACCCTGTTTAAAAGTACTCTCTGTTTCCTCTCTCTATTACCCTGTTTAAAAAGTTATCTGTTTCCTCTCTCTATTACCCTGTTTAAAAAGTACCCTCATTTTCCCCTCTCTATTACCCTGTTTAAGAAGTACCCTCAGTTTCCTCTCTCTATTACCCTGTTTAAAAAATACTCTCTGTTTCAAATCGCTATTACCCTGTTTAAAAAGTTAGCTGTTTCCTCTCTCTATTACCCTGTTTAAAAAGTACTCTCAGTTTCCTCTCTCTGTTACCCTGTTTCAAAAGTACCCTCAGTTTTCTCTCTCTATTACCCTGTATCAAAAGTACTCTCTGTTTCCTCTCTCTATTACCCTGTTTAAAAAGTACACTCTGTTTCCTCTCTCTATTACCCTGTTTAAAAAGTTAGCTGTTTCCTCTCTCTATTACCCTGTTTAAAAAGTACCCTCAGTTTCCTCTCTCTGTTACCCTGTTTAAAAAGTACCCTCAGGTTCCTCTCTCTATTACCCTGTTTTAAAAGTACTCTCTGTTTCCTCTCCCTATTACCCTGTTTAAAAAGTACTCTCTGTTTCCTCTCTCTATTACCCTGTTTAAAAAGTTAGCTGTTTCCTCTCTCTATTACCATGTTTAAAAAGTAGCTTTAGTTTCCTCTCTCTATTACCCTGTTTAAAAAGTTATCTCAGTTTCCTCTCTCTATTAACTTTAAAAATAACTTTAAAATAACTTTAAAAATACTCTCTGTTTCTCTCTGTTTCCTCTCGCTATTACCCTGTTTAAAAAGTATCTCAGTTTCCTCTCTCTATTACCCTGTTTAAAAAGTAATCTCTGTTTCCTCTCTCTATGACCCTGTTTAAAATGTCCTCTGTTTCCTCTCTCTATTACCCTGTTAAAAAAGTTATCTGTTTCCTCTCTCTATTACCCTGTTTCAAAAGTACCCTCAGTTTTCTCTCTCTATTACCCTGTATCAAAAGTACGCTCAGTTTCCTCTCTCTATTACCCTGTTTAAAAGTACCCTCTGTTTCCTCTCTCTATTACCCTGTTTAAAAGTACTCTCTGTTTCCTCTCTCTATTACCCTGTTTAAAAAGTTATCTGTTTCCTCTCTCTATTACCCTGTTTAAAAAGTACCCTCATTTTCCCCTCTCTATTACCCTGTTTAAGAAGTACCCTCAGTTTCCTCTCTCTATTACCCTGTTTAAAAAATACTCTCTGTTTCAAATCGCTATTACGCTGTTTAAAAAGTTAGCTGTTTCCTCTCTCTATTACCCTGTTTAAAAAGTACTCTCAGTTTCCTCTCTCTGTTACCCTGTTTCAAAAGTACCCTCAGTTTTCTCTCTCTATTACCCTGTATCAAAAGTACTCTCTGTTTCCTCTCTCTATTACCCTGTTTAAAAAGTACACTCTGTTTCCTCTCTCTATTACCCTGTTTAAAAAGTTAGCTGTTTCCTCTCTCTATTACCCTGTTTAAAAAGTACCCTCAGTTTCCTCTCTCTGTTACCCTGTTTAAAAAGTACCCTCAGGTTCCTCTCTCTATTACCCTGTTTTAAAAGTACTCTCTGTTTCCTCTCCCTATTACCCTGTTTAAAAAGTACTCTCTGTTTCCTCTCTCTATTACCCTGTTTAAAAAGTTAGCTGTTTCCTCTCTCTATTACCATGTTTAAAAAGTACTCTCTGTTTCCTCTCTCTATTACCCTGTTTAAAAAGTTATCTGTTTCCTCTCTCTATTACCCTGTTTAAAAAGTAGCTTCAGTTTCCTCTCTCTATTACCCTGTTTAAAAAGTATCCTGTTTTCTCTCTCTATTACCCTGTTTAACAGTACTCTCTGTTTCCTCTCTCTATTACCCTGTTTAAAAGTACTCTCTGTTTCCTCTCTCTATTACCCTGTTTAAAAAGTGATCTGTTTCCTCTCTCTATTACCCTGTTTAAAAAGTACCCTCAGTTTCCCCTCTCTATTACCCTGTTTAAGAAGTACCCTCAGTTTCCTCTCTCTATTACCCTGTTTAAAAAATACTCTCTGTTTCCTCTCGCTATTACCCTGTTTAAAAAGTATCTCAGTTTCCTCTCTCTATTACCCTGTTTAAAAAGTAATCTCTGTTTCCTCTCTCTATTACCCTGATTAAAAAGTACTCTCTGTTTCCTCTCTCTCTATTACCCTGTTTTAAAAGTACTCTGTTTCCTCTCTCTATGACCCTGTTTAAAATGTCCTCTGTTTCCTCTCTCTATTACCCTGTTAAAAAAGTTATCTGTTTCCTCTCGCTATTACCCTGTTTAAAAAGTAAACTCAGTTTCCTCTCTCTATTACCCTGTTTAAAAAGTTATCTCTGTTTCCTCTCTCTATTACCCTGTTTAAAATGTCCTCTGTATCCTCTCTCTATTACCCTGTTAAAAAAGTTATCTGTTTCCTCTCTCTATTACCCTGTTTCAAAAGTACCCTCAGTTTTCTCTCTCTATTACCCTGTATCAAAAGTACCCTCAGTTTCCTCTCTCAATTACCCTGTTTAAAAAGTTCCCTCAGTTTCCTCTCTCTATTACCCTGTTTAAAAAGTACCCTCTGTTTCCTCAATCTATTACCCTGTTTAAAAAGTACCCTCTGTGTCCTCTCTCTATTACCCTGTTTAAAAAGTTATCAGTTTCCTCTCTCTGTTACCCTGTTTAAAAAGTACCCTCTGTTTCCTCTCTCTATTACCCTGTTTTAAAAGTACTCTCTGTTTCCTCTCTCTATTACCCTGTTTAAAAAGTACTCTCTGTTTCCTCTCTCTATTACCCTGTTTAAAAAGTTAGCTGTTCCTCTCTCTATTACCCTGTTTAAAAAGTACACTCAGTTTCCTCTCTATATTACCCTGTTTAAAAAGTACCCTCTGTTTCCTCTCTCTATTACCCTGTTTAAAAAGTTCTGTTTCCGCTCTCTATTACCCTGTTTAAAAAGTATTTTCAGTTTCCTCTCACTATTACCCTGTTTAAAAAGTACTCTCTGTTTCCTCTCTCTATTACCCTGTTTAAAAAATACCCTCAGTTTTCCTTTTTATTACCCTGTTTAAAAAGTTGTCTCTTTCCTCTCTCCTATACCCTGTTTAAAACGTTATCAGTTTCCTCTCTCTATTACCCTATTTAAATAGTACCCTCAGTTTCCTCTCTCTGTTACCCTGTTTAAAAAGTACTCTCAGTTTCCTCTCTCTATTACCCTGTTTTAAAAGTACTCTCTGTTTCCTCTCTCTATTACCCTTTTTAAATAGTACTCTCTGTTTCCTCTCTCTATTACCCTGTTTAAAAAGTACACTCAGTTTCCTCTCTATATTACCCTGTTTAAAAAGTACCCTCTGTTTCCTCTCTCTATTACCCTGTTTAAAAAGTAGCTTTAGTTTCCTCTCTCTATTACCCTGTTTAAAAAGTTATCTCAGTTTCCTCTCTCTATTACCCTGTTTAAAAATAACTCTGTTTCCTCTCTCTATTACCCTGTTTAAAAGTACCCTCTGTTTCCTCTCTCTATTACCCTGTTTAAAAGTACTCTCTGTTTCCTCTCTCTATTACCCTGTTTAAAAAGTTATCTGTTTCCTCTCTCTATTACCCTGTTTAAAAAGTACCCTCATTTTCCCCTCTGTATTACCCTGTTTAAGAAGTACCCTCAGTTTCCTCTCTCTATTACCCTGTTTAAAAAATACTCTCTGTTTCAAATCGCTATTACCCTGTTTAAAAAGTTAGCTGTTTCCTCTCTCTATTACCCTGTTTAAAAAGTACTCTCAGTTTCCTCTCTCTGTTACCCTGTTTCAAAAGTACCCTCAGTTTTCTCTCTCTATTACCCTGTATCAAAAGTACTCTCTGTTTCCTCTCTCTATTACCCTGTTTAAAAAGTACACTCTGTTTCCTCTCTCTATTACCCTGTTTAAAAAGTTAGCTGTTTCCTCTCTCTATTACCCTGTTTAAAAAGTACCCTCAGTTTCCTCTCTCTGTTACCCTGTTTAAAAAGTACCCTCAGGTTCCTCTCTCTATTACCCTGTTTTAAAAGTACTCTCTGTTTCCTCTCCCTATTACCCTGTTTAAAAAGTACTCTCTGTTTCCTCTCTCTATTACCCTGTTTAAAAAGTTAGCTGTTTCCTCTCTCTATTACCATGTTTAAAAAGTACTCTCTGTTTCCTCTCTCTATTACCCTGTTTAAAAAGTTATCTGTTTCCTCTCTCTATTACCCTGTTTAAAAAGTAGCTTCAGTTTCCTCTCTCTATTACCCTGTTTAAAAAGTATCCTGTTTTCTCTCTCTATTACCCTGTTTAACAGTACTCTCTGTTTCCTCTCTCTATTACCCTGTTTAAAAGTACTCTCTGTTTCCTCTCTCTATTACCCTGTTTAAAAAGTTATCTGTTTCCTCTCTCTATTACCCTGTTTAAAAAGTATTTTCAGTTTCCTCTCACTATTACCCTGTTTAAAAAGTACTCTCTGTTTCCTCTCTCTATTACCCTGTTTAAAAAATACCCTCAGTTTTCCTTTTTATTACCCTGTTTAAAAAGTTGTCTCTTTCCTCTCTCCTATACCCTGTTTAAAACGTTATCAGTTTCCTCTCTCTATTACCCTATTTAAATAGTACCCTCAGTTTCCTCTCTCTGTTACCCTGTTTAAAAAGTACTCTCAGTTTCCTCTCTCTATTACCCTTTTTTAAAAGTACTCTCTGTTTCCTCTCTCTATTACCCTTTTTAAATAGTACTCTCTGTTTCCTCTCTCTATTACCCTGTTTAAAAAGTACACTCAGTTTCCTCTCTATATTACCCTGTTTAAAAAGTACCCTCTGTTTCCTCTCTCTATTACCCTGTTTAAAAAGTAGCTTTAGTTTCCTCTCTCTATTACCCTGTTTAAAAAGTTATCTCAGTTTCCTCTCTCTATTACCCTGTTTAAAAATAACTCTGTTTCCTCTCTCTATTACCCTGTTTAAAAGTACCCTCTGTTTCCTCTCTCTATTACCCTGTTTAAAAGTACTCTCTGTTTCCTCTCTCTATTACCCTGTTTAAAAAGTTATCTGTTTCCTCTCTCTATTACCCTGTTTAAAAAGTACCCTCATTTTCCCCTCTCTATTACCCTGTTTAAGAAGTACCCTCAGTTTCCTCTCTCTATTACCCTGTTTAAAAAATACTCTCTGTTTCAAATCGCTATTACCCTGTTTAAAAAGTTAGCTGTTTCCTCTCTCTATTACCCTGTTTAAAAAGTACTCTCAGTTTCCTCTCTCTGTTACCCTGTTTCAAAAGTACCCTCAGTTTTCTCTCTCTATTACCCTGTATCAAAAGTACTCTCTGTTTCCTCTCTCTATTACCCTGTTTAAAAAGTACACTCTGTTTCCTCTCTCTATTACCCTGTTTAAAAAGTTAGCTGTTTCCTCTCTCTATTACCCTGTTTAAAAAGTACCCTCAGTTTCCTCTCTCTGTTACCCTGTTTAAAAAGTACCCTCAGGTTCCTCTCTCTATTACCCTGTTTTAAAAGTACTCTCTGTTTCCTCTCCCTATTACCCTGTTTAAAAAGTACTCTCTGTTTCCTCTCTCTATTACCCTGTTTAAAAAGTTAGCTGTTTCCTCTCTCTATTACCATGTTTAAAAAGTAGCTTTAGTTTCCTCTCTCTATTACCCTGTTTAAAAAGTTATCTCAGTTTCCTCTCTCTATTAACTTTAAAAATAACTTTAAAATAACTTTAAAAATACTCTCTGTTTCTCTCTGTTTCCTCTCGCTATTACCCTGTTTAAAAAGTATCTCAGTTTCCTCTCTCTATTACCCTGTTTAAAAAGTAATCTCTGTTTCCTCTCTCTATGACCCTGTTTAAAATGTCCTCTGTTTCCTCTCTCTATTACCCTGTTAAAAAAGTTATCTGTTTCCTCTCTCTATTACCCTGTTTCAAAAGTACCCTCAGTTTTCTCTCTCTATTACCCTGTATCAAAAGTACGCTCAGTTTCCTCTCTCTATTACCCTGTTTAAAAGTACCCTCTGTTTCCTCTCTCTATTACCCTGTTTAAAAGTACTCTCTGTTTCCTCTCTCTATTACCCTGTTTAAAAAGTTATCTGTTTCCTCTCTCTATTACCCTGTTTAAAAAGTACCCTCATTTTCCCCTCTCTATTACCCTGTTTAAGAAGTACCCTCAGTTTCCTCTCTCTATTACCCTGTTTAAAAAATACTCTCTGTTTCAAATCGCTATTACGCTGTTTAAAAAGTTAGCTGTTTCCTCTCTCTATTACCCTGTTTAAAAAGTACTCTCAGTTTCCTCTCTCTGTTACCCTGTTTCAAAAGTACCCTCAGTTTTCTCTCTCTATTACCCTGTATCAAAAGTACTCTCTGTTTCCTCTCTCTATTACCCTGTTTAAAAAGTACACTCTGTTTCCTCTCTCTATTACCCTGTTTAAAAAGTTAGCTGTTTCCTCTCTCTATTACCCTGTTTAAAAAGTACCCTCAGTTTCCTCTCTCTGTTACCCTGTTTAAAAAGTACCCTCAGGTTCCTCTCTCTATTACCCTGTTTTAAAAGTACTCTCTGTTTCCTCTCCCTATTACCCTGTTTAAAAAGTACTCTCTGTTTCCTCTCTCTATTACCCTGTTTAAAAAGTTAGCTGTTTCCTCTCTCTATTACCATGTTTAAAAAGTACTCTCTGTTTCCTCTCTCTATTACCCTGTTTAAAAAGTTATCTGTTTCCTCTCTCTATTACCCTGTTTAAAAAGTAGCTTCAGTTTCCTCTCTCTATTACCCTGTTTAAAAAGTATCCTGTTTTCTCTCTCTATTACCCTGTTTAACAGTACTCTCTGTTTCCTCTCTCTATTACCCTGTTTAAAAGTACTCTCTGTTTCCTCTCTCTATTACCCTGTTTAAAAAGTGATCTGTTTCCTCTCTCTATTACCCTGTTTAAAAAGTACCCTCAGTTTCCCCTCTCTATTACCCTGTTTAAGAAGTACCCTCAGTTTCCTCTCTCTATTACCCTGTTTAAAAAATACTCTCTGTTTCCTCTCGCTATTACCCTGTTTAAAAAGTATCTCAGTTTCCTCTCTCTATTACCCTGTTTAAAAAGTAATCTCTGTTTCCTCTCTCTATTACCCTGATTAAAAAGTACTCTCTGTTTCCTCTCTCTCTATTACCCTGTTTTAAAAGTACTCTGTTTCCTCTCTCTATGACCCTGTTTAAAATGTCCTCTGTTTCCTCTCTCTATTACCCTGTTAAAAAAGTTATCTGTTTCCTCTCTCTATTACCCTGTTTCAAAAGTACCCTCAGTTTTCTCTCTCTATTACCCTGTATCAAAAGTACGCTCAGTTTCCTCTCTCAATTACCCTGTTTAAAAAGTACCCTCAGTTTCCTCTCTCTATTACCCTGTTTAAAAAGTACCATCAGTTTCCTCTCTCTATTACCCTGTTTAAAATGTTATCTGTTTCCTCTCTCTATTAACCTGTTTAAAAAGTACCGTCATTTTCCCTCTCTATTACCCTGTTTAAAAAGTACTCTCAGTTTCCTCTCTCTATTACCCTGTTTAAAAAGTACCCTCAGTTTCCCCTCTCTATTACCCTGTTAAAAAAGTACCCTCAGATTCCTCTCTCTATTACCCTGTTTAAAAAGTACTCTCTGTTTCCTCTCTCTATTACCCTGTTTAAAAAGTACACTCTGTTTCCTCTCTCTATTACCCTGTTTAAAAAGTTATCTGTTTCCTCTCTCTATTAACCTGTTTAAAAAGTACCCTGATTTTCCCTCTCTATTACCCTGTTTAAAAAGGACATTCAGTTTCCTCTCTCTATTACCCTGTTTAAAAAGTACCCTCTGTTTCCTCAATCTATTACCCTGTTTAAAAAGTACCCTCTGTGTCCTCTCTCTATTACCCTGTTTAAAAGTACTCTCTGTTTCCTCTCTCTATTACCCTGTTTAAAAAGTTATCTGTTTCCTCTCTCTATTACCCTGTTTAAAAAGTACCCTCATTTTCCCCTCTCTATTACCCTGTTTAAGAAGTACCCTCAGTTTCCTCTCTCTATTACCCTGTTTAAAAAATACTCTCTGTTTCAAATCGCTATTACCCTGTTTAAAAAGTTAGCTGTTTCCTCTCTCTATTACCCTGTTTAAAAAGTACTCTCAGTTTCCTCTCTCTGTTACCCTGTTTCAAAAGTACCCTCAGTTTTCTCTCTCTATTACCCTGTATCAAAAGTACTCTCTGTTTCCTCTCTCTATTACCCTGTTTAAAAAGTACACTCTGTTTCCTCTCTCTATTACCCTGTTTAAAAAGTTAGCTGTTTCCTCTCTCTATTACCCTGTTTAAAAAGTACCCTCAGTTTCCTCTCTCTGTTACCCTGTTTAAAAAGTACCCTCAGGTTCCTCTCTCTATTACCCTGTTTTAAAAGTACTCTCTGTTTCCTCTCCCTATTACCCTGTTTAAAAAGTACTCTCTGTTTCCTCTCTCTATTACCCTGTTTAAAAAGTTAGCTGTTTCCTCTCTCTATTACCATGTTTAAAAAGTACTCTCTGTTTCCTCTCTCTATTACCCTGTTTAAAAAGTTATCTGTTTCCTCTCTCTATTACCCTGTTTAAAAAGTAGCTTCAGTTTCCTCTCTCTATTACCCTGTTTAAAAAGTATCCTGTTTTCTCTCTCTATTACCCTGTTTAACAGTACTCTCTGTTTCCTCTCTCTATTACCCTGTTTAAAAGTACTCTCTGTTTCCTCTCTCTATTACCCTGTTTAAAAAGTGATCTGTTTCCTCTCTCTATTACCCTGTTTAAAAAGTACCCTCAGTTTCCCCTCTCTATTACCCTGTTTAAGAAGTACCCTCAGTTTCCTCTCTCTATTACCCTGTTTAAAAAATACTCTCTGTTTCCTCTCGCTATTACCCTGTTTAAAAAGTAGCTCAGTTTCCTCTCTCTATTACCCTGTTTAAAAAGTAATCTCTGTTTCCTCTCTCTATTACCCTGATTAAAAAGTACTCTCTGTTTCCTCTCTCTCTATTACCCTGTTTTAAAAGTACTCTGTTTCCTCTCTCTATGACCCTGTTTAAAATGTCCTCTGTTTCCTCTCTCTATTACCCTGTTAAAAAAGTTATCTGTTTCCTCTCTCTATTACCCTGTTTCAAAAGTACCCTCAGTTTTCTCTCTCTATTACCCTGTATCAAAAGTACGCTCAGTTTCCTCTCTCAATTACCCTGTTTAAAAAGTACCCTCAGTTTCCTCTCTCTATTACCCTGTTTAAAAAGTACCATCAGTTTCCTCTCTCTATTACCCTGTTTAAAATGTTATCTGTTTCCTCTCTCTATTAACCTGTTTAAAAAGTACCGTCATTTTCCCTCTCTATTACCCTGTTTAAAAAGTACTCTCAGTTTCCTCTCTCTATTACCCTGTTTAAAAAGTACCCTCAGTTTCCCCTCTCTATTACCCTGTTAAAAAAGTACCCTCAGATTCCTCTCTCTATTACCCTGTTTAAAAAGTACTCTCTGTTTCCTCTCTCTATTACCCTGTTTAAAAAGTACACTCTGTTTCCTCTCTCTATTACCCTGTTTAAAAAGTTATCTGTTTCCTCTCTCTATTAACCTGTTTAAAAAGTACCCTGATTTTCCCTCTCTATTACCCTGTTTAAAAAGGACATTCAGTTTCCTCTCTCTATTACCCTGTTTAAAAAGTACCCTCTGTTTCCTCAATCTATTACCCTGTTTAAAAAGTACCCTCTGTGTCCTCTCTCTATTACCCTGTTTAAAAAGTTATCAGTTTCCTCTCTCTGTTACCCTGTTTAAAAAGTACCCTCTGTTTCCTCTCTCTATTACCCTGTTTTAAAAGTACTCTCTGTTTCCTCTCTCTATTACCCTGTTTAAAAAGTACTCTCTGTTTCCTCTCTCTATTACCCTGTTTAAAAAGTTAGCTGTTCCTCTCTCTATTACCCTGTTTAAAAAATACCCTCAGTTTTCCTTTTTATTACCCTGTTTAAAAAGTTGTCTCTTTCCTCTCTCCTATACCCTGTTTAAAAAGTTATCAGTTTCCTCTCTCTATTACCCTATTTAAATAGTACCCTCAGTTTCCTCTCTCTGTTACCCTGTTTAAAAAGTCCCCTCAGTTTCCTCTCTCTATTACCCTGTTTTAAAAGTACTCTCTGTTTCCTCTCTCTATTACCCTTTTTAAATAGTACTCTCTGTTTCCTCTCTCTATTACCCTGTTTAAAAAGTACACTCAGTTTCCTCTCTATATTACCCTGTTTAAAAAGTACCCTCTGTTTCCTCTCTCTATTACCCTGTTTAAAAAGTAGCTTTAGTTTCCTCTCTCTATTACCCTGTTTAAAAAGTTACCTCAGTTTCCTCTCTCTATTACCCTGTTTAAAAATAACTCTGTTTCCTCTCTCTATTACCCTGTTTAAAAGTACCCTCTGTTTCCTCTCTCTATTACCCTGTTTAAAAGTACTCTCTGTTTCCTCTCTCTATTACCCTGTTTAAAAAGTTATCTGTTTCCTCTCTCTATTACCCTGTTTAAAAAGTACCCTCAGTTTCCCCTCTCTATTACCCTGTTTAAGAAGTACCCTCAGTTTCCTCTCTCTATTACCCTGTTTAAAAAATACTCTCTGTTTCAAATCGCTATTACCCTGTTTAAAAAGTTAGCTGTTTCCTCTCTCTATTACCATGTTTAAAAAGTACCCTCAGTTTCCTCTCTCTGTTACCCTGTTTAAAAAGTACCCTCATGTTCTTCTCTCTATTACCCTGTTTTAAAAGTACTCTCTGTTTCCTCTCCCTATTAACCTGTTTAAAAAGTACTTTCTGTTTCCTCTCTCTATTACCCTGTTTAAAAAGTTAGCTGTTTCCTCTCTCTATTACCCTGTTTTAAAAGTACTCTCTGTTT
This sequence comes from Salmo salar, assembly GCF_965601325.2. Lineage (NCBI taxonomy): Eukaryota > Metazoa > Chordata > Actinopteri > Salmoniformes > Salmonidae > Salmo > Salmo salar. Next base: position 32,351,092 of record NC_138307.1, on the reverse strand, counting down.
CCTCTCTCTATTACCCTTTTTAAATAGTACTCTCTGTTTCCTCTCTCTATTACCCTGTTTAAAAAGTACACTCAGTTTCCTCTCTATATTACCCTGTTTAAAAAGTACCCTCTGTTTCCTCTCTCTATTACCCTGTTTAAAAAGTAGCTTTAGTTTCCTCTCTCTATTACCCTGTTTAAAAAGTTACCTCAGTTTCCTCTCTCTATTACCCTGTTTAAAAATAACTCTGTTTCCTCTCTCTATTACCCTGTTTAAAAGTACCCTCTGTTTCCTCTCTCTATTACCCTGTTTAAAAGTACTCTCTGTTTCCTCTCTCTATTACCCTGTTTAAAAAGTTATCTGTTTCCTCTCTCTATTACCCTGTTTAAAAAGTACCCTCAGTTTCCCCTCTCTATTACCCTGTTTAAGAAGTACCCTCAGTTTCCTCTCTCTATTACCCTGTTTAAAAAATACTCTCTGTTTCAAATCGCTATTACCCTGTTTAAAAAGTTAGCTGTTTCCTCTCTCTATTACCATGTTTAAAAAGTACCCTCAGTTTCCTCTCTCTGTTACCCTGTTTAAAAAGTACCCTCATGTTCTTCTCTCTATTACCCTGTTTTAAAAGTACTCTCTGTTTCCTCTCCCTATTAACCTGTTTAAAAAGTACTTTCTGTTTCCTCTCTCTATTACCCTGTTTAAAAAGTTAGCTGTTTCCTCTCTCTATTACCCCGTTTAAAAAGTACTCTCTGTTTCCTCTCTCTATTACCCTGTTTAAAAAGTTATCTGTTTCCTCTCTCTATTACCCTGTTTAAAAAGTAGCTTTAGTTTCCTCTCTCTATTACCCTGTTTAAAAAGTGACCTCAGTTTCCTCTCTCTATTACCCTGTTTAAAAAGTACTCTCTGTTTCCTCTCTCTATTACCCTGTTTAAAAAGTTAGCTGTTTCCTCTCTCTATTACCCTGTTTAAAAAGTACCCTCAGTTTCCTCTCTCTGTTACCCTGTTTAAAAAGGTATCTGTTTCCTCTCTCTATTACCCTGTTTAAAAAGGTATCTGTTTCCTCTCTCTATTACCCTGTTTAATTAGTAGTCTCAGTTTCCTCTCTCTATTACCCTGTTTAAAAAGTACTCTCTGTTTCCTCTCTCTATTACCCTGTTTAAAAAGTTATCTGTTTCCTCTCTCTATTACCCTGTTTAAAAAGTACCTTCAGTTTCCCCTCTCTATTACCCTGTTTAAAAGTACTCTCTGTTTCCTCTCTCTATTACCCTGTTTAAAAAGTGATCTGTTTCCTCTCTCTATTACCCTGTTTAAAAAGTACCCTCAGTTTCCCCTCTCTATTACCCTGTTTAAGAAGTACTCTCAGTTTCCTCTCTCTATTACCCTGTTTAAAAAATACTCTCTGTTTCCTCTCGCTATTACGCTGTTTAAAAAGTATCTCAGTTTCCTCTCTCTATTACCCTGTTTAAAAAGTAATCTCTGTTTCCTCTCTCTATTACCCTGATTAAAAAGTACTCTCTGTTTCCTCTCTCTCTATTACCCTGTTTTAAAAGTACTCTATTTCCTCTCTCTATGACCCTGTTTAAAATGTCCTCTGTTTCCTCTCTCTATTACCCTGTTAAAAAAGTTATCTGTTTCCTCTCTCTATTACCCTGTTTCAAAAGTACCCTCAGTTTTCTCTCTCTATTACCCTGTATCAAAAGTACGCTCAGTTTCCTCTCTCAATTACCCTGTTTAAAAAGTACCCTCAGTTTCCTCTCTCTATTACCCTGTTTAAAAAGTACCATCAGTTTCCTCTCTCTATTACCCTGTTTAAAAAGTTATCTGTTTCCTCTCTCTATTAACCTGTTTAAAAAGTACCGTCATTTTCCCTCTCTATTACCCTGTTTAAAAAGTACTCTCAGTTTCCTCTCTCTATTACCCTGTTTAAAAAGTACCCTCAGTTTCCCCTCTCTATTACCCTGTTAAAAAAGTACCCTCAGATTCCTCTCTCTATTACCCTGTTTAAAAAGTACTCTCTGTTTCCTCTCTCTATTACCCTGTTTAAAAAGTACGCTCAGTTTCCTCTCTCTATTACCCTGTTTAAAAAGTACTCTATGTTTCCTCTCTCTATTACCCTGTTTAAAAAGTTCTGTTTCCTCTCTCTATTAACCTGTTTAAAAAGTACCCTCATTTTCCCTCTCTATTACCCTGTTTAAAAAGGACTCTCAGTTTCCTCTCTCTATTACCCCGTTTAAAAAATACTCTCTGTTTCCTCTCTCTATTACCCTGTTTAGAAGTACTCTCTGTTTCCTCTCTCTATTACCCTGTTTAAAAAGTACTCTCTGTCTCCTCTCTCTATTACCCGGTTTAAAAAGTTATCTGTTTCCTCTCTCTATTACCCTGTTTAAAAAGTACTCTCAGTTTCCTCTCTTTATTAACCTGTTTAAAAAGTTATCTCTTTCCTCTCTCTATTACCCTGTTTAAAAAGTACTCTCTGTTTCCTCTCTCTATTACCCTGTTTAAAAAGTTAGCTGTTCCTCTCTCTATTACCCTGTTTAAAAAGTACACTCAGTTTCCTCTCTATATTACCCTGTTTAAAAAGTACCCTCTGTTTCCTCTCTCTATTACCCTGTTTAAAAAGTTCTGTTTCCTCTCTCTATTACCCTGTTTAAAAAGTATTTTCAGTTTCCTCTCTCTATTACCCTGTTTAAAAAGTACTCTCTGTTTCCTCTCTCTATTACCCTGTTTAAAAAATACCCTCAGTTTTCCTTTTTATTACCCTGTTTAAAAAGTTGTCTCTTTCCTCTCTCCTATACCCTGTTTAAATAGTTACCCTCAGTTTCCTCTCTCTATTACCCTATTTAAATAGTAACCTCAGTTTCCTCTCTCTGTTACCCTGTTTAAAAAGTACTCTCAGTTTCCTCTCTCTATTACCCTGTTTTAAAAGTACTCTCTGTTTCCTCTCTCTATTACCCTTTTTAAATAGTACTCTCTGTTTCCTCTCTCTATTACCCTGTTTAAAAAGTACACTCAGTTTCCTCTCTATATTACCCTGTTTAAAAAGTACCCTCTGTTTCCTCTCTCTATTACCCTGTTTAAAAAGTAGCTTTAGTTTCCTCTCTCTATTACCCTGTTTAAAAAGTTATCTCAGTTTCCTCTCTCTATTAACTTTAAAAATAACTTTAAAATAACTTTAAAAATACTCTCTGTTTCTCTCTGTTTCCTCTCGCTATTACCCTGTTTAAAAAGTATCTCAGTTTCCTCTCTCTATTACCCTGTTTAAAAAGTAATCTCTGTTTCCTCTCTCTATTACCCTGATTAAAAAGTACTCTCTGTTTCCTCTCTCTCTATTACCCTGTTTTAAAAGTACTCTGTTTCCTCTCTCTATGACCCTGTTTAAAATGTCCTCTGTTTCCTCTCTCTATTACCCTGTTAAAAAGTTATCTGTTTCCTCTCTCTATTACCCTGTTTCAAAAGTACCCTCAGTTTTCTCTCTCTATTACCCTGTATCAAAAGTACGCTCAGTTTCCTCTCTCTATTACCCTGTTTAAAAGTACCCTCTGTTTCCTCTCTCTATTACCCTGTTTAAAAGTACTCTCTGTTTCCTCTCTCTATTACCCTGTTTAAAAAGTTATCTGTTTCCTCTCTCTATTACCCTGTTTAAAAAGTACCCTCATTTTCCCCTCTCTATTACCCTGTTTAAGAAGTACCCTCAGTTTCCTCTCTCTATTACCCTGTTTAAAAAATACTCTCTGTTTCAAATCGCTATTACCCTGTTTAAAAAGTTAGCTGTTTCCTCTCTCTATTACCCTGTTTAAAAAGTACCCTCAGTTTCCTCTCTCTGTTACCCTGTTTAAAAAGTACCCTCAGGTTCCTCTCTCTATTACCCTGTTTTAAAAGTACTCTCTGTTTCCTCTCCCTATTACCCTGTTTAAAAAGTACTCTCTGTTTCCTCTCTCTATTACCCTGTTTAAAAAGTTAGCTGTTTCCTCTCTCTATTACCATGTTTAAAAAGTACTCTCTGTTTCCTCTCTCTATTACCCTGTTTAAAAAGTTATCTGTTTCCTCTCTCTATTACCCTGTTTAAAAAGTAGCTTCAGTTTCCTCTCTCTATTACCCTGTTTAAAAAGTATCCTGTTTTCTCTCTCTATTACCCTGTTTAACAGTACTCTCTGTTTCCTCTCTCTATTACCCTGTTTAAAAGTACTCTCTGTTTCCTCTCTCTATTACCCTGTTTAAAAAGTGATCTGTTTCCTCTCTCTATTACCCTGTTTAAAAAGTACCCTCAGTTTCCCCTCTCTATTACCCTGTTTAAGAAGTACCCTCAGTTTCCTCTCTCTATTACCCTGTTTAAAAAATACTCTCTGTTTCCTCTCGCTATTACCCTGTTTAAAAAGTAGATCAGTTTCCTCTCTCTATTACCCTGTTTAAAAAGTAATCTCTGTTTCCTCTCTCTATTACCCTGATTAAAAAGTACTCTCTGTTTCCTCTCTCTCTATTACCCTGTTTTAAAAGTACTCTGTTTCCTCTCTCTATGACCCTGTTTAAAATGTCCTCTGTTTCCTCTCTCTATTACCCTGTTAAAAAAGTTATCTGTTTCCTCTCTCTATTACCCTGTTTCAAAAGTACCCTCAGTTTTCTCTCTCTATTACCCTGTATCAAAAGTACGCTCAGTTTCCTCTCTCAATTACCCTGTTTAAAAAGTACCCTCAGTTTCCTCTCTCTATTACCCTGTTTAAAAAGTACCATCAGTTTCCTCTCTCTATTACCCTGTTTAAAATGTTATCTGTTTCCTCTCTCTATTAACCTGTTTAAAAAGTACCGTCATTTTCCCTCTCTATTACCCTGTTTAAAAAGTACTCTCAGTTTCCTCTCTCTATTACCCTGTTTAAAAAGTACCCTCAGTTTCCCCTCTCTATTACCCTGTTAAAAAAGTACCCTCAGATTCCTCTCTCTATTACCCTGTTTAAAAAGTACTCTCTGTTTCCTCTCTCTATTACCCTGTTTAAAAAGTACACTCTGTTTCCTCTCTCTATTACCCTGTTTAAAAAGTTATCTGTTTCCTCTCTCTATTAACCTGTTTAAAAAGTACCCTGATTTTCCCTCTCTATTACCCTGTTTAAAAAGGACATTCAGTTTCCTCTCTCTATTACCCTGTTTAAAAAGTACCCTCTGTTTCCTCAATCTATTACCCTGTTTAAAAAGTACCCTCTGTGTCCTCTCTCTATTACCCTGTTTAAAAAGTTATCAGTTTCCTCTCTCTGTTACCCTGTTTAAAAAGTACCCTCTGTTTCCTCTCTCTATTACCCTGTTTTAAAAGTACTCTCTGTTTCCTCTCTCTATTACCCTGTTTAAAAAGTACTCTCTGTTTCCTCTCTCTATTACCCTGTTTAAAAAGTTTGCTGTTCCTCTCTCTATTACCCTGTTTAAAAAATACCCTCAGTTTTCCTTTTTATTACCCTGTTTAAAAAGTTGTCTCTTTCCTCTCTCCTATACCCTGTTTAAAAAGTTATCAGTTTCCTCTCTCTATTACCCTATTTAAATAGTACCCTCAGTTTCCTCTCTCTGTTACCCTGTTTAAAAAGTCCCCTCAGTTTCCTCTCTCTATTACCCTGTTTTAAAAGTACTCTCTGTTTCCTCTCTCTATTACCCTTTTTAAATAGTACTCTCTGTTTCCTCTCTCTATTACCCTGTTTAAAAAGTACACTCAGTTTCCTCTCTATATTACCCTGTTTAAAAAGTACCCTCTGTTTCCTCTCTCTATTACCCTGTTTAAAAAGTAGCTTTAGTTTCCTCTCTCTATTACCCTGTTTAAAAATTTACCTCAGTTTCCTCTCTCTATTACCCTGTTTAAAAATAACTCTGTTTCCTCTCTCTATTACCCTGTTTAAAAGTACCCTCTGTTTCCTCTCTCTATTACCCTGTTTAAAAGTACTCTCTGTTTCCTCTCTCTATTACCCTGTTTAAAAAGTTATCTGTTTCCTCTCTCTATTACCCTGTTTAAAAAGTACCCTCAGTTTCCCCTCTCTATTACCCTGTTTAAGAAGTACCCTCAGTTTCCTCTCTCTATTACCCTGTTTAAAAAATACTCTCTGTTTCAAATCGCTATTACCCTGTTTAAAAAGTTAGCTGTTTCCTCTCTCTATTACCATGTTTAAAAAGTACCCTCAGTTTCCTCTCTCTGTTACCCTGTTTAAAAAGTACCCTCATGTTCTTCTCTCTATTACCCTGTTTTAAAAGTACTCTCTGTTTCCTCTCCCTATTAACCTGTTTAAAAAGTACTTTCTGTTTCCTCTCTCTATTACCCTGTTTAAAAAGTTAGCTGTTTCCTCTCTCTATTACCCCGTTTAAAAAGTACTCTCTGTTTCCTCTCTCTATTACCCTGTTTAAAAAGTTATCTGTTTCCTCTCTCTATTACCCTGTTTAAAAAGTAGCTTTAGTTTCCTCTCTCTATTACCCTGTTTAAAAAGTGACCTCAGTTTCCTCTCTCTATTACCCTGTTTAAAAAGTACTCTCTGTTTCCTCTCTCTATTACCCTGTTTAAAAAGTTAGCTGTTTCCTCTCTCTATTACCCTGTTTAAAAAGTACCCTCAGTTTCCTCTCTCTGTTACCCTGTTTAAAAAGGTATCTGTTTCCTCTCTCTATTACCCTGTTTAAAAAGGTATCTGTTTCCTCTCTCTATTACCCTGTTTAATTAGTAGCCTCAGTTTCCTCTCTCTATTACCCTGTTTAAAAAGTACTCTCTGTTTCCTCTCTCTATTACCCTGTTTAAAAAGTTATCTGTTTCCTCTCTCTATTACCCTGTTTAAAAAGTACCTTCAGTTTCCCCTCTCTATTACCCTGTTTAAAAAGTACCCTCAGTTTCCTCTCTCTATTACCCTGTTAAATAAATACTCTCTGTTTCCTCTCGCTATTACCCTGTTTAAAAAGTACCATCAGTTTCCTCTCTCTATTACCCTGTTTAAAAAGTACACTCAGTTTCCTCTCTCTATTACCCCGTTTAAAAAATACTCTCTGTTTCCTCTCTCTATTACCCTGTTAAAACCTTACCCCTCAGATTCCTCTCTCTATTACCCTGTTTAAAAAGTACTATCTGTTTCCTCTCTCTATTAACCTGTTTAAAAAGTACCCTCATTTTCCCTCTCTATTACCCTGTTTAAAAAGGACATTCAGTTTCCTCTCTCTATTACCCCGTATAAAAAATACTCTCTGTTTCCTCTCTCTATTACCCTGTTTAGAAGTACTCTCTGTTTCCTCTCTCTATTACCCTGTTTAAAAAGTACTCTCTGTCTCCTCTCTCTATTACCCGGTTAAAAAAGTTCTCTCTTTCCTCTCTCTATTACCCTGTTTAAAAAGTACCTCTGTTTCCTCTCTCTATTAACCTGTTTAAAAAGTACCCTCATTTTCCCTCTCTATTACCCTGTTTAAAAAGTACTCTCAGTTTCCTCTCTCTATTACCCCGTTTAAAAAATACTCTCTGTTTCCTCTCTCTATTACCCTGTTTAAAAAGATATCTGTTTCCTCTCTCTATTACCCCGTTTAAAAAGTACTCTCTGTTTCCTCTCTCTATTACCCTGTTTAAAAAGTTATCTGTTTCCTCTCTCTATTAACCTGTTTAAAAAGTACCGTCATTTTCCCTCTCTATTACCCTGTTTAAAAAGTACACTCAGTTTCCTCTCTCTATTACCCCGTTTAAAAAATACTCTCTGTTTCCTCGACTCTATTACCCTGTTTAGAAGTACTCTCTGTTTCCTCTCTCTATTACCCTGTTTAATTAGTAGCCTCAGTTTCCTCTCTCTATTACCCTGTTTAAAAAGTACTCTCTGTTTCCTCTCTCTATTACCCTGTTTAAAAAGTTATCTGTTTCCTCTCTCTATTACCCTGTTTAAAAAGTACCCTCAGTTTCCCCTCTCTATTACCCTGTTTAAAAAGTACCCTCAGTTTCCTCTCTCTATTACCCTGTTAAATAAATACTCTCTGTTTACTCTCACTATTACCCTGTTTAAAAAGTACCATCAGTTTCCTCTCTCTATGACCCTGTTTAAAAAGTACACTCAGTTTCCTCTCTCTATTACCCCGTTTAAAAAATACTCTCTGTTTCCTCTCTCTATTACCCTGTTAAAAAAGTACCCCTCAGATTCCTCTCTCTATTACCCTGTTTAAAAAGTACTATCTGTTTCCTCTCTCTATTACCCTGTTTAAAAAGTACTCTCTGTTTCCTCTCTCTATTACCCTGTTTAAAAAGTTATCTGTTTCCTCTCCCTATTAACCTGTTTAAAAAGTACCCTCATTTTCCCTCTCTATTACCCTGTTTAAAAAGGACATTCAGTTTCCTCTCTCTATTACCCCGTTTAAAAAATACTCTCTGTTTCCTCTCTCTATTACCCTGTTTAGAAGTACTCTCTGTTTCCTCTCTCTATTACCCTGTTTAAAAAGTACTCTCTGTCTCCTCTCTCTATTACCCGGTTAAAAAAGTTCTCTCTTTCCTCTCTCTATTACCCTGTTTAAAAAGTACTCTCTGTTTCCTCTCTCTATTAACCTGTTTAAAAAGTACCCTCATTTTCCCTCGCTATTACCCTGTTTAAAAAGTACTCTCAGTTTCCTATCTCTATTATTCCGTTTAAAAAATACTCTCTGTTTCCTCTCTCTATTACCCTGTTTAAAAAGTTATCTGTTTCCTCTCTCTATTACCCCGTTTAAAAAGTACTCTCTGTTTCCTCTCTCTATTACCCTGTTTAAAAAGTTATCTGTTTCCTCTATCTATTAACCTGTTTAAAAAGTACCGTCATTTTCCCTCTCTATTACCCTGTTTAAAAAGTACTCTCAGTTTCCTCTCTCTATTACCCCGTTTAAAAAATACTCTGTTTCCTCGACTCTATTACCCTGTTTAGAAGTACTCTCTGTTTCCTCTCTCTATTACCCTGTTTAAAAAGTACCCTCTGTTTCCTCTCTCTATTACCCTTTTTAAAAAGTCTCTCAGTTTCCTCTCTCTATTACCCTGTTTAAAAAGTACCATCTGTTTCCTCTCTCTATTACCCTGTTTAAAAAGTACTCTCTGTTTCCTCTCTCTATTACCCTGTTTAAAAAGTTATCTGTTTCCTCTCTCTATTACCCTGTTTAAAAAGTAGCTTCAGTTTCCTCTCTCTATTACCCTGTTTAAAAAGTACCCTCAGTTTCCTCTCTCTATTACCCTGTTTAAAATGTATCCTCTGTTTTCTCTCTCTATTACCCTGTTTAACAGTACTCTCTGTTTCCTCTCTCTATTACCCTGGTTAAAAGTACTCTCTGTTTCCTCTCTCTATTACCCTGTTTAAAAAGTTATCTGTTTCCTCTCTCTATTACCCTGTTTAAAAAGTACCCTCAGTTTCCCCTCTCTATTACCCTGTTTAAGAAGTACCCTCAGTTTCCTCTCTCTATTACCCTGTTTAAAAAATACTCTCTGTTTCCTCTCGCTATTACCCTGTTTAAAAAGTAGCTCAGTTTCCTCTCTCTATTACCCTGTTTAAAAAGTAATCTCTGTTTCCTCTCTCTATTACCCTGATTAAAAAGTACTCTCTGTTTCCTCTCTCTCTATTACCCTGTTTTAAAAGTACTCTGTTTCCTCTCTCTATGACCCTGTTTAAAATGTCCTCTGTTTCCTCTCTCTATTACCCTGTTAAAAAAGTTATCTGTTTCCTCTCTCTATTAACCTGTTTAAAAAGTACCGTCATTTTCCCTCTCTATTACCCTGTTTAAAAAGTACTATCAGTTTCCTCTCTCTATTACCCTGTTTAAAAAGTACCCTCAGTTTCCCCTCTCTATTACCCTGTTAAAAAAGTACCCTCAGAATCCTCTCTCTATTACCCTGTTTAAAAAGTACTCTCTGTTTCCTCTCTCTTTTACCCTGTTTAAAAAGTACACTCTGTTTCCTCTCTCTATTACCCTGTTTAAAAAGTTATCTGTTTCCTCTCTCTATTAACCTGTTTAAAAAGTACCCTGATTTTCCCTCTCTATTACCCTGTTTAAAAAGGACATTCAGTTTCCTCTCTCTATTACCCTGTTTAAAAAGTACCCTCTGTTTCCTCAATCTATTACCCTGTTTAAAAAGTACCCTCTGTGTCCTCTCTCTATTACCCTGTTTAAAAAGTTATCAGTTTCCTCTCTCTGTTACCCTGTTTAAAAAGTACCCTCTGTTTCCTCTCTCTATTACCCTGTTTTAAAAGTACTCTCTGTTTCCTCTCTCTATTACCCTGTTTAAAAAGTACTCTCTGTTTCCTCTCTCTATTACCCTGTTTAAAAAGTTAGCTGTTCCTCTCTCTATTACCCTGTTTAAAAAATACCCTCAGTTTCCTCTCTCTATTACCCTGTTTTAAAAGTTATCTGTTTCCTCTCTCTATTACCCTGTTTAAAAAGTAGCTTTAGTTTCCTGTCTCTATTACATTGTTTAAAACGTGACCTCAGTTTCCTCTCTCTATTACCCTGTTTAAAAAGTACTCTCTGTTTCCTCTCTCTATTACCCTGTTTAAAAAGTTAGCTGTTTCCTCTCTCTATTACCCTGTTTAAAAAGTACCCTCAGTTTCCTCTCTCTGTTACCCTGTTTAAAAAGGTATCTGTTTCCTCTCTCTATTACCCTGTTTAAAAAGGTATCTGTTTCCTCTCTCTATTACCCTGTTTAATTAGTAGCCTCAGTTTCCTCTCTCTATTACCCTGTTTAAAAAGTACGCTCTGTTTCCTCTCTCCATTACCCTGTTTAAAAAGTTATCTGTTTCCTCTCTCTATTACCCTGTTTAAAAAGTACCTTCAGTTTCCCCTCTCTATTACCCTGTTTAAAAAGTACCCTCAGTTTCCTCTCTCTATTACCCTGTTAAATAAATACTCTCTGTTTCCTCTCGCTATTACCCTGTTTAAAAAGTACCATCAGTTTCCTCTCTCTATTACCCTGTTTAAAAAGTACACTCAGTTTCCTCTCTCTATTACCCCGTTTAAAAAATACTCTCTGTTTCCTCTCTCTATTACCCTGTTAAAAAAGTACCCCTCAGATTCCTCTCTCTATTACCCTGTTTAAAAAGTACTATCTGTTTCCTCTCTCTATTAACCTGTTTAAAAAGTACCCTCATTTTCCCTCTCTATTACCCTGTTTAAAAAGGACATTCAGTTTCCTCTCTCTATTACCCCGTTTAAAAAATACTCTCTGTTTCCTCTCTATATTACCCTGTTTAGAAGAACTCTCTGTTTCCTCTCTCTATTACCCTGTTTAAAAAGTACTCTCTGGCTCCTCTCTCTATTACCCGGTTAAAAAAGTTCTCTCTTTCCTCTCTCTATTACCCTGTTTAAAAAGTACCCTCTGTTTCCTCTCTCTATTAACCTGTTTAAAAAGTACCCTCATTTTCCCTCTCTATTACCCTGTTTAAAAAGTACTCTCAGTTTCCTATCTCTATTACCCCGTTTAAAAAATACTCTCTGTTTCCTCTCTCTATTACCCTGTTTAAAAAGTTATCTGTTTCCTCTCTCTATTACCCCGTTTAAAAAGTACTCTCTGTTTCCTCTCTCTATTACCCTGTTTAAAAAGTTATCTGTTTCCTCTCTCTTTTAACCTGTTTAAAAAGTACCGTCATTTTCCCTCTCTATTACCCTGTTTAAAAAGTACTCTCAGTTTCCTCTCTCTATTACCCCGTTTAAAAAATACTCTCTGTTTCCTCGACTCTATTACCCTGTTTAGAAGTACTCTCTGTTTCCTCTCTCTATTACCCTGTTTAATTAGTAGCCTCAGTTTCCTCTCTCTATTACCCTGTTTAAAAAGTTATCTGTTTCCTCTCTCTATTACCCTGTTTAAAAAGTACCCTCAGTTTCCCCTCTCTATTACCCTGTTTAAAAAGTACCCTCAGTTTCCTCTCTCTATTACCCTGTTAAATAAATACTCTCTGTTTACTCTCACTATTACCCTGTTTAAAAAGTACCATCAGTTTCCTCTCTCTATGACCCTGTTTAAAAAGTACACTCAGTTTCCTCTCTCTATTACCCCGTTTAAAAAATACTCTCTGTTTCCTCTCTCTATTACCCTGTTAAAAAAGTACCCCTCAGATTCCTCTCTCTATTACCCTGTTTAAAAAGTACTATCTGTTTCCTCTCTCCATTACCCTGTTTAAAAAGTACTCTCTGTTTCCTCTCTCTATTACCCTGTTTAAAAAGTTATCTGTTTCCTCTCCCTATTAACCTGTTTAAAAAGTACCCTCATTTTCCCTCTCTATTACCCTGTTTAAAAAGGACATTCAGTTTCCTCTCTCTATTACCCCGTTTAAAAAATACTCTCTGTTTCCTCTCTCTATTACCCTGTTTAGAAGTACTCTCTGTTTCCTCTCTCTATTACCCTGTTTAAAAAGTACTCTCTGTCTCCTCTCTCTATTACCCGGTTAAAAAAGTTCTCTCTTTCCTCTCTCTATTACCCTGTTTAAAAAGTACTCTCTGTTTCCTCTCTCTATTAACCTGTTTAAAAAGTACCCTATTTTCCCTCTCTATTACCCTGTTTAAAAAGTACTCTCAGTTTCCTATCTCTATTACCCCGTTTAAAAAATACTCTCTGTTTCCTCTCTCTATTACCCTGTTTAAAAAGTTATCTGTTTCCTCTCTCTATTACCCCGTTTAAAAAGTACTCTCTGTTTCCTCTCTCTATTACCCTGTTTAAAAAGTTATCTGTTTCCTCTATCTATTAACCTGTTTAAAAAGTACCGTCATTTTCCCTCTCTATTACCCTGTTTAAAAAGTACTCTCAGTTTCCTCTCTCTATTACCCCGTTTAAAAAATACTCTCTGTTTCCTCGACTCTATTACCCTGTTTAGAAGTACTCTCTGTTTCCTCTCTCTATTACCCTGTTTAAAAAGTACCCTCTGTTTCCTCTCTCTCTATTACCCTGTTTAAAAAGTTCTGTTTCCTCTCTGTATTACCCTGTTTAAAATGATATCTGTTTCCTCTCTCTATTACCCTGTTTAAAAAGTATTATTTTTCCTCTCTCTAATACCCTGTTTAAAAAGTCCTCTCTTTCCTCTCTATATTACCCTGTTTAAAAAGTACCCTCAGTTTCCTCTCTCTATTACCCTGTTTAAAAAGTAGCCTCAGTTTCCTATCTCTATTACCCTCTTTAAAAAGTACCCTCTGTTTCCTCTCTCTATTACCATGTTTAAAAAGTACCCTCTGTTTCCTCTCTCTATTACCCTGTTTAAAAAGTTACCTCAGTTTCCTCTCTCTATTACCCTGTTTAAAAAGTACCATCTGTTTCCTCTCTCTATTACCCTGTTTAAAAAGTACTCTCTGTTTCCTCTCTCTATTACCCTGTTTAAAAAGTACCCTCAGTTTCCCCTCTCTATTACCCTGTTTAAAAAGTACCCTCAGTTTCCTCTCTCTATTACCCTGTTAAATAAATACTCTCTGTTTCCTCTCGCTATTACCCTGTTTAAAAAGTATCATCAGTTTCCTCTCTCTATTACCCTGTTTAAAAAGTACCCCCTGTTTCCTCTCTCTATTAACCTGTTTAAAAAGTACCCTCATTTTCCCTCTCTATTACCTTGTTTAAAAAGTACCCTCAGTTTCCTCTCTCTATTACCCTGTTAAAAAAGTACCCTCAGATTCCTCTCTCTATTACCCTGTTTAAAAAGTACTCTCTGTTTTCTCTCTCTATTACCCTGTTTAAAAAGTACACTCTGTTTCCTCTCTCTATTACCCTGTTTAAAAAGTTATCTGTTTCCTCTCTCTATTAACCTGTTTAAAAAGTACCCTCATTTTCCCTCTCTATTACCCTGTTTAAAAAGGACATTCAGTTTCCTCTCTCTATTACCCCGTTTAAAAAATACTCTCTGTTTCCTCTCTCTATTACCCTGTTTAGAAGTACTCTCTGTTTCCTCTCTCTATTACCCTGTTTAAAAAGTACTCTCTGTCTCCTCTCTCTATTACCCGATTTAAAAAGTTATCTCTTTCCTCTCTCTATTACCCTGTTTAAAAAGTACTCTCTGTTTCCTCTCTCTATTAACCTGTTTAAAAAGTACCCTCATTTTCCCTCTCTATTACCATGTTTAAAAAGTACTCTCAGTTTCCTCTCTATTACCCCATTTAAAAAATACTCTCTGTTTCCTCTCTCTATTACCCTGTTTAAAAAGTTATCTGTTTCCTCTCTCTATTACCCCGTTTAAAAAGTACTCTCTGTTTCCTCTCTCTATTACCCTGTTTAAAAAGTTCTGTTTCCTCTCTCTATTAACCTGTTTAAAAAGTACCGTCATTTTCCCTCTCTATTACTCTGTTTAAAAAGTACTCTCAGTTTCCTCTGTCTATTACCCCGTTTAAAAAATACTCTCTGTTTCCTCGACTCTATTACCCTGTTTAGAAGTACTCTCTGTTTCCTCTCTCTATTACCCTGTTTAAAAAGTAACCTCTGTTTCCTCTCTCTATTACCCTGTTTAAAAAGTTCTGTTTCCTCTCTGTATTACCCTGTTTAAAATTATATCTGTTTCCTCTCTCTATTACCCTGTTTAAAAAGTATTATTTTTCCTCTCTCTATTACCCTGTTTAAAAAGTTATCAGTTTCCTCTCTCTATTACCCTGTTTAAAAAGTACCTTCAGTTTCCTCTCTCTGTTACCCTGTTTAAAAAGTAGCCTCAGTTTCCTCTCTCTATTACCCTGTTTTAAAAGTACTCTCTGTTTCCTCTCTCTATTACCCTGTTTTAAAAGTACTCTCTGTTTCCTCTCCCTATTACCCTGTTTAAAAAATACTCTCTGTTTCCTCTCTCTATTACCCTGTTTAAAAAGTTATCTGTTTCCTCTCTCTATTACCCTGTTTAAAAAGTAGCTTCAGTTTCCTCTCTCTATTACCCTGTTTAAAAAGTACCCTCAGTTTCCTCTCTCTATTACCCTGTTTAAAAAGTATCCTCTGTTTCCTCTCTCTATTACCCTGTTTAACAGTACTCTCTGTTTCCTCTCTCTATTACCCTGTTTAAAAGTACTCTCTGTTTCCTCTCTCTATTACCCTGTTTAAAAAGGACTCTCTGTTTCCTCTCTCTATTACCCTGTTTAAAAAGTTATCTGTTTCCTCTCTCTATTACCCTGTTTAAAAAGTACCCTCAGTTTCCCCTCTCTATTACCCTGTTTAAAAAGTATCCTCTGTTTCCTCTCTCTATTACCCTGTTTAACAGTACCCTCTGTTTCCTCTCTCTATTACCCTGTTTAAAAAGTTATCTGTTTCCTCTCTCTATTACCCCGTTTAAAAAGTACTCTCTGTTTCCTCTCTCTATTACCCTGTTTAAAAAGTTATCTGTTTCCTCTATCTATTAACCTGTTTAAAAAGTACCGTCATTTTCCCTCTCTATTACCCTGTTTAAAAAGTACTCTCAGTTTCCTCTCTCTATTACCCCGTTTAAAAAATACTCTCTGTTTCCTCGACTCTATTACCCTGTTTAGAAGTACTCTCTGTTTCCTCTCTCTATTACCCTGTTTAAAAAGTACCCTCTGTTTCCTCTCTCTCTATTACCCTGTTTAAAAAGTTCTGTTTCCTCTCTGTATTACCCTGTTTAAAATGATATCTGTTTCCTCTCTCTATTACCCTGTTTAAAAAGTATTATTTTTCCTCTCTCTAATACCCTGTTTAAAAAGTCCTCTCTTTCCTCTCTATATTACCCTGTTTAAAAAGTACCCTCAGTTTCCTCTCTCTATTACCCTGTTTAAAAAGTAGCCTCAGTTTCCTATCTCTATTACCCTCTTTAAAAAGTCTCAGTTTCCTCTCTCTGTTACCCTGTTTAAAAAGGTATCTGTTCCCCTGTTTCCTCTTTCTATTAACCTGTTTAAAAAGTACCCTCATTTTCCCTCTCTATTACCTTGTTTAAAAAGTACCCTCAGTTTCCTCTATTACCCTGTTTAAAAAGTACTCTCAGTTTCCTCTCTCTATTACCCCGTTTAAAAAATACTCTCTGTTTCCTCGACTCTATTACCCTGTTTAGAAGTACTCTCTGTTTCCTCTCTCTATTACCCTGTTTAATTAGTAGCCTCAGTTTCCTCTCTCTATTACCCTGTTTAAAAAGTACTCTCTGTTTCCTCTCTCTATTACCCTGTTTAAAAAGTTATCTGTTTCCTCTCTCTATTACCCTGTTTAAAAAGTACCCTCAGTTTCCCCTCTCTATTACCCTGTTTAAAAAGTACCCTCAGTTTCCTCTCTCTATTACCCTGTTAAATAAATACTCTCTGTTTACTCTCACTATTACCCTGTTTAAAAAGTACCATCAGTTTCCTCTCTCTATGACCCTGTTTAAAAAGTACACTCAGTTTCCTCTCTCTATTACCCCGTTTAAAAAATACTCTCTGTTTCCTCTCTCTATTACCCTGTTAAAAAAGTACCCCTCAGATTCCTCTCTCTATTACCCTGTTTAAAAAGTACTCTCAGTTTCCTCTCTCTGTTACCCTGTTTAAAAAGGTATCTGTTTCCTCTCTCTATTACCCTGTTTAAAAAGGTATCTGTTTCCTCTCTCTATTACCCTGTTTAATTAGTAGCCTCAGTTTCCTCTCTCTATTACCCTGTTTAAAAAGTACTCTCTGTTTCCTCTCTCTATTACCCTGTTTAAAAAGTTATCTGTTTCCTCTCTCTATTACCCTGTTTAAAAAGTACCTTCAGTTTCCCCTCTCTATTACCCTGTTTAAAAAGTACCCTCAGTTTCCTCTCTCTATTACCCTGTTAAATAAATACTCTCTGTTTCCTCTCGCTATTACCCTGTTTAAAAAGTACCATCAGTTTCCTCTCTCTATTACCCTGTTTAAAAAGTACACTCAGTTTCCTCTCTCTATTACCCCGTTTAAAAAATACTCTCTGTTTCCTCTCTCTATTACCCTGTTAAAACATTACCCCTCAGATTCCTCTCTCTATTACCCTGTTTAAAAAGTACTATCTGTTTCCTCTCTCTATTAACCTGTTTAAAAAGTACCCTCATTTTCCCTCTCTATTACCCTGTTTAAAAAGGACATTCAGTTTCCTCTCTCTATTACCCCGTTTAAAAAATACTCTCTGTTTCCTCTCTCTATTACACTGTTTAGAAGTACTCTCTGTTTCCTCTCTCTATTACCCTGTTTAAAAAGTACTCTCTGTCTCCTCTCTCTATTACCCGGTTAAAAAAGTTCTCTCTTTCCTCTCTCTATTACCCTGTTTAAAAAGTACCTCTGTTTCCTCTCTCTATTAACCTGTTTAAAAAGTACCCTTATTTTCCCTCTCTATTACCCTGTTTAAAAAGTACTCTCAGTTTCCTATCTCTATTACCCCGTTTAAAAAATACTCTCTGTTTCCTCTCTCTATTACCCTGTTTAAAAAGTTCTGTTTCCTCTCTCTATTACCCCGTTTAAAAAGTACTCTCTGTTTCCTCTCTCTATTACCCTGTTTAAAAAGTTATCTGTTTCCTCTCTCTATTAACCTGTTTAAAAAGTACCGTCATTTTCCCTCTCTATTACCCTGTTTAAAAAGTACTCTCAGTTTCCTCTCTCTATTACCCCGTTTAAAAAATACTCTCTGTTTCCTCGACTCTATTACCCTGTTTAGAAGTACTCTCTGTTTCCTCTCTCTATTACCCTGTTTAATTAGTAGCCTCAGTTTCCTCTCTCTATTACCCTGTTTAAAAAGTACTCTCTGTTTCCTCTCTCTATTACCCTGTTTAAAAAGTTATCTGTTTCCTCTCTCTATTACCCTGTTTAAAAAGTACCCTCAGTTTCCCCTCTCTATTACCCTGTTTAAAAAGTACCCTCAGTTTCCTCTCTCTATTACCCTGTTAAATAAATACTCTCTGTTTACTCTCACTATTACCCTGTTTAAAAAGTACCATCAGTTTCCTCTCTCTATGACCCTGTTTAAAAAGTACACTCAGTTTCCTCTCTCTATTACCCCGTTTAAAAAATACTCTCTGTTTCCTCTCTCTATTACCCTGTTAAAAAAGTACCCCTCAGATTCCTCTCTCTATTACCCTGTTTAAAAAGTACTATCTGTTTCCTCTCTCTATTACCCTGTTTAAAAAGTACTCTCTGTTTCCTCTCTCTATTACCCTGTTTAAAAAGTTATCTGTTTCCTCTCCCTATCAACCTGTTTAAAAAGTACCCTCATTTTCCCTCTCTATTACCCTGTTTAAAAAGGACATTCAGTTTCCTCTCTCTATTACCCCGTTTAAAAAATACTCTCTGTTTCCTCTCTCTATTACCCTGTTTAGAAGTACTCTCTGTTTCCTCTCTCTATTACCCTGTTTAAAAAGTACTCTCTGTCTCCTCTCTCTATTACCCGGTTAAAAAAGTTCTCTCTTTCCTCTCTCTATTACCCTGTTTAAAAAGTACTCTCTGTTTCCTCTCTCTATTAACCTGTTTAAAAAGTACCCTCATTTTCCCTCGCTATTACCCTGTTTAAAAAGTACTCTCAGTTTCCTATCTCTATTACCCCGTTTAAAAAATACTCTCTGTTTCCTCTCTCTATTACCCTGTTTAAAAAGTTATCTGTTTCCTCTCTCTATTACCCCGTTTAAAAAGTACTCTCTGTTTCCTCTCTCTATTACCCTGTTTAAAAAGTTATCTGTTTCCTCTATCTATTAACCTGTTTAAAAAGTACCGTCATTTTCCCTCTCTATTACCCTGTTTAAAAAGTACTCTCAGTTTCCTCTCTCTATTACCCCGTTTAAAAAATACTCTCTGTTTCCTCGACTCTATTACCCTGTTTAGAAGTACTCTCTGTTTCCTCTCTCTATTACCCTGTTTAAAAAGTACCCTCTGTTTCCTCTCTCTATTACCCTGTTTAAAAAGTTTCTCAGTTTCCTCTCTCTATTACCCTGTTTAAAAAGTACCATCTGTTTCCTCTCTCTATTACCCTGTTTAAAAAGTACTATCTGTTTCCTCTCTCTATTACCCTGTTTAAAAAGTTATCTGTTTCCTCTCTCTATTACCCTGTTTAAAAAGTACCCTCAGTTTCCCCTCTCTATTACCCTGTTTAAAAAGTACCCTCAGTTTCCTCTCTCTGTTACCCTGTTTAAAAAGGTATCTGTTTCCTCTCTCTATTACCCTGTTTAAAAAGGTATCTGTTTCCTCTCTCTATTACCCTGTTTAATTAGTAGCCTCAGTTTCCTCTCTCTATTACCCTGTTTAAAAAGTACTCTCTGTTTCCTCTCTCTATTACCCTGTTTAAAAAGTTATCTGTTTCCTCTCTCTATTACCCTGTTTAAAAAGTACCCTCAGTTTCCCCTCTCTATTACCCTGTTTAAAAAGTACCCTCAGTTTCCTCTCTCTATTACCCTGTTAAATAAATACTCTCTGTTTCCTCTCGCTATTACCCTGTTTAAAAAGTACCATCAGTTTCCTCTCTCTATTACCCTGTTTAAAAAGTACCCCCTGTTTCCTCTCTCTATTAACCTGTTTAAAAAGTACCCTCATTTTCCCTCTCTATTACCTTGTTTAAAAAGTACCCTCAGTTTCCTCTCTCTATTACCCTGTTAAAAAAGTACCCTCAGATTCCTCTCTCTATTACCCTGTTTAAAAAGTACTCTCTGTTTTCTCTCTCTATTACCCTGTTTAAAAAGTAAACTCTGTTAAAAAGTACCCTCTGTTTCCTCTCTCTATTACCCTGTTTAAAAAGTTACCTCAGTTTCCTCTCTCTATTACCCTGTTTAAAAAGTACTCTCTGTTTCCTCTCTCTATTACCCTGTTTAAAAAGTTATCTGTTTCCTCTCTCTATTACCCTGTTTAAAAAGTACCCTCAGTTTCCCCTCTCTATTACCCTGTTTAAAAAGTACCCTCAGTTTCCTCTCTCTATTACCCTGTTAAATAAATACTCTCTGTTTACTCTCACTATTACCCTGTTTAAAAAGTACCATCAGTTTCCTCTCTCTATGACCCTGTTTAAAAAGTACACTCAGTTTCCTCTCTCTATTACCCCGTTTAAAAAATACTCTCTGTTTCCTCTCTCTATTACCCTGTTAAAAAAGTACCCCTCAGATTCCTCTCTCTATTACCCTGTTTAAAAAGTACTATCTGTTTCCTCTCTCTATTACCCTGTTTAAAAAGTACTCTCTGTTTCCTCTCTCTATTACCCTGTTTAAAAAGTTATCTGTTTCCTCTCCCTATTAACCTGTTTAAAAAGTACCCTCATTTTCCCTCTCTATTACCCTGTTTAAAAAGGACATTCAGTTTCCTCTCTCTATTACCCCGTTTAAAAAATACTCTCTGTTTCCTCTCTCTATTACCCTGTTTAGAAGTACTCTCTGTTTCCTCTCTCTATTACCCTGTTTAAAAAGTACTCTCTGTCTCCTCTCTCTATTACCCGGTTAAAAAAGTTCTCTCTTTCCTCTCTCTATTACCCTGTTTAAAAAGTACTCTCTGTTTCCTCTCTCTATTAACCTGTTTAAAAAGTACCCTCATTTTCCCTCTCTATTACCTTGTTTAAAAAGTACCCTCAGTTTCCTCTCTCTATTACCCTGTTAAAAAAGTACCCTCAGATTCCTCTCTCTATTACCCTGTTTAAAAAGTACTCTCTGTTTTCTCTCTCTATTACCCTGTTTAAAAAGTACACTCTGTTTCCTCTCTCTATTACCCTGTTTAAAAAGTTATCTGTTTCCTCTCTCTATTAACCTGTTTAAAAAGTACCCTCATTTTCCCTCTCTATTACCCTGTTTAAAAAGGACATTCAGTTTCCTCTCTCTATTACCCCGTTTAAAAAATACTCTCTGTTTCCTCTCTCTATTACCCTGTTTAGAAGTACTCTCTGTTTCCTCTCTCTATTACCCTGTTTAAAAAGTACTCTCTGTCTCCTCTCTCTATTACCCGATTTAAAAAGTTATCTCTTTCCTCTCTCTATTACCCTGTTTAAAAAGTACTCTCTGTTTCCTCTCTCTATTAACCTGTTTAAAAAGTACCCTCATTTTCCCTCTCTATTACCATGTTTAAAAAGTACTCTCAGTTTCCTCTCTATTACCCCATTTAAAAAATACTCTCTGTTTCCTCTCTCTATTACCCTGTTTAAAAAGTTATCTGTTTCCTCTCTCTATTACCCCGTTTAAAAAGTACTCTCTGTTTCCTCTCTCTATTACCCTGTTTAAAAAGTTCTGTTTCCTCTCTCTATTAACCTGTTTAAAAAGTACCGTCATTTTCCCTCTCTATTACTCTGTTTAAAAAGTACTCTCAGTTTCCTCTGTCTATTACCCCGTTTAAAAAATACTCTCTGTTTCCTCGACTCTATTACCCTGTTTAGAAGTACTCTCTGTTTCCTCTCTCTATTACCCTGTTTAAAAAGTAACCTCTGTTTCCTCTCTCTATTACCCTGTTTAAAAAGTTCTGTTTCCTCTCTGTATTACCCTGTTTAAAATGATATCTGTTTCCTCTCTCTATTACCCTGTTTAAAAAGTATTATTTTTCCTCTCTCTATTACCCTGTTTAAAAAGTTATCAGTTTCCTCTCTCTATTACCCTGTTTAAAAAGTACCTTCAGTTTCCTCTCTCTGTTACCCTGTTTAAAAAGTAGCCTCAGTTTCCTCTCTCTATTACCCTGTTTTAAAAGTACTCTCTGTTTCCTCTCTCTATTACCCTGTTTTAAAAGTACTCTCTGTTTCCTCTCCCTATTACCCTGTTTAAAAAATACTCTCTGTTTCCTCTCTCTATTACCCTGTTTAAAAAGTTATCTGTTTCCTCTCTCTATTACCCTGTTTAAAAAGTAGCTTCAGTTTCCTCTCTCTATTACCCTGTTTAAAAAGTACCCTCAGTTTCCTCTCTCTATTACCCTGTTTAAAAAGTATCCTCTGTTTCCTCTCTCTATTACCCTGTTTAACAGTACTCTCTGTTTCCTCTCTCTATTACCCTGTTTAAAAGTACTCTCTGTTTCCTCTCTCTATTACCCTGTTTAAAAAGGACTCTCTGTTTCCTCTCTCTATTACCCTGTTTAAAAAGTTATCTGTTTCCTCTCTCTATTACCCTGTTTAAAAAGTACCCTCAGTTTCCCCTCTCTATTACCCTGTTTAAAAAGTATCCTCTGTTTCCTCTCTCTATTACCCTGTTTAACAGTACCCTCTGTTTCCTCTCTCTATTACCCTGTTTAAAAGTACTCTCTGTTTCCTCTCTCTATTACCCTGTTTAAAAAGGACTCTCTGTTTCCTCTCTCTATTACCCTGTTTAAAAAGTTATCTGTTTCCTCTCTCTATTACCCTGTTTAAAAAGTACCCTCAGTTTCCCCTCTCTATTACCCTGTTTAAAAAGTACCCTCAGTTTCCTCTCTCTATTACCCTGTTAAATAAATACTCTCTGTTTACTCTCACTATTACCCTGTTTAAAAAGTACCATCAGTTTCCTCTCTCTATTACCCTGTTTAAAAAGTACACTCAGTTTCCTCTCTCTATTACCCCGTTTAAAAAATACTCTCTGTTTCCTCTCTCTATTACCCTGTTAAAAAAGTACCCCTCAGATTCCTCTCTCTATTACCCTGTTTAAAAAGTACTCTCTGTTTCCTCTCTCTATTACCCTGTTTAAAAAGTTATCTGTTTCCTCTCCCTATTAACCTGTTTAAAAAGTACCCTCATTTTCCCTCTCTATTACCCTGTTTAAAAAGGACATTCAGTTTCCTCTCTCTATTACCCCGTTTAAAAAATACTCTCTGTTTCCTCTCTCTATTACCCTGTTTAGAAGTACTCTCTGTTTCCGCTCTCTATTACCCTGTTTAAAAAGTACTCTCTGTCTCCACTCTCTATTACCCGGTTAAAAAAGTTCTCTCTTTCCTCTCTCTATTACCCTGTTTAAAAAGTACCTCTGTTTCCTCTCTCTATTAACCTGTTTAAAAAGTACCCTCATTTTCCCTCTCTATTACCCTGTTTAAAAAGTACTCTCAGTTTCCTATCTCTATTACCCCGTTTAAAAAATACTCTCTGTTTCCTCTCTCTATTACCCTGTTTAAAAAGTTATCTGTTTCCTCTCTCTATTACCCCGTTTAAAAAGTACTCTCTGTTTCCTCTCTCTATTACCCTGTTTAAAAAGTTATCTGTTTCCTCTCTCTATTAACCTGTTTAAAAAGTACCGTCATTTTCCCTCTCTATTACCCTGTTTAAAAAGTACTCTCAGTTTCCTCTCTCTATTACCCCATTTAAAAAATACTCTCTGTTTCCTCGACTCTATTACCCTGTTTAGAAGTACTCTCTGTTTCCTCTCTCTATTACCCTGTTTAATTAGTAGCCTCAGTTTCCTCTCTCTATTACACTGTTTAAAAAGTACTCTCTGTTTCCTCTCTCTATTACCCTGTTTAAAAAGTTATCTGTTTCCTCTCTCTATTACCCTGTTTAAAAAGTACCCTCAGTTTCCCCTCTCTATTACCCTGTTTAAAAAGTACCCTCAGTTTCCTCTCTCTATTACCCTGTTAAATAAATACTCTCTGTTTACTCTCACTATTACCCTGTTTAAAAAGTACCATCAGTTTCCTCTCTCTATGACCCTGTTTAAAAAGTACACTCAGTTTCCTCTCTCTATTACCCCGTTTAAAAAATACTCTCTGTTTCCTCTCTCTATTACCCTGTTAAAAAAGTACCCCTCAGATTCCTCTCTCTATTACCCTGTTTAAAAAGTACTATCTGTTTCCTCTCTCTATTAACCTGTTTAAAAAGTACTCTCTGTTTCCTCTCTCTATTACCCTGTTTAAAAAGTTATCTGTTTCCTCTCCCTATTAACCTGTTTAAAAAGTACCCTCATTTTCCCTCTCTATTACCCTGTTTAAAAAGGACATTCAGTTTCCTCTCTCTATTACCCCGTTTAAAAAATACTCTCTGTTTCCTCTCTCTATTACCCTGTTTAGAAGTACTCTCTGTTTCCTCTCTCTATTACCCTGTTTAAAAAGTACTCTCTGTCTCCTCTCTCTATTACCCGGTTAAAAAAGTTCTCTCTTTCCTCTCTCTATTACCCTGTTTAAAAAGTACTCTCTGTTTCCTCTCTCTATTAACCTGTTTAAAAAGTACCCTCATTTTCCCTCGCTATTACCCTGTTTAAAAAGTACTCTCAGTTTCCTATCTCTATTACCCCGTTTAAAAAATACTCTCTGTTTCCTCTCTCTATTACCCTGTTTAAAAAGTTATCTGTTTCCTCTCTCTATTACCCCATTTAAAAAGTACTCTCTGTTTCCTCTCTCTATTACCCTGTTTAAAAAGTTATCTGTTTCCTCTATCTATTAACCTGTTTAAAAAGTACCGTCATTTTCCCTCTCTATTACCCTGTTTAAAAAGTACTCTCAGTTTCCTCTCTCTATTACCCCGTTTAAAAAATACTCTCTGTTTCCTCGACTCTATTACCCTGTTTAGAAGTACTCTCTGTTTCCTCTCTCTATTACCCTGTTTAAAAAGTACCCTCTGTTTCCTCTCTCTATTACCCTTTTTAAAAAGTTTCTCAGTTTCCTCTCTCTATTACCCTGTTTAAAAAGTACCATCTGTTTCCTCTCTCTATTACCCTGTTTAAAAAGTACTCTCTGTTTCCTCTCTCTATTACCCTGTTTAAAAAGTTATCTGTTTCCTCTCTCTATTACCCTGTTTAAAAAGTAGCTTCAGTTTCCTCTCTCTATTACCCTGTTTAAAAAGTACCCTCAGTTTCCTCTCTCTATTACCCTGTTTAAAAAGTATCCTCTGTTTTCTCTCTATATTACCCTGTTTAACAGTACTCTCTGTTTCCTCTCTCTATTACCCTGGTTAAAAGTACTCTCTGTTTCCTCTCTCTATTACCCTGTTTAAAAAGTTATCTGTTTCCTCTCTCTATTACCCTGTTTAAAAAGTACCCTCAGTTTCCCCTCTCTATTACCCTGTTTAAGAAGTACCCTCAGTTTACTCTCTCTATTACCCTGTTTAAAAAATACTCTCTGTTTCCTCTCGCTATTACCCTGTTTAAAAAGTCCCCTCAGTTTCCTCTCTCTATTACCCTGATTAAAAAGTACTCTCTGTTTCCTCTCTCTCTATTACCCTGTTTTAAAAGTACTCTGTTTCCTCTCTCTATGACCCTGTTTAAAATGTCCTCTGTTTCCTCTCTCTATTACCCTGTTAAAAAAGTTATCTGTTTCCTCTCTCTATTAACCTGTTTAAAAAGTACCGTCATTTTCCCTCTCTATTACCCTGTTTAAAAAGTACTATCAGTTTCCTCTCTCTATTACCCTGTTTAAAAAGTACCCTCAGTTTCCCCTCTCTATTACCCTGTTAAAAAAGTACCCTCAGAATCCTCTCTCTATTACCCTGTTTAAAAAGTACTCTCTGTTTCCTCTCTCTTTTACCCTGTTTAAAAAGTACACTCTGTTTCCTCTCTCTATTACCCTGTTTAAAAAGTTATCTGTTTCCTCTCTCTATTAACCTGTTTAAAAAGTACCCTGATTTTCCCTCTCTATTACCCTGTTTAAAAAGGACATTCAGTTTCCTCTCTCTATTACCCTGTTTAAAAAGTACCCTCTGTTTCCTCAATCTATTACCCTGTTTAAAAAGTACCCTCTGTGTCCTCTCTCTATTACCCTGTTTAAAAAGTTATCAGTTTCCTCTCTCTGTTACCCTGTTTAAAAAGTACCCTCTGTTTCCTCTCTCTATTACCCTGTTTTAAAAGTACTCTCTGTTTCCTCTCTCTATTACCCTGTTTAAAAAGTACTCTCTGTTTCCTCTCTCTATTACCCTGTTTAAAAAGTTAGCTGTTCCTCTCTCTATTACCCTGTTTAAAAAATACCCTCAGTTTTTAAAAAGTACTTTCTGTTTCCTCTCTCTATTACCCTGTTTAAAAAGTTAGCTGTTTCCTCTCTCTATTACCCTGTTTAAAAAGTACCCTCTGTTTCCTCTCTCTATTACCCTGTTTAAAAAGTTATCTGTTTCCTCTCTCTATTACCCTGTTTAAAAAGTAGCTTTAGTTTCCTGTCTCTATTACATTGTTTAAAACGTGACCTCAGTTTCCTCTCTCTATTACCCTGTTTAAAAAGTACTCTCTGTTTCCTCTCTCTATTACCCTGTTTAAAAAGTTAGCTGTTTCCTCTCTCTATTACCCTGTTTAAAAAGTACCCTCAGTTTCCTCTCTCTGTTACCCTGTTTAAAAAGGTATCTGTTTCCTCTCTCTATTACCCTGTTTAAAAAGTACTCTCTGTTTCCTCTCTCTATTACCCTGTTTAAAAAGTTAGCTGTTTCCTCTCTCTATTACCCTGTTTAAAAAGTACCCTCAGTTTCCTCTCTCTGTTACCCTGTTTAAAAAGGTACCTCTGTTTCCTCTCTCTATTACCCTGTTTAAAAAGTTATCTGTTTCCTCTCTCTATTACCCTGTTTAAAAAGTACCTTCAGTTTCCCCTCTCTATTACCCTGTTTAAAAAGTACCCTCAGTTTCCTCTCTCTATTACCCTGTTAAATAAATACTCTCTGTTTCCTCTCGCTATTACCCTGTTTAAAAAGTACCATCAGTTTCCTCTCTCTATTACCCTTTTTAAAAAGTACACTCAGTTTCCTCTCTCTATTACCCCGTTTAAAAAATACTCTCTGTTTCCTCTCTCTATTACCCTGTTAAAAAAGTACCCCTCAGATTCCTCTCTCTATTACCCTGTTTAAAAAGTACTATCTGTTTCCTCTCTCTATTAACCTGTTTAAAAAGTACCCTCATTTTCCCTCTCTATTACCCTGTTTAAAAAGGACATTCAGTTTCCTCTCTCTATTACCCCGTTTAAAAAATACTCTCTGTTTCCTCTCTATATTACCCTGTTTAGAAGAACTCTCTGTTTCCTCTCTCTATTACCCTGTTTAAAAAGTACTCTCTGTCTCCTCTCTCTATTACCCGGTTAAAAAAGTTCTCTCTTTCCTCTCTCTATTACCCTGTTTAAAAAGTACCCTCTGTTTCCTCTCTCTATTAACCTGTTTAAAAAGTACCCTCATTTTCCCTCTCTATTACCCTGTTTAAAAAGTACTCTCAGTTTCCTCTCTCTATTACCCCGTTTAAAAAGTACTCTCTGTTTCCTCTCTCTATTACCCTGTTTAAAAAGTTATCTGTTTCCTCTCTCTATTACCCCGTTTAAAAAGTACCCTCTGTTTCCTCTCTCTATTACCTGTTTAAAAGTACCCTCTGTTTCCTCTCTCTATTACCCTGTTTAAAAAGTTATCTCAGTTTCCTCTCTCTATTACCCTGTTTAAAAAGTACCGTCTGTTTCCTCTCTCTATTACCCTGTTTAAAAAGTACTCTCTGTTTCCTCTCTCTATTACCCCGTTTAAAAAGTACTCTCTGTTTCCTCTCTCTATTACCCTGTTTAAAAAGTATCTGTTTCCTCTCTCTTTTAACCTGTTTAAAAAGTACCGTCATTTTCCCTCTCTATTACCCTGTTTAAAAAGTACTCTCAGTTTCCTCTCTCTATTACCCCGTTTAAAAATACTCTCTGTTTCCTCGACTCTATTACCCTGTTTAAAAAGTACTCTCTGTTTCCTCTCTCTATTACCCTGTTTAAAAAGTTATCTGTTTCCTCTCTCTATTACCCTGTTTAAAAAGTACCCTCAGTTTCCCCTCTCTATTACCCTGTTTAAAAAGTACCCTCAGTTTCCTCTCTCTATTACCCTGTTAAATAAATAC
This sequence comes from Salmo salar, assembly GCF_965601325.2. Taxonomy (NCBI): domain Eukaryota; kingdom Metazoa; phylum Chordata; class Actinopteri; order Salmoniformes; family Salmonidae; genus Salmo; species Salmo salar. The sequence goes on along the minus strand of NC_138307.1, from coordinate 32,323,595 downwards.
TCTCTGTTTACTCTCACTATTACCCTGTTTAAAAAGTACCATCAGTTTCCTCTCTCTATGACCCTGTTTAAAAAGTACACTCAGTTTCCTCTCTCTATTACCCCGTTTAAAAAATACTCTCTGTTTCCTCTCTCTATTACCCTGTTAAAAAAGTACCCCTCAGATTCCTCTCTCTATTACCCTGTTTAAAAAGTACTATCTGTTTCCTCTCTCCATTACCCTGTTTAAAAAGTACTCTCTGTTTCCTCTCTCTATTACCCTGTTTAAAAAGTTATCTGTTTCCTCTCCCTATTAACCTGTTTAAAAAGTACCCTCATTTTCCCTCTCTATTACCCTGTTTAAAAAGGACATTCAGTTTCCTCTCTCTATTACCCCGTTTAAAAAATACTCTCTGTTTCCTCTCTCTATTACCCTGTTTAGAAGTACTCTCTGTTTCCTCTCTCTATTACCCTGTTTAAAAAGTACTCTCTGTCTCCTCTCTCTATTACCCGGTTAAAAAAGTTCTCTCTTTCCTCTCTCTATTACCCTGTTTAAAAAGTACTCTCTGTTTCCTCTCTCTATTAACCTGTTTAAAAAGTACCCTATTTTCCCTCTCTATTACCCTGTTTAAAAAGTACTCTCAGTTTCCTATCTCTATTACCCCGTTTAAAAAATACTCTCTGTTTCCTCTCTCTATTACCCTGTTTAAAAAGTTATCTGTTTCCTCTCTCTATTACCCCGTTTAAAAAGTACTCTCTGTTTCCTCTCTCTATTACCCTGTTTAAAAAGTTATCTGTTTCCTCTATCTATTAACCTGTTTAAAAAGTACCGTCATTTTCCCTCTCTATTACCCTGTTTAAAAAGTACTCTCAGTTTCCTCTCTCTATTACCCCGTTTAAAAAATACTCTCTGTTTCCTCGACTCTATTACCCTGTTTAGAAGTACTCTCTGTTTCCTCTCTCTATTACCCTGTTTAAAAAGTACCCTCTGTTTCCTCTCTCTCTATTACCCTGTTTAAAAAGTTCTGTTTCCTCTCTGTATTACCCTGTTTAAAATGATATCTGTTTCCTCTCTCTATTACCCTGTTTAAAAAGTATTATTTTTCCTCTCTCTAATACCCTGTTTAAAAAGTCCTCTCTTTCCTCTCTATATTACCCTGTTTAAAAAGTACCCTCAGTTTCCTCTCTCTATTACCCTGTTTAAAAAGTAGCCTCAGTTTCCTATCTCTATTACCCTCTTTAAAAAGTACCCTCTGTTTCCTCTCTCTATTACCATGTTTAAAAAGTACCCTCTGTTTCCTCTCTCTATTACCCTGTTTAAAAAGTTACCTCAGTTTCCTCTCTCTATTACCCTGTTTAAAAAGTACCATCTGTTTCCTCTCTCTATTACCCTGTTTAAAAAGTACTCTCTGTTTCCTCTCTCTATTACCCTGTTTAAAAAGTACCCTCAGTTTCCCCTCTCTATTACCCTGTTTAAAAAGTACCCTCAGTTTCCTCTCTCTATTACCCTGTTAAATAAATACTCTCTGTTTCCTCTCGCTATTACCCTGTTTAAAAAGTATCATCAGTTTCCTCTCTCTATTACCCTGTTTAAAAAGTACCCCCTGTTTCCTCTCTCTATTAACCTGTTTAAAAAGTACCCTCATTTTCCCTCTCTATTACCTTGTTTAAAAAGTACCCTCAGTTTCCTCTCTCTATTACCCTGTTAAAAAAGTACCCTCAGATTCCTCTCTCTATTACCCTGTTTAAAAAGTACTCTCTGTTTTCTCTCTCTATTACCCTGTTTAAAAAGTACACTCTGTTTCCTCTCTCTATTACCCTGTTTAAAAAGTTATCTGTTTCCTCTCTCTATTAACCTGTTTAAAAAGTACCCTCATTTTCCCTCTCTATTACCCTGTTTAAAAAGGACATTCAGTTTCCTCTCTCTATTACCCCGTTTAAAAAATACTCTCTGTTTCCTCTCTCTATTACCCTGTTTAGAAGTACTCTCTGTTTCCTCTCTCTATTACCCTGTTTAAAAAGTACTCTCTGTCTCCTCTCTCTATTACCCGATTTAAAAAGTTATCTCTTTCCTCTCTCTATTACCCTGTTTAAAAAGTACTCTCTGTTTCCTCTCTCTATTAACCTGTTTAAAAAGTACCCTCATTTTCCCTCTCTATTACCATGTTTAAAAAGTACTCTCAGTTTCCTCTCTATTACCCCATTTAAAAAATACTCTCTGTTTCCTCTCTCTATTACCCTGTTTAAAAAGTTATCTGTTTCCTCTCTCTATTACCCCGTTTAAAAAGTACTCTCTGTTTCCTCTCTCTATTACCCTGTTTAAAAAGTTCTGTTTCCTCTCTCTATTAACCTGTTTAAAAAGTACCGTCATTTTCCCTCTCTATTACTCTGTTTAAAAAGTACTCTCAGTTTCCTCTGTCTATTACCCCGTTTAAAAAATACTCTCTGTTTCCTCGACTCTATTACCCTGTTTAGAAGTACTCTCTGTTTCCTCTCTCTATTACCCTGTTTAAAAAGTAACCTCTGTTTCCTCTCTCTATTACCCTGTTTAAAAAGTTCTGTTTCCTCTCTGTATTACCCTGTTTAAAATGATATCTGTTTCCTCTCTCTATTACCCTGTTTAAAAAGTATTATTTTTCCTCTCTCTATTACCCTGTTTAAAAAGTTATCAGTTTCCTCTCTCTATTACCCTGTTTAAAAAGTACCTCTCAGTTTCCTCTCTCTGTTACCCTGTTTAAAAAGTACCTCTGTTTCCTCTCTCTATTAACCTGTTTAAAAAGTACCGTCATTTTCCCTCTCTATTACCCTGTTTAAAAAGTACTCTCAGTTTCCTCTCTCTATTACCCCGTTTAAAAAGTACTCCTCTGTTTCCTCGACTCTATTACCCTGTTTAGAAGTACTCTCTGTTTCCTCTCTCTATTACCCTGTTTAAAAAGTACCCTCTGTTTCCTCTCTCTCTATTACCCTGTTTAAAAAGTCTCTGTTTCCTCTCTGTATTACCCTGTTTAAAATGATATCTGTTTCCTCTCTCTATTACCCTGTTTAAAAAGTACTCTATTTTTCCTCTCTCTAATACCCTGTTTAAAAAGTCCTCTCGTTTCCTCTCTATATTACCCTGTTTAAAAAGTACCCTCAGTTTCCTCTCTCTATTACCCTGTTTAAAAAGTAGCCTCAGTTTCCTATCTCTATTACCCTCTTTAAAAAGTACCCTCTGTTTCCTCTCTCTATTACCATGTTTAAAAAGTACCCTCTGTTTCCTCTCTCTATTACCCTGTTTAAAAAGTTACCTCAGTTTCCTCTCTCTATTACCCTGTTTAAAAAGTACCATCTGTTTCCTCTCTCTATTACCCTGTTTAAAAAGTACTCTCTGTTTCCTCTCTCTATTACCCTGTTTAAAAAGTACCCTCAGTTTCCCCTCTCTATTACCCTGTTTAAAAAGTACCCTCAGTTTCCTCTCTCTATTACCCTGTTAAATAAATACTCTCTGTTTCCTCTCGCTATTACCCTGTTTAAAAAGTATCATCAGTTTCCTCTCTCTATTACCCTGTTTAAAAAGTACCCCCTGTTTCCTCTCTCTATTAACCTGTTTAAAAAGTACCCTCATTTTCCCTCTCTATTACCTTGTTTAAAAAGTACCCTCAGTTTCCTCTCTCTATTACCCTGTTAAAAAAGTACCCTCAGATTCCTCTCTCTATTACCCTGTTTAAAAAGTACTCTCTGTTTTCTCTCTCTATTACCCTGTTTAAAAAGTACACTCTGTTTCCTCTCTCTATTACCCTGTTTAAAAAGTTATCTGTTTCCTCTCTCTATTAACCTGTTTAAAAAGTACCCTCATTTTCCCTCTCTATTACCCTGTTTAAAAAGGACATTCAGTTTCCTCTCTCTATTACCCCGTTTAAAAAATACTCTCTGTTTCCTCTCTCTATTACCCTGTTTAGAAGTACTCTCTGTTTCCTCTCTCTATTACCCTGTTTAAAAAGTACTCTCTGTCTCCTCTCTCTATTACCCGATTTAAAAAGTTATCTCTTTCCTCTCTCTATTACCCTGTTTAAAAAGTACTCTCTGTTTCCTCTCTCTATTAACCTGTTTAAAAAGTACCCTCATTTTCCCTCTCTATTACCATGTTTAAAAAGTACTCTCAGTTTCCTCTCTATTACCCCGTTTAAAAAATACTCTCTGTTTCCTCTCTCTATTACCCTGTTTAAAAAGTTATCTGTTTCCTCTCTCTATTACCCCGTTTAAAAAGTACTCTCTGTTTCCTCTCTCTATTACCCTGTTTAAAAAGTTCTGTTTCCTCTCTCTATTAACCTGTTTAAAAAGTACCGTCATTTTCCCTCTCTATTACTCTGTTTAAAAAGTACTCTCAGTTTCCTCTGTCTATTACCCCGTTTAAAAAATACTCTCTGTTTCCTCGACTCTATTACCCTGTTTAGAAGTACTCTCTGTTTCCTCTCTCTATTACCCTGTTTAAAAAGTACCCTCTGTTTCCTCTCTCTATTACCCTGTTTAAAAAGTTCTGTTTCCTCTCTGTATTACCCTGTTTAAAATGATATCTGTTTCCTCTCTCTATTACCCTGTTTAAAAAGTATTATTTTTCCTCTCTCTATTACCCTGTTTAAAAAGTTATCAGTTTCCTCTCTCTATTACCCTGTTTAAAAAGTACCCTCAGTTTCCTCTCTCTGTTACCCTGTTTAAAAAGTAGCCTCAGTTTCCTCTCTCTATTACCCTGTTTTAAAAGTACTCTCTGTTTCCTCTCTCTATTACCCTGTTTTAAAAGTACTCTCTGTTTCCTCTCCCTATTACCCTGTTTAAAAAGTTATCTGTTTCCTCTCTCTATTACCCTGTTTAAAAAGTAGCTTCAGTTTCCTCTCTCTATTACCCTGTTTAAAAAGTACCCTCTGTTTCCTCTCTCTATTACCCTGTTTAAAACAGTACCTCTCTGTTTCCTCTCTCTATTACCCTGTTTAAAAGTACTCTCTGTTTCCTCTCTCTATTACCCTGTTTAAAAAGGACTCTCTGTTTCCTCTCTCTATTACCCTGTTTAAAAAGTTATCTGTTTCCTCTCTCTATTACCCTGTTTAAAAAGTACCCCTCAGTTTCCTCTCTCTATTACCCTGTTTAAAAAGTACCCTCAGTTTCCTCTCTCTATTACCCTGTTTAAAAAATACACTCTGTTTCCTCTCGCTATTACCCTGTTAAAAAGTACCCTCAGTTTCCTCTCTCTATTACCCTGTTTAAAAAGTACCCCTCAGTTTCCTCTCTCTATTAACCTGTTTAAAAAGTACCCTCATTTTCCCTCTCTATTACCTTGTTTAAAAAGTACCCTCAGTTTCCTCTCTCTATTACCCTGTTAAAAAAGTACCCTCAGATTCCTCTCTCTATTACCCTGTTTAAAAAGTACTCTCTGTTTTCTCTCTCTATTACCCTGTTTAAAAAGTACACTCTGTTTCCTCTCTCTATTACCCTGTTTAAAAAGTTATCTGTTTCCTCTCTCTATTAACCTGTTTAAAAAGTACCCTCATTTTCCCTCTCTATTACCCTGTTTAAAAAGGACATTCAGTTTCCTCTCTCTATTACCCCGTTTAAAAAATACTCTCTGTTTCCTCTCTCTATTACCCTGTTTAGAAGTACTCTCTGTTTCCTCTCTCTATTACCCTGTTTAAAAAGTACTCTCTGTCTCCTCTCTCTATTACCCGGTTTAAAAAGTTATCTCTTTCCTCTCTCTATTACCCTGTTTAAAAAGTACTCTCTGTTTCCTCTCTCTATTAACCTGTTTAAAAAGTACCCTCATTTTCCCTCTCTATTACCATGTTTAAAAAGTACTCTCAGTTTCCTCTCTATTACCCCGTTTAAAAAATACTCTCTGTTTCCTCTCTCTATTACCCTGTTTAAAAAGTTATCTGTTTCCTCTCTCTATTACCCCGTTTAAAAAGTACTCTCTGTTTCCTCTCTCTATTACCCTGTTTAAAAAGTTCTGTTTCCTCTCTCTATTAACCTGTTTAAAAAGTACCGTCATTTTCCCTCTCTATTACTCTGTTTAAAAAGTACTCTCAGTTTCCTCTGTCTATTACCCCGTTTAAAAAATACTCTCTGTTTCCTCGACTCTATTACCCTGTTTAGAAGTACTCTCTGTTTCCTCTCTCTATTACCCTGTTTAAAAAGTACCCTCTGTTTCCTCTCTCTATTACCCTGTTTAAAAAGTTCTGTTTCCTCTCTGTATTACCCTGTTTAAAATGATATCTGTTTCCTCTCTCTATTACCCTGTTTAAAAAGTATTATTTTTCCTCTCTCTATTACCCTGTTTAAAAAGTTATCAGTTTCCTCTCTCTATTACCCTGTTTAAAAAGTACCCTCAGTTTCCTCTCTCTGTTACCCTGTTTAAAAAGTAGCCTCAGTTTCCTCTCTCTATTACCCTGTTTTAAAAGTACTCTCTGTTTCCTCTCTCTATTACCCTGTTTTAAAAGTACTCTCTGTTTCCTCTCCCTATTACCCTGTTTAAAAAGTTATCTGTTTCCTCTCTCTATTACCCTGTTTAAAAAGTAGCTTCAGTTTCCTCTCTCTATTACCCTGTTTAAAAAGTACCCTCAGTTTCCTCTCTCTATTACCCTGTTTAAAAAGTATCCTCTGTTTCCTCTCTCTATTACCCTGTTTAACAGTACTCTCTGTTTCCTCTCTCTATTACCCTGTTTAAAAGTACTCTCTGTTTCCTCTCTCTATTACCCTGTTTAAAAAGGACTCTCTGTTTCCTCTCTCTATTACCCTGTTTAAAAAGTTATCTGTTTCCTCTCTCTATTACCCTGTTTAAAAAGTACCCTCAGTTTCCTCTCTCTATTACCCTGTTTAAAAAGTACTCTCTATCCTCTCTCTATTACCCTGTTTAAAAGTCCTCTCTGTTTCCTCTCTCTATTACCCTGTTTAAAAGTACCCCTCAGTTTCCTCTCTCTATTACCCTGTTTAAAAAGTTATCTGTTTCCTCTCTCTATTACCCCGTTTAAAAAGTACTCTCTGTTTCCTCTCTCTATTACCCTGTTTAAAAAGTTATCTGTTTCCTCTATCTATTAACCTGTTTAAAAAGTACCGTCATTTTCCCTCTCTATTACCCTGTTTAAAAAGTACTCTCAGTTTCCTCTCTCTACTACCCCGTTTAAAAAATACTCTCTGTTTCCTCGACTCTATTACCCTGTTTAGAAGTACTCTCTGTTTCCTCTCTCTATTACCCTGTTTAAAAAGTACCCTCTGTTTCCTCTCTCTCTATTACCCTGTTTAAAAAGTTCTGTTTCCTCTCTGTATTACCCTGTTTAAAATGATATCTGTTTCCTCTCTCTATTACCCTGTTTAAAAAGTATTATTTTTCCTCTCTCTAATACCCTGTTTAAAAAGTCCTCTCTTTCCTCTCTATATTACCCTGTTTAAAAAGTACCCTCAGTTTCCTCTCTCTATTACCCTGTTTAAAAAGTAGCCTCAGTTTCCTATCTCTATTACCCTCTTTAAAAAGTACCCTCTGTTTCCTCTCTCTATTACCATGTTTAAAAAGTACCCTCTGTTTCCTCTCTCTATTACCCTGTTTAAAAAGTTATCTCAGTTTCCTCTCTCTATTACCCTGTTTAAAAAGTACCATCTGTTTCATCTCTCTATTACCCTGTTTAAAAAGTACTCTCTGTTTCCTCTCTCTATTACCCTGTTTAAAAAGTACCCTCAGTTTCCCCTCTCTATTACCCTGTTTAAAAAGTACCCTCAGTTTCCTCTCTCTATTACCCTGTTAAATAAATACTCTCTGTTTCCTCTCGCTATTACCCTGTTTAAAAAGTATCATCAGTTTCCTCTCTCTATTACCCTGTTTAAAAAGTACTCCCTGTTTCCTCTCTCTATTAACCTGTTTAAAAAGTACCCTCATTTTCCCTCTCTATTACCTTGTTTAAAAAGTACCCTCAGTTTCCTCTCTCTATTACCCTGTTAAAAAAGTACCCTCAGATTCCTCTCTCTATTACCCGGTTTAAAAAGTACTCTCTGTTTTCTCTCTCTATTACCCTGTTTAAAAAGTACCATCTGTTTCATCTCTCTATTACCTTGTTTAAAAAGTACTCTCTGTTTCCTCTCTCTATTACCCTGTTTAAAAAGTACCCTCAGTTTCCCCTCTCTATTACCCTGTTTAAAAAGTACCCTCAGTTTCCTCTCTCTATTACCCTGTTAAATAAATACTCTCTGTTTCCTCTCGCTATTACCCTGTTTAAAAAGTATCATCAGTTTCCTCTCTCTATTACCCTGTTTAAAAAGTACTCCCTGTTTCCTCTCTCTATTAACCTGTTTAAAAAGTATCCTCATTTTCCCTCTCTATTACCTTGTTTAAAAAGTACCCTCAGTTTCCTCTCTCTATTACCCTGTTAAAAAAGTACCCTCAGATTCCTCTCTCTATTACCCGGTTTAAAAAGTACTCTCTGTTTTCTCTCTCTATTACCCTGTTTAAAAAGTACACTCTGTTTCCTCTCTCTATTACCCTGTTTAAAAAGTTATCTGTTTCCTCTCTCTATTAACCTGTTTAAAAAGTACCCTCATTTTCCCTCTCTATTACCCTGTTTAAAAAGGACATTCAGTTTCTTCTCTCTATTACCCCGTTTAAAAAATACTCTCTGTTTCCTCTCTCTATTACCCTGTTTATACTCTCTGTTTCCTCTCTCTATTACCCTGTTTAAAAAGTACCCTCTGTTTCCTCTCTCTATTACCCTGTTTAAAAAGTTCTGTTTCCTCTCTGTATTACCCTGTTTAAAATGATATCTGTTTCCTATCTCTATTACCCTGTTTAAAAAGTATTATTTTTCCTCTCTCTATTACCCTGTTTAAAAAGTTATCAGTTTCCTCTCTCTATTACCCTGTTTAAAAAGTACCCTCAGTTTCCTCTCTCTGTTACCCTGTTTAAAAAGTAGCCTCAGTTTCCTCTCTCTATTACCCTGTTTTAAAAGTACTCTCTGTTTCCTCTCTCTATTACCCTGTTTTAAAAGTACTCTCTGTTTCCTCTCCCTATTACCCTGTTTAAAAAGTTATCTGTTTCCTCTCTCTATTACCCTGTTTAAAAAGTAGCTTCAGTTTCCTCTCTCTATTACCCTGTTTAAAAAGTACCCTCAGTTTCCTCTCTCTATTACCCTGTTTAAAAAGTATCCTCTGTTTCCTCTCTCTATTACCCTGTTTAACAGTACTCTCTGTTTCCTCTCTCTATTACCCTGTTTAAAAGTACTCTCTGTTTCCTCTCTCTATTACCCTGTTTAAAAAGGACTCTCTGTTTCCTCTCTCTATTACCCTGTTTAAAAAGTTATCTGTTTCCTCTCTCTATTACCCTGTTTAAAAAGTACCCTCAGTTTCCTCTCTCTATTACCCTGTTTAAAAAGTACTCTCTATCCTCTCTCTATTACCCTGTTTAAAAGTCCTCTCTGTTTCCTCTCTCTATTACCCTGTTTAAAAAGTACCCTCAGTTTCCTCTCTCTATTACCCTGTTTAAAAAGTACTCTCTGTTTCCTCTCTCTATTACCCTGTTTAAAAAGTTATCTGTTTCCTCTCTCTATTACCCCGTTTAAAAAGTACTCTCTGTTTCCTCTCTCTATTACCCTGTTTAAAAAGTTATCTGTTTCCTCTATCTATTAACCTGTTTAAAAAGTACCGTCATTTTCCCTCTCTATTACCCTGTTTAAAAAGTACTCTCAGTTTCCTCTCTCTATTACCCCGTTTAAAAAATACTCTCTGTTTCCTCGACTCTATTACCCTGTTTAGAAGTACTCTCTGTTTCCTCTCTCTATTACCCTGTTTAAAAAGTACCCTCTGTTTCCTCTCTCTCTATTACCCTGTTTAAAAAGTTCTGTTTCCTCTCTGTATTACCCTGTTTAAAATGATATCTGTTTCCTCTCTCTATTACCCTGTTTAAAAAGTATTATTTTTCCTCTCTCTAATACCCTGTTTAAAAAGTCCTCTCTTTCCTCTCTATATTACCCTGTTTAAAAAGTACTCTCAGTTTCCTCTCTCTATTACCCTGTTTAAAAAGTAGCCTCAGTTTCCTATCTCTATTACCCTCTTTAAAAAGTACCCTCTGTTTCCTCTCTCTATTACCATGTTTAAAAAGTACCCTCTGTTTCCTCTCTCTATTACCCTGTTTAAAAAGTTATCTCAGTTTCCTCTCTCTATTACCCTGTTTAAAAAGTACCATCTGTTTCATCTCTCTATTACCCTGTTTAAAAAGTACTCTCTGTTTCCTCTCTCTATTACCCTGTTTAAAAAGTACCCTCAGTTTCCCCTCTCTATTACCCTGTTTAAAAAGTACCCTCAGTTTCCTCTCTCTATTACCCTGTTAAATAAATACTCTCTGTTTCCTCTCGCTATTACCCTGTTTAAAAAGTATCATCAGTTTCCTCTCTCTATTACCCTGTTTAAAAAGTACTCCCTGTTTCCTCTCTCTATTAACCTGTTTAAAAAGTACCCTCATTTTCCCTCTCTATTACCTTGTTTAAAAAGTACCCTCAGTTTCCTCTCTCTATTACCCTGTTAAAAAAGTACCCTCAGATTCCTCTCTCTATTACCCGGTTTAAAAAGTACTCTCTGTTTTCTCTCTCTATTACCCTGTTTAAAAAGTACCATCTGTTTCATCTCTCTATTACCTTGTTTAAAAAGTACTCTCTGTTTCCTCTCTCTATTACCCTGTTTAAAAAGTACCCTCAGTTTCCCCTCTCTATTACCCTGTTTAAAAAGTACCCTCAGTTTCCTCTCTCTATTACCCTGTTAAATAAATACTCTCTGTTTCCTCTCGCTATTACCCTGTTTAAAAAGTATCATCAGTTTCCTCTCTCTATTACCCTGTTTAAAAAGTACACCCTGTTTCCTCTCTCTATTAACCTGTTTAAAAAGTATCCTCATTTTCCCTCTCTATTACCTTGTTTAAAAAGTACCCTCAGTTTCCTCTCTCTATTACCCTGTTAAAAAAGTACCCTCAGATTCCTCTCTCTATTACCCGGTTTAAAAAGTACTCTCTGTTTTCTCTCTCTATTACCCTGTTTAAAAAGTACACTCTGTTTCCTCTCTCTATTACCCTGTTTAAAAAGTTATCTGTTTCCTCTCTCTATTAACCTGTTTAAAAAGTACCCTCATTTTCCCTCTCTATTACCCTGTTTAAAAAGGACATTCAGTTTCCTCTCTCTATTACCCCGTTTAAAAAATACTCTCTGTTTCCTCTCTCTATTACCCTGTTTTGAAGTACTCTCTGTTTCCTCTCTCTATTACCCTGTTTAAAAAGTACTCTCTGTCTCCTCTCTCTATTACCCGGTTTAAAAAGTTATCTGTTTCCTCTCTCTATTACCCTGTTTAAAAAGTACTCTCAGTTTCCTCTCTTTATTACCCTGTTTAAAAAGTTATCTCTTTCCTCTCTCTATTACCCTGTTTAAAAAGTACTCTCTGTTTCCTCTCTCTATTAACCTGTTTAAAAAGTACCCTCATTTTCCCTCTCTATTACCATGTTTAAAAAGTACTCTCAGTTTCCTCTCTATTACCCCGTTTAAAAAATACTCTCTGTTTCCTCTCTCTATTACCCTGTTTAAAAAGTTATCTGTTTCCTCTCTCTATTACCCCGTTTAAAAAGTACTCTCTGTTTCCTCTCTCTATTACCCTGTTTAAAAAGTTCTGTTTCCTCTCTCTATTAACCTGTTTAAAAAGTACCGTCATTTTCCCTCTCTATTACTCTGTTTAAAAAGTACTCTCAGTTTCCTCTGTCTATTACCCCGTTTAAAAAATACTCTCTGTTTCCTCGACTCTATTACCCTGTTTAGAAGTACTCTCTGTTTCCTCTCTCTATTACCCTGTTTAAAAAGTACCCTCTGTTTCCTCTCTCTATTACCCTGTTTAAAAAGTTCTGTTTCCTCTCTGTATTACCCTGTTTAAAATGATATCTGTTTCCTCTCTCTATTACCCTGTTTAAAAAGTATTATTTTTCCTCTCTCTATTACCCTGTTTAAAAAGTTATCAGTTTCCTCTCTCTATTACCCTGTTTAAAAAGTACCCTCAGTTTCCTCTCTCTGTTACCCTGTTTAAAAAGTAGCCTCAGTTTCCTCTCTCTATTACCCTGTTTTAAAAGTACTCTCTGTTTCCTCTCTCTATTACCCTGTTTTAAAAGTACTCTCTGTTTCCTCTCCCTATTACCCTGTTTAAAAAGTTATCTGTTTCCTCTCTCTATTACCCTGTTTAAAAAGTAGCTTCAGTTTCCTCTCTCTATTACCCTTTTCAAAAAGTACCCTCAGTTTCCTCTCTCTATTACCCTGTTTAAAAACTATTCTCTGTTTCCTCTCTCTATTACCCTGTTTAACAGTACTCTCTGTTTCCTCTCTCTATTACCCTGTTTAAAAGTACTCTCTGTTTCCTCTCTCTATTACCCTGTTTAAAAAGGACTCTCTGTTTCCTCTCTCTATTACCCTGTTTAAAAAGTTATCTGTTTCCTCTCTCTATTACCCTGTTTAAAAAGTACCCTCAGTTTCCTCTCTCTATTACCCTGTTTAAAAAGTACTCTCTATCCTCTCTCTATTACCCTGTTTAAAAGTCCTCTCTGTTTCCTCTCTCTATTACCCTGTTTAAAAAGTACCCTCAGTTTCCTCTCTCTATTACCCTGTTTAAAAAATACTCTCTGTTTCCTCTCGCTATTACCCTGTTTAAAAGTACCCTCAGTTTCCTCTCTCTATTACCCTGTTTAAAAAGTTATCAGTTTCCTCTCTCTATTACCCTGTTTAAAAAGTACCCCTCAGTTTCCTCTCTCTATTACCCTGTTTAAAAAGTACCCTCAGTTTCCTCTCTCTATTACCCTGTTTAAAAAATACACTCTGTTTCCTCTCGCTATTACCCTGTTAAAAAGTACCCTCAGTTTCCTCTCTCTATTACCCTGTTTAAAAAGTACCCCTCAGTTTCCTCTCTCTATTACCCTGTTTAAAAAGTACTCTCTGTTTCCTCTCTCTATTACCCTGTTTAAAAAGTACCCTCAGTTTCCTCTCTCTTATACCCTGTTTAAAAATTACTCTCTGTTTCCTCTCTCTATTACCCTGTTTAAAAAGTACTCGACTATGAAAGCTTCATTACAATTAGACATGTAACCTATCTTCAAACACTCATGTACACACACACACACACACACACACACACACACACACACACACACACACACACACACACACACACACACACACACACACACACACACCACACACACACACACACACACAGAACCTTTCCCTTTAATATCAAAACATTTAGAAAAAGAATGAATTTCAATGAAGAAGTGAATCACTAGCTGCTGCCAGAAAGAACAGCCTCAGTTATAATTGGATTCTCTTTTACCTTCTATTAGCACTTAACCACTATGTAAATTCACCTCTTTTGTGGACAAAATATCTTGTTCTATTGAAGCTAAGGAAATTAAAACATTGCCTTAGAGTATAGGGGAAGGTGGGGGGGAGTGTGGAGAGGGTGTTATTTAAAGATCTATATGCCTGGATGAGAGGCTGCTGGGTCTGTGTCCCAAATGGAAACCTACTGTTCTGTATGCCTGGATGAGAGGCTGCTGGGCCTGTGTCCCAAATGGAAACCTACTGTTCTGTACGACTGGATGAGAGGCTGCTGGGCCTGTGTCCCAAATGGAAACCTTCTGTTCTGTATGCCTGGATGAGAGGCTGCTGGGCCTGTGTCCCAAATGGAAACCTTCTGTTTGTATGCCTGGATGAGAGGCTGCTGGGCCTGTGTCCCAAATGGAAACCTACTGTTCTGTACGACTGGATGAGAGGCCTGGATGAGAGGCTGCTGGGCCTGTGTCCCAAATGGAAACCTACTGTTCTGTATGCCTGGATGAGAGGCTGCTGGGCCTGTGTCCCAAATGGAAACCTACTACTCAAATAGTGCACTACTTTTGACCAAAGCTTTATGGGTTATATTCATGAGGGTATGGTTGTCATTTGGGCCACAGATGAGGTGGAAACTGAGCTGCACTTCCTAATCTCCTGCCCAATGCATGACCATATTAGAGACACATATTTCCATCAGATTACCCAGATCCACAAAGAATAAGAAAACAAATCAAATATGGATAAACTCCCATATCTACTGGGTGAAATACCACAGTGAAGAACAAACACCATTGTAAATACAACCCATATTTATGTTTATTTATTTTCCCTTTTGTACTTTAACTATTTGCACATAATATGACATTTCAAATGTCTTCATTCTTTTGGAACTTCTGTGAGTGTAACGTTTACTGTTCACTTTTATTGTTTATTTCACTTTTGTTTATTATCTATGTCACTTGTTTTGGCAATGTAAACATATGTTTCCCATGAAAATAAAGCCCGATGAATTGAATTGAGAGAGAGAGAGAGAGAGACAGAGAGAGAGAGAGGGAAAGAGAGAGAGAGACAGAGAGAGAGGGAAAGAGAGAGAGAGAGGGAAAGAGAGAGAGACAGAGAGGGAGGGAAAGAGAGAGAGAGAGGGAAAGAGAGAGAGACAGAGAGGGAGGGAAAGAGAGAGAGAGAGGGAAAGAGAGAGAGAGACAGAGAGAGAGAGAGGGAAAGAGAGAGAGAGAGGGAAAGAGAGAGAGAGACAGAGAGAGAGAGAGAGAAAGAGAGAGACAGAGGGAAAGAGAGAGAGAGAGACCGAGAGAGAGGGAAAGAGAGAGAGAGAGAGACAGGGAGAGAGGGAAAGAGAGAGACAGGGAGAGAGGGAAAGAGAGAGAGTGGAAGAGAGAAGGTTAAAGAAACCCCACCCCCCAGTCCACGACCCCCTGCTGTAATAATATCTGCTTCTTCCTGGCCTGCCCTGTGCCTTCACAGCATTGACAGGAGATCAATACAGCATGCTGTTCACCTTCCATGGCATTTGGCTGGACTGTCAGAGACAGAGTGACTGATGGAGAGATGATGGAGGAGAGGGGGGAGGAGTAGAGGGATGGAGTAATGACTGGACCCCCCCCCCCCGAGGTAGTAAACAACAGGAATTGAATCATCTGGAACAGAGAGGTCAGGCTAGGTTAATGAGGCCTGGGCTGATTATGATGGGCATGGTTGAATGATCTATACACTAACCATGGACAGATTAATGGTTGAATGATCTATACACTAACCATGGACAGATTAACGGTTGAATGATCTATACACTAACCATGGACAGATTAACGGTTGAATGATCTATACACTAACCATGGACAGATTAACGGTTGAATGATCTATACACTAACCATGGACAGATTAACGGTTGAATGATCTATACACTAACCATGGACAGATTAATGGTTGAATGATCTATACACTAACCATGGACAGATTAATGGTTGAATGATCTACACACTAACCATGGACAGATTAATGGTTGAATGGTCTACACACTAACCATGGACAGATTAATGGTTGAATGATCTACACACTAACCATGGACAGATTAATGGTTGAATGATCTATACACTAACCATGGACAGATTAATGGTTGAATGATCTACACACTAACCATGGACAGATTAATGGTTGAATGATCTACACACTAACCATGGACAGATTAATGGTTGAATGATCTACACACTAACCATGGACAGATTAATGGTTGAATGATCTATACACTAACCATGGACAGATTAATGGTTGAATGATCTACACACTAACCATGGACAGATTAATGGTTGAATGATCTACACACTAACCATGGACAGATTAATGGTTGAATGATCTATACACTAACCATGGACAGATTAATGGCTGAATGACAGGGACCTGGAGAGGTCAACAGTGAATAGTGATAAACTAACTCCATCAAGTGCATGACGTGTTGATACTAAATGTAAAAGATTGTCACGACTCCTGCCGAGGGTGACTCCTCTCCCTGTTCGGTTGGCGCTCGGCGGTCGTCGTCACCGGCCTACTAGCTGCCACCGATCCCTTTTTCCCTTTTCTGTTGGTTTTGTCTTAATTGTTTGCACCTGTGTTGATTAGTGTTTAGTTGAGTATTTAAGCCCGTTTCCCCATCAGGTGACCTGGCCTCCACAATCACCAGACCTCAACCAAATTGAGATGGTTTGGGATGAATCGGACTGCAGAGTGAAGGAAAAGCAGCCAACAAGTGCTCAGCATATGTGGGAACTCCTTCAAGACTGTTGGAAAAGCATTCCTCATGAAGCTGGTTGAGAGAATGCCAAGATTGTGCAAAGCTGTCATCAAGGCAAAGGGTAGCTATTTGAAGAATCTCAAATATAAAATATATTTTGATTTGTTTAGCACTTTTATGGTTACTACATGATTCCATAAGTGTTATTTCATAGTTATGCAATGTAGAAAATAGTCAAAATAAAGAAAAACCCTTGAATGAGTAGGTGTTTTAAAACTTTTGACCCGGAAGTGTATATTTGCAAGTTGTCCTGTTGGATGTTGTGTTGGTATATCAGGTCGTGAAGACATCAACAGTTTGTTCATTAAAGGCCCTGAACTGTTTGAGGATGACCGCAGTTGTCCATACTGTCACAGACCACCATGGATTTATCAAAACAATCTAGAAATCCTGAGATGGAGAACTGTAGTGTTTAGGAATTCACCAACAATACCTCTCATCTTCATTGATAAACATGATCGATGTTATACCTTAACTTATCCTTAAGAGGTCAACACCACCAGTCAAAACAAAACATCAGAAAAGGATTGCAATTCATTAACTTGACATTTATACAGAGCGACTTCAACTAAGGTACATAAACAAACACATATCACAGTCCAGAACTTTATAGATGTGTATAACATGTGTGTATTACATGTGTGTATTACATGTGTATTACATGTGTATTACATGTGTATTACATGTGTGCATCCAACAGGAATGAACCAATACATCATTATTCATACTGGGGAAATGTTGAACTAAAGGCAGTTTTCTTTAAAATACCAGATCAGAGATACTACCTGACAACAAGACGTGTGTGTTCCGAATGACACCCTAATCCCTGTATAACGGCAAAATGACACCCTAATCCCTGTATAACGGCAATATGACACCCTAATCCCTGTATAACGGCAAAATGACACCCTAATCCCTGTATAACGGCAAAATGACACCCTAATCCCTGTATAATGGCAAAATGATACCCTAATCCCTGTATAATGGCAAAATGACACCCTAATCCCTATATAACGGCAAAATGACACCCTAATCCCTGTATGACGGCAAAATGACATCCTAATCCCTGTATAATGGCAAAATTCCATCCTAATCCCTGTATAACGGCAAAATGACACCCTAATCCCTGTATAACGGCAAAATGACACCCTAATCCCTGTATAATGGCAAAATGACACCCTAATCCCTGTATAACGGCAAAATCCACCCTAATCCCTATATAATGGCATAATCCACCCTAATCCCTATATAATGGCAAAATCCACCCTAATCCCTATAATATGACATAATCCACCCTAATCCCTATATAGTCCCAAATGGCTCCCTAATCCCTATATCATGGCATAATCCACCCTAATCCCTATATAGTCCCAAATGGCTCCCTAATCCCTATATCATGGCAAAATCCACCCTAATCCCTATATAGTCCCAAATGGCTCCCTAATCCCTATATCATGGCATAATCCACCCTAATCCCTATATCATGGCAAAATCCAACCTGATTCCTACATAGTGGCAAATGGCATCCTAATTCCTATATAGTCCCAAATGGCATCCTAATCCCTTTGGGCCCTGGTCTAAAGTAGTGCACTGGGAAACAGTTGCCATTTGGCACACAACCATCTTCACATCACAAGAGACAAAGGTAGAAAAAAGAAGAAGATATACAGGAACAGATGGATGAAGAGAGAGAACAGAGAGAACAGACAGACAGACAGACAGACAGACAGACAGACAGACAGACAGACAGACAGACAGACAGACAGACAGACAGACAGACAGACAGACAGACAGACAGACAGACAGACAGACAGAACATAGAAAGAGAGAGGGAGAGAGACAGAGGAAGAGAGAGGAGAGAGGAGAAAGCTATCAAGAATCTCCAATCAGACTAGCAGGCCTCTCAACTATTATAGGGAATTGAAGGCCTGATTTCAAGGGCCCTCGTGGAGATATCACCATCACTCACTGAAACACACCACACTACACAATGCAGGCACATATGGTAGGCTTTCACAACCCTCACACACACACCCCCCACACACACACACACACACACACACACACACACACACACACACACACACACACACACACACACACACACACACACACACACACACACACACACACACACACACACAAACAGGAACACTGAAACTGTACATATAAACAGTTTTCCCTGTGGCTCAGTTGGTAGAGCATGGTGTGTGCAAAGCCAGGGTTGTGGGTTCGATTCCCACGGGGGGCCAGTACAAGAAACAAAACAAACAAAAAAAAGTGCATGAAATGAAATGTATGCATTCACTACTGTAAGTCGCTCTGGATAAGAGTGTCTGCTAAATGACTAAAATGTAAAATGTAAACACATTCAAAAGAAACCATACACACTGATAATATCCATAAAAATATCCATAAAAACACATGTACACACTAAAGATGAAACAAACACATCACAACACCACACCCATCCCACAACACACACATCACACCCATCACACTCAAACTCAGGCTGTGGTTCTGTTTCAGAGAGAGAGACAGCAGACAGGCTGTTTCAGAGAGAGAGAGACACCATATGTGTTCTGTAGTTGCAGATGAAAGATGCAGTAATGAGTTAGCAGTGTGTAAAGTGGCTCCACACATCCTTCTACCCCACATGTCAGACTGTGTGGTGCAGCAATCTGTAGGCCTGGCTCAGTCTCACTGTGCTGGGAGAACACAGGAGGTAGGAAGCTGAAGGTCCAACTAGGACACTGTCATATAGGACACCACCATCACCAGCTTAGGCTGCTACGATAAAACCTGGAACGATAAAACCTGGAAATGGTTATATAAGGAACGATCAGAGGAACTGTGGCAGCCTGCTAAGATAAAACCTGGAAATGGTTACATAAGGAACGATCAGAGGAACTGTGGCAGCCTGCTAAGATAAAACCTGGAAATGGTTACATAAGGAACGATCAGAGGAACTGTGGCAGCCTGCTAAGATAAAACCTGGAAATGGTTACATAAGGAACGATCAGAGGAACTGTGGCAGCCTGCTAAGATAAAACCTGGAAATGGTTACATAAGGAACGATCAGAGGAACTGTGGCAGCCTGCTAAGATAAAACCTTGAAATGGTTACATAAGGAACGATCAGAGGAACTGTGGCAGTCTGCTAAGATAAAACCTGGAAATGGTTACATAAGGAACGATCAGAGGAACGTCCTTAGTACCAATCAGTGCATAATGCTTCACTGCATTGTTTGTCCTCTTGTCCTGAAAAGACTAGTTCACTAGACTGGTTATGTTGTTTACAGTCCTGAAGAGACTAGTTCACTAGACTGGTTATGTTGTTTACAGTCCTGAAGAGACTAGTTCACTAGACTGGTTATGTTGTTTACAGTCCTGAAGAGACTAGTTCACTAGACTGGTTATGTTGTTTACAGTCCTGAAGAGACTAGTTCACTAGACTGGTTATGTTGTTTACAGTCCTGAAAAGACTAGTTCACTAGACTGGTTATGTTGTTTACAGTCCTGAAGAGACTAGTTCACTAGACTGGTTATGTTGTTTACAGTCCTGAAGAGACTAGTTCACTAGACTGGTTATGTTGTTTACAGTCCTGAAGAGACTAGTTCACTAGACTGGTTATGTTGTTTACAGTCCTGAAGAGACTAGTTCACTAGACTGGTTATGTTGTTTACAGTCCTGAAAAGACTAGTTCACTAGACTGGTTATGTTGTTTACAGTCCTGAAGAGACTAGTTCACTAGACTGGTTATGTTGTTTACAGTCCTGAAGAGACTAGTTCACTAGACTGGTTATGTTGTTTACAGTCCTGAAGAGACTAGTTCACTAGACTGGTTATGTTGTTTACAGTCCTGAAGAGACTAGTTCACTAGACTGGTTATGTTGTTTACAGTTCTGAAGAGACTAGTTCACTAGACTGGTTATGTTCTTTACAGTTCTGAAGAGACTAGTTCACTAGACTGGTTATGTTGTTTACAGTCCTGAAGAGACTAGTTCACTAGACTGGTTATGTTGTTTACAGTTCTGAAGAGACTAGTTCACTAGACTGGTTATGTTGTTTACAGTCCTGAAGAGACTAGTTCACTAGACTGGTTATGTTGTTTACAGTTCTGAAGAGACTAGGTAACGTCTGGGTATGTTTCTTATAGTAGAAAGGTAAAGGCTAATCAATGGTGAATTTATTGTGACCTTTTCAGAGAGCCGATGCATTGCACAACTGATGGATAATCATCTGATGAAAGGGATGTATAAAGCTGTCTAATTAGACTGCAACGGCTGCCATTTTTCATCCACGGACTCTTCCCAATTAGTGTCTGAGATTCTTGGTGTTAGCTCTGTGTTGTTTATGTCTGAGACTCTTGGTGTTAGCTCTGTGTTGTTTATGTCAGAGACTCTAGGTGTTAGCTCTGTGTTGTTCATGTCTGAGACTCTTGGTGTTAGCTCTGTGTTGTTTATGTCAGAGATTCTTGGTGTTAGCTCTGTGTTGTTTATATCAGAGACTCTTGGTGTTAGCTCTGTGTTGTTTATATCAGAGATTCTTGGTGTTAGCTAGGTGTTGTTTATGTCTGAGACTCTTGGTGTTAGCTATGTGTTGTTTATGTCAGAGATTATTGGTGTTAGCTCTGTGTTGTTTATGTCTGAGACTCTTGGTGTTAGCTTTGTGTTGTTTATGTCAGGGACTCTTGGTGTTAGCTCTGTGTTGTTTATGTCAGGGACTCTCAGTGTTAGCTCTGTGTTGTTTATGTCAGAGTCTCTAGGTGTTAGCTCTGTGTTGTTTATGTCAGAGTCTCTAGGTGTTAGCTCTGTGTTGTTTATGTCAGAGTCTCTAGGTGTTAGCTCTGTGTTGTTTAAGTCAGACTCTTGGTGTTAGCTCTGTGTTGTTTAAGTCAGACTCTTGGTGTTAGCTCGGTGTTGTTCATGTCTGAGACTCTAGGTGTTAGCTCTGTGTTGTTTATGTCTGAGACTCTTGGTGTTAGCTCTGTGTTGTTTATGTCTGCAACTTTTGGTGTTAGCTCTGTGTTGTTTATGTCTGAGACTCTTGGTGTTAGCTCTGTGTTGTTCATGTCAGAGTCTCTTGGTGTTAGCTCTGTGTTGTTTATGTCTGAGACTCTTGGTGTTAGCTCTGTGTTGTTTATGTCTGAGTCTCTTGGTGTTAGCTCTGTGTTGTTTATGTCTGAGACTCTTGGTGTTAGCTCTGTGTTGTTTATGTCAGAGTCTCTTGGTGTTAGCTCTGTGTTGTTTATGTCTGAGACTCTTGGTGTTAGCTCTGTGTTGTTTATGTCTGAGTCTCTAGGTGTTAGCTCTGTGTTTAATATGTCTGAGACTCTTGGTGTTAGCTCGGTGTTGTTCATGTCAGAGTCTCTTGGTGTTAGCTCTGTGTTGTTTATGTCAGAGGCTCTTGGTGTTAGCTCTGTGTTGTTTATGTCTGCAACTTTTGGTGTTAGCTCTGTGTTGTTTATGCCTGTGTACTTCATCTCAAAGTCAACATCATAAAGAAAACCATCTGAGTTAATGTTTTCTTTATTTATCTCTGTATTCGTTGAATTAACAGTGAATTAACCTCTACAGGATTGGTGGGTCCCCTCGGGACAGTTGAGCTAACGTAGGCTAATGCGAATAGCATGAGGTTGTAAGTAACAAGAACATTTCCCAGGACATAGACAGCTCTGATATGGGCAGAAAGCTTAAATTCTTGTTAATCTAACTCCGCTGTCCAGTTTACAGTAACTATTACAGTGAAAAAATACCATTGTTTGAGGAGAGTGCACAGTTATGAACTTGAAAATGTATTAATATACCAATTAGGCACATTTGGCCAGTCTTGATACAACATTTTGAACAGAAATGCAATGGTTCATTGGATCCGTCTAAAACGTTGCACATATTGCACCTGGTCTGTAATAATACATTATGGCCTTTCTCTTGCATTTCAAAGATGATGGTACCAAAAAATACAACAAAAATACATGTTTTTTTATTTGTATTTGATCAAATTTGTTATATTCTCCAACATTCATTTCACATTTCCACAAACTTCAAAGTGCTTCCTTTCAAATGGTATCAAGAATGTGCCTATCCTTGCTTCAGGGCCTGAGCTACAGGCAGTTAGATTTGGGTATGTCATTTTAGGTGAGAATTTAAAAAAGAGGCGGATCCTTAAGAGGTTCTGTTCATGTGATACATTGTCAGTGATTGGACTAGAAAATGTTATGCTGAAATCTGGATTTTTCCGGTTTTGAATTGATGGATTTTTTTATGTGTTTTGGAAGGTCAATGGCTACAATCCCACCAGCTAAACAACATTCTAATGGCCATAGGCTGAACCTAACTGAACCTAGTTAAACAACATTCTAATGACCATAGGCTGAACCTAACTGAACCTAGTTAAACAACATTCTAATGGCTATAGGCTGAACCTAACTGAACCTACTGTAGTTAAACAACATTCTAACGGCCATAGGCTGAACCTAACTGAACCTACTGTAGTTAAACAACGTTCTAATGGCCATAGGCTGAACCTAACTGAACCTACTGTAGTTAAACAACATTCTAATGACCATAGGCTGAACCTAACTGAACCTACTGTAGTTAAACAACATTCTAATGGCTATAGGCTGAACCTAACTGAACCTAGTTAAACAGCATTCTAATGGCCATAGGCTGAACCTAACTGAACCTACTGTAGCTAAACAACATTCTAATGGCCATAGGCTGAACCTAACTGAACCTACTGTAGTTAAACAACATTCTAATGGCTATAGGCTGAACCTAACTGAACCTAGTTAAACAACATTCTAATGGCCATAGGCTGAACCTAACTGAACCTACTGTAGTTAAACAATAATCTAATGACCATAGGCTGAACCTAACTGAACCTACTGTAGTTAAACAACATTCTAATGGCCATAGGCTGAACCTAACTGAACCTACTGTAGTTAAACAATATTCTAATGACCATAGGCTGAACCTAACTGAACCTACTGTAGTTAAACAACATTCTAATGGCCATAGGCTGAACCTAACTGAACCTAGTTAAACAACATTCTGATGGCCATAGGCTGAACCTAACTGAACCTACTGTAGCTAAACAACATTCTAATGGCCATAGGCTGAACCTAACTGAACCTAGTTAATCAACATTCTGATGGCCATAGGCTGAACCTAACTGAACCTAGTTAAACAACATTCTAATGGCCATAGGCTGAACCTAACTGAACCTAGTTAAACAACATTCTAATGGCCATAGGCTGAACCTAACTGAACCTACTGTAGTTAAACAACATTCTAATGACCATAGGCTGAACCTAACTGAACCTACTGTAGTTAAACAACATTCTAATGGCCATAGGCTGAACCTAACTGAACCTACTGTAGTTAAACAATATTCTAATGACCATAGGCTGAACCTAACTGAACCTACTGTAGTTAAACAACATTCTAATGGCCATAGGCTGAACCTAACTGAACCTAGTTAAACAACATTCTGATGGCCATAGGCTGAACCTAACTGAACCTACTGTAGCTAAACAACATTCTAATGGCCATAGGCTGAACCTAACTGAACCTAGTTAATCAACATTCTGATGGCCATAGGCTGAACCTAACTGAACCTAGTTAAACAACATTCTAATGGCCATAGGCTGAACCTAACTGAACCTAGTTAAACAACATTCTAATGGCCATAGGCTGAACCTAACTGAACCTACTGTAGTTAAACAACATTCTAATGACCATAGGCTGAACCTAACTGAACCTACTGTAGTTAAACAACATTCTAATGGCCATAGGCTGAACCTAACTGAACCTACTGTAGTTAAACAACATTCTGACTGGCCATAGGCTGAACCTAACTGAACCTAGTTAAACAACATTCTAATGGCCATAGGCTGAACCTAACTGAACCTACGTGTTAAACAACATTCTAATGGCCATAGGCTGAACCTAACTGAACCTACTGTAGTTAAACAACATTCTAATGGCCATAGGCTGAACCTAACTGAACCTACTGTAGTTAAACAACATTCTAATGGCCATAGGCTGAACCTAACTGAACCTACTGTAGTTAAACAACATTCTAATGGCCATAGGCTGAACCTAACTGAACCTAGTTAAACAACATTCTAATGGCCATAGGCTGAACCTAACTGAACCTACTGTAGTTAAACAACATTCTAATGGCTATAGGCTGAACCTAACTGAATCTAGTTAAACAACATTCTAATGGCCATAGGCTGAACCTAACTGAACCTAACTGAACCTAGTTAAACAACATTCTAATGGCCATAGGCTGAACCTAACTGAACCTAGTTAAACAACATTCTAATGGCCATAGGCTGAACCTAACTGAACCTACTGTAGTTAAACAACATTCTAATGACCATAGGCTGAACCTAACTGAACCTACTGTAGTTAAACAACATTCTAATGGCCATAGGCTGAACCTAACTGAACCTACTGTAGTTAAACAACATTCTAATGGCCATAGGCTGAACCTAACTGAACCTAGTTAAACAACATTCTAATGGCCATAGGCTGAACCTAACTGAACCTACTGTAGTTAAACAACATTCTAATGGCTATAGGCTGAACCTAACTGAACCTAGTTAAACAACATTCTAATGGCCATAGGCTGAACCTAACTGAACCTACTGTAGTTAAACAACATTCTAATGGCCATAGGCTGAACCTAACTGAACCTACTGTAGTTAAACAACATTCTAATGGCCATAGGCTGAACCTAACTGAACCTACTGTAGTTAAACAACATTCTAATGGCCATAGGCTGAACCTAACTGAACCTAGTTAAACAACATTCTAATGGCCATAGGCCGAACCTAACCGAGAGACAAGAATTCGAGACGAGATATGAAATCTAATCAGTGAGGGTATCAACAACAGCAATCTGGAGAGATCAGGCTTTGTGTATCTGCTGAAATGGAGAGAGACTGAGAGAGAGAGACAGAAAAAGAAAGAGAGAGAGAGAGAGAGAGAGAGAGAAACAGCAACTGTTTGAGGTGGAGGAAAGGAAAGTAACCATCCAAAACCAAATCCTAGATTAGTATTCTACCAGGGTCCTGTACATAGGAGAGAGCAGAATTAGAATGAGATGTTGTTGACGCAACCAGAATACTTAAACAAGTGTTTACTTTAGCCCAGCTGCATTAGCTCAGATGCTACACTGTATGTGTGTGTGTGTGTGTGTGTGTCTGTGTGCGTGTGCAGTTTATACAATCCAGGTCCCTGTTTCAGGTTCATAGAACCAGACGGTAGCTGTGTGTCTTTCCTCTGACACCATTACATATGCAGCATGGGGAGAGAGAGAGAGAGATGAAAAACCAACCCTTCTCCCTCTCTCCTTCCTCTCCTCCCTTCTCCCTTTCTCCTTCCCTCTCCTCCCTTCTCCCTCTCTCTCCTCCCTTCTCCCTCTCTCCTCCTTCTCTCCTCCCTCTCGTCTACTCTTCCTTCTCTCCTCCCTTCTCCATCTCTCCTTCCTCTCCTCCCTTCTCCCTCTCTCCTCCCTCGCCTCCCATCTCCCTCTCTCCTTCCTCTCCTCCCTTCTCCCTCTCTCATTCCTCTCCTCCCTTCTCCCTCTCCCCTTCCTCTCCTCCCTTCTCCCTCTCTCCTCCCTTGCCTCCCATCTGCCTCTCTCCTCCCTCTCCTCCCTTCTCCCTCTCTCTCCTCCCTTCTCCCTCTCTCCTCCTTCTCTCCTCCCTCTCCTCTACTCCTCCTTCTCTCCTCCCTTCTCCCTCTCTCCTCCCTCTCGTCTTCTCTACTCCTCCTTCTCTTCTCCCTCACCCCTCTCCTCCCTCATCCCTCTCCACCCTCATCCCTCTCTCCTCCCTCTCCTCTACTCCTCCCTCTCTCCTCCCTCTCTCCCCCTTCTCCTCCTTCATCCCTCTCTCCTTCCTCTACTCCTCCCTCTCTCCTCCCTCTCCTCTACTCCTCCCTCATCCCTATCTCCTCCCTTTACTCCTCCCTCTCCTCCCTCATCCCCCTCTCGTCCTCTTTATGGCTGCTGTAGGATGACATTTCCTGTCCCCCTTTTTATATCACCAGGAGAATTAGTAAACACAAACGTTGAAACTGCTTAGGCTTAAATTGACGAGGCCTCGAGTAATGGCTTGAAAAGCTCTTCCTCCTTCCCTATAATCGTCCATCAAAACGGGTGATATAAAATCCTAACAACCGGCAAAACTTTTTCTCTGCCGACAATACATCTTTGTGACAAAGCACACTCTGCTCCTCTGACAGCGAGAGAGAGACCGTTAGTCACCAACACACAGTCACAACATTTACTCAAACACTAGCTGCTCTTCTGACAGAGAGAGGAGACCGTTAGTCACCAACACACAGTCACAACATTTACTCAAACACTAGCTGCTCTTCTGACAGAGAGAGGAGACCGTTAGTCACCAACACACAGTCTCAACATTTACTCAAACACTAGCTGCTCTTCTTTACAATCACAAGCTCTTTTTCTTCCACGTTTCCTTGTCAATGTTTCAGAAAGGAGACTAAACATCTAACTTAGTCCTTGCTTGTTTTGTTCTCTGCTGATCAGATATTAATGTTTTGTTCTCCGCTGATCGGATATTAATGTTTTGTTCTCTGCTGATCGGATATTAATGTTTTGTTCTCTGCTGATCGGATATTAATGTTTTGT
This sequence comes from Salmo salar, assembly GCF_965601325.2. NCBI lineage: Eukaryota > Metazoa > Chordata > Actinopteri > Salmoniformes > Salmonidae > Salmo > Salmo salar. Next base: position 32,296,788 of record NC_138307.1, on the reverse strand, counting down.
TCTCTGCTGATCGGATATTAATGTTTTGTTCTCTGCTGATCAGATATTAATATTTTGTTCTCCGCTGATCGGATATTAATGTTTTGTTCTCTGCTGATCGGATATTAATGTTTTGTTCTCTGCTGATCAGATATTAATGTTTTGTTCTCTGCTGATCGGATATTAATGTTTTGTTCTCTGCTGATCGGATATTAATATTTTGTTCTCCGCTGATCGGATATTAATGTTTTGTTCTCTGCTGATCGGATATTAATGTTTTGTTCTCTGCTGATCAGATATTAATGTTTTGTTCTCTGCTGATCGGATATTAATGTTTTGTTCTCCGCTGATCGGATATTAATGTTTTGTTCTCTGCTGATCGGATATTAATGTTTTTATTCGTAATTCTTCAGGCACCAGAAAACATTACCTTCAGAATAAAGGCATCTCTAATCCCGACCAACTGGAATCTGGCATAAATTGAACGACATTATCACGCTTTGTCTGCATCTCAAATGGCACCTTACTCCATACATAGTGGACTACCTATGGCCAGGGCCCATAGCAACTATATAGGGAATAGCGTGCCATTTGGGACAATATAGGGAATAGGGTGCCATATGAAACTATATAGGGAATAGGGTGCCATTTGGGAATGTTCCTCTATGTAGGCACATAGTGTACTAGCTATAACCAGCAGATGTATTTATGACTCTTCATGAAGAACCTGGAGGAAAAACATCAACTGATGTTCATTTCTATGATGGAGAACAAAGGAGAACAAAACACCTGCAGCACTCAGCAACACACACAGATAACCTGTGAGTCCACAATGACACCCTATTCCCTATAACAAAACACCTGCAGCACTCAGCAACAAACACAGATAACCTGTGAGTCCACAATGACACCCTATTCCCTATAACAAAACACCTGCAGCACTCAGCAACACACACAGATAACCTGTGAGTCCACAATGACACCCTATTCCCTATAACAAAACACCTGCAGCACTCAGCAACACACACAGATATAACAAAACACCTGCAGCACTCAGCAACACACACACGATAACCTGTGAGTCCACAATGACACCCTATTCCCTATAACAAAACACCTGCAGCACTCAGCAACACACACAGATAACCTGTGAGTCCACAATTGACACCCTATTCCCTATAACAAAACACCTGCAGCACTCAGCAACACACACAGATAACCTGTGAGTCCACAATGACACCCTATTCCCTATAACAAAACACCTGCAGCACTCAGCAACACACACAGATAACCTACTGAGTCCACAATGACACCCTATTCCCTATAACAAAACACCTGCAGCACTCAGCAACACACACAGATAACCTTCTGAGTCCACAATGACACCCTATTCCCTATAACAAAACACCTGCAGCACTCAGCAACAAACACAGATAACCTACTGAGTCCACAATGACACCCTATTCCCTATAACAAAACACCTGCAGCACTCAGCAACACACACAGATAACCTACTGAGTCCACAATGACACCCTATTCCCTATAACAAAACACCTGCAGCACTCAGCAACACACACAGATAACCTACTGAGTCCACAATGACACCCTATTCCCTATAACAAAACACCTGCAGCACTCAGCAACACACACAGATAACCTGTGAGTCCACAATGACACCCTATTCCCTATAACAAAACACCTGCAGCACTCAGCAACAAACACAGATAACCTACTGAGTCCACAATGACACCCTATTCCCTATAACAAAACACCTGCAGCACTCAGCAACAAACACAGATAACCTACTGAGTCCACAATGACACCCTATTCCCTATAACAAAACACCTGCAGCACTCAGCAACAAACACAGATAACCTACTGAGTCCACAATGACACCCTATTCCCTATAAAAAAAACACCTGCAGCACTCAGCAACAAACACAGATAACCTAGTGGGTGAGTCCACAATGACACCCTATTCCCTATAACAAAACACCTGCAGCACTCAGCAACAAACACAGATAACCTACTGAGTCCACAATGACACCCTATTCCCTATAACAAAACACCTGCAGCACTCAGCAACAAACACAGATAACCTACTGAGTCCACAATGACACCCTATTCCCTATAACAAAACACCTGCAGCACTCAGCAACAAACACAGATAACCTAGTGGGTGAGTCCACAATGACACCCTATTCCCTATAACAAAACACCTGCAGCACTCAGCAACAAACACAGATAACCTAGTGTATCCACAATGACACCCTATTCCCTATAACAAAACACCTGCAGCACTCAGCAACAAACACAGATAACCTACTGAGTCCACAATGACACCCTATTCCCTATAAAAAAAACACCTGCAGCACTCAGCAACAAACACAGATAACCTAGTGGGTGAGTCCACAATGACACCCTATTCCCTATAACAAAACACCTGCAGCACTCAGCAACAAACACAGATAACCTACTGAGTCCACAATGACACCCTATTCCCTATAACAAAACACCTGCAGCACTCAGCAACAAACACAGATAACCTACTGAGTCCACAATGACACCCTATTCCCTATAACAAAACACCTGCAGCACTCAGCAACAAACACAGATAACCTAGTGGGTGAGTCCACAATGACACCCTATTCCCTATAACAAAACACCTGCAGCACTCAGCAACAAACACAGATAACCTAGTGTATCCACAATGACACCCTATTCCCTATATATATAGTACACTACTTTAGAACAAGGGCCCTATGGCACCCTATTACCTATATAGTACACTGCTTTAGATCAGGGCCCTATGGCACCCTATTCCCTATATAGTACACTACTTTAGACCATGGCCCTATGACACCCTATTCCCTATATAGTACACTACTTTAGACCAGTGCCCATAGGGCTCAGTAGTATTTGTCAGAAAGTAACTTTATCAAATGGAAACAACAGATGTTTACATCAAACCACTCCAATCTTTTAATATCTCACGGAACATAAAATGTATATTTATGTTACAACAGGCGTTGGTAAATTAGTGACAACAAAACAGTAAACACATCCCAGGTCTTCCTGCTGTATAAAGGACTGAACAGACTGGCAATAGGGCAATTTGGGCAAATTCCAGACGGGCTGGTCCATCTTTAGCACAGTAGGCCAGTCTAAATTAGGTTATTTTCGTGCCGAATGATTATTACTTGGCAAAATTCAGTAGTGTTGAAAAGCCTGTGGCCTGGCTGGTCTGCAGAGGTGATGCCACAGCCTCCAGGAACACATGTCTACAGTGTCGACATCGGTTCAAATCCAACCTACTGCCCCTTGACACAACCTGTCTCTATCTCACCCCACTGTCGTCCTCTCGCTCAGTAGCTGATCAACAAAAAAACACCCAAAACACGGTGTGATTTCTGGTCCCAGTCTGTCACTCAGGGACTGGGAGGTGAGTACGAACACGCTGAACCTCCTCTCCTCTCCTCCTCCCCTCCTCGCCTCCTCCCCTCACCACCACTCAGGGACTGGGAGGTGAGTACAGATAAGCTGAACCTCCTCCCTCCTCTCCTCCCCTCACCACCACTCTAACTAATGAGTTGCTGTAAATGAGAGGGTTTGACAGTGTTTGTCCCGGTGGTGACGACAAGCCCAGCCAAGGTGCCCTCTCTCCCTCTCTCTCTCTCTCTCTCTCTCTCACACACAAGCAGTGTGTCTGGCTCTGAGTAGAGTAGGGCTGAATATTGATACTTCCTACATCAGCTGCTTCCCCTCCCATATGGCTGTGCCCTCCCCTCCCCTGACCAGCCGGTTGGCTGACCTCTCCTCCCTTCTCCTCTCCTTCTCCTCCCCTCAACAATATGGGTTGTTTTTACATTGGTCTCTCTCCTCTCTCTCTCTACTTCCTCCCCATTGGCCCCTCTGAACCTCTCCATCCCACAAACCCCTCCAGATTTACCAATGCCCTCGTTCCCACCAACCTTGACTCAATGTTACATCTGGAGCAGAGGCAGAGTCACACACAACCCTCACTATCCACAGATGGCCCCTTGGTTTACAGAGAGTCACACAACCCTCACTATTCACAGATGGCCCCTTGGTTTACAGAGTCACACAACCCTCACTATTCACAGATGGCCCCTTGGTTTACAGAGAGTCACACAACCCCCACTATTCACAGATGGCCCCTTGGTTTACAGAGAGTCACACAACCCTCACTATTCACAGATGGCCCCTTGGTTTACAGAGAGTCACACAACCCTCACTATTCACAGATGGCCCCTTGGTTTACAGAGAGTCACACAACCCTCACTATTCACAGATGGCCCCTTGGTTTACAGAGAGTCACACAACCCTCACTATTCACAGATGGCCCCTTGGTTTACAGAGAGTCACACAACCCTCACTATTCACAGATGGCCCCTTGGTTTACAGAGAGTCACACAACCCTCACTATTCACAGATGGCCCCTCGGTTTACAGAGAGTCACACAACCCTCACTATTCACAGATGGCCCCTTGGTTTACAGAGAGTCACACAACCCCCACTATCCACAGATGGCCCCTTGGTTTACAGAGAGTCACACAACCCTCACTATCCACAGATGGCCCCTTGATTTACAGAGAGTCACACAACCTAAACGGTGTGTGTGTGTGTGTGTGCGTGCGTGCGTACGTGCGTGCGTGCGAGTGTGTGTGTGTGTGTGTGTATGACTGGCTGTACCAGAAACTGGAGTCATGATGTCTGGAGACGCCCAGGAGGACTGATGGACAGACAGATGGAGGGACTGATGGACAGACTGATGGAGGGACTGATGGAGGGACTGATGGAGGGACTGATGGACAGACTGATGGAGGGACTGATGGAAGGACTGATGGAGGGACTGATGGAGGGACTGATGGAAGGACTGATGGAGGGACTGATGGAAGAACTGATGGAGGGACTGCTGCTGCTGGACGCAGATGGACAGACTGATGGAGGGACTGCTGCTGCTGGACGCAGATGGACAGACTGATGGAGGGACTGATGGACAGACTGATGCAGGGACTGATGGACAGACTGATGGACAGACTGATGGAGGGACTGATGGAGGGACTGATGGAGGGACTGATGGACAGACTGATGGAGGGACTGATGGAAGGACTGATGGAGGGACTGATGGAGGGACTGATGGACAGACTGATGGAGGGACTGATGGAGGGACTGCTGCTGCTGGACGCAGATGGACAGACTGATGGAGGGACTGCTGCTGCTGGACGCAGATGGACAGACTGATGGAGGGACTGATGGACAGACTGATGGAGGGACTGATGGACAGACTGATGGACAGACTGATGGAGGGACTGATGGAGGGACTGATGGAGGGACTGCTGCTGCTGGACGCAGATGGACAGACTGATGGAGGGACTGCTGCTGCTGGACGCAGATGGACAGACTGATGGAGGGACTGATGGACAGACTGATGGAGAGACTGATGGACAGACTGATGGACAGACTGATGGAGGGACTGATGGAGGGACTGATGGAGGGACTGATGGACAGACTGATGGACAGACTGATGTAGGGACTGCTGCTGCTGGACGCATATGGACAGACTGATGGAGGGACTGATGGACAGACTGATGGAGGGACTGATGGACAGACTGATGGACAGACTGATGGAGGGACTGATGGACAGACTGATGGAGGGACTGATGGACAGATGGACAGACTGATGGAGGGACTGATGGACAGACTGATGGAGGGACTGATGGACAGACTGATGGAGGGACTGATGGACAGACTGATGGACAGACTGATGGACAGACTGATGGACAGACTGATGGAGGGACTGATGGACAGACTGATGGAGGGACTGATGGAGGGACTGATGAAGGGATTGATGGAGGGACTGATGGAGGGACTGATGGAGGGATTGATGGAGGGACTGATGGAGGGACTGATGGATAGGCAGACGGATGAATTAGGGTTGCAAAATTCCAGTAACTTTACCCAAAATTCCCAGGTTTTCCAGAAATCCCGGTTGAAGGATTTCCTGCTTATCTTCTTGTGTTTCCAGGAATCTTCCAACCAGAATTGTTTTGGAAAACCTGGGAATTTTAGGGAAGTTATGCAATTATGCAACCTTAGGATGGACGGACGGATGGACATACAGCTGGGATATCACACAGGCCGAGATATCCCCAATTATACAGAAATATCTTATTTTACGTGATTGAATTCTGGCCAGTGACTATAGTTGTACTCTAACTAGCAAAAGATATCCTTCATGTCACATCCTTCATGTTTCCACTCACAGCTAAGAGACATTAAATGAAAGCTCATCGTATAAAATGCCAGGACTGGCTCCATATATCTCCTGCCAACGTAGCAGCTTAACATATGGTGTGGTGACGGTGGTTCCGTGCCACTGTAACTGTAATCAAATCTAATCAGGTAGTGTTTACAATTCTTACAGTATTATGGTCTGTCACAAACTCGTTGATTAGCTTACCGTGGGCAGGTGCAGCACATCATACCAGCCCTGGTCTTCCTCTACTTCATGTTTCTACCAGGTACACTACATGACCAACAGGATGTGGACACCTGCTCGTCAAACATCTCACTCCAAAACCATGGACATTAATATGGAGTTGGTCCCCCCTTTGTTGCTATAACAGCCTCCACTCTTCTGGGAAGGCTTTCCACTAAATGTTGGAACATTGCTGCGGGGACTTTCATTCAGCCAATAGAGTATTAGTGTGGTTGGGCACTGATGCTGGGGGATTAGGCCTGGCTCGCAGTCGGCATTCTAATTCATCCCAAAGTTGTTCGATGGGGTTGAGGTCAGGGCACTGTGCAGGCCAGTCAAGTTCTTCAACACCGATCTTGACAAACCATTTCTGTATGGGCTTTGTGCATGTGGACATTGTCATGCTGAAACAGGAAAGGGACTTTTCTCAGACTGTTGCCACAAAGTTGGAAGCACAGAATTGTCTAGAATGTCATTGTATGCTGTAGCGTTAAGATTTCATTCACTAAAACTAAAGGACCCGAACCATGAAAAACAGCCCCAGACCATTATTCCTCCTCCACCAAACCTTACAGTTGGAACCATGCATTCGGGCATAGCGAACGACTGGAATTCACCAAACCCAGATTAGTCCTTCAGACGGTGTTTATTAGTGTTTCCACCATGTTGTGTGTTTGGCCATCAGCAGATGAGAAGGGTGTCTTTATTAGTGTGTTTGGTCATAAACAGATGAGAAGGGTGTCTTTATTAGTGGGTTTGGCCATCAGCAGATGAGAAGAGTGTCTTTATTAGTGTGTTTGGCCATCAGCAATGAGAAGGGTGTCTTTATTAGTGTGTTTGGCCATCAGCAGATGAGATGAGTGTCTTTATTAGTGCGTTTGGCCATCAGCAGATGAGAAGTGTCTTTATTAGTGTGTTTGGCCATCAGCAGATGAGAAGAGTGTCTTTATTAGTGTGTTTGGCCATCAGCAATGAGAAGGGTGTCTTTATTAGTGTGTTTGTCCATCAGCAGATGAGAAGGATGTCTTTATTAGTGTGTTTGGCCATCAGCAGATGAGAAGAGTGTCTTTATTAGTGTGTTTGGTCAAAAACAGATGAGATGTGTGTCTTTATTAGTGTGTTTGGCCATAAGCAGATGAGAAGTGTGTCTTTATTAGTGTGTTTGGCCATCAGCAGATGAGACGGGTGTCTTTATTAGTGTGTTTGGCCATCAGCAGATGAGAAGGGTAGACGTCTTTATTAGTGTGTTTGGCCATCAGCAGATGAGAAGGGTGTCTTTATTAGTGTGTTTGGCCATCAGCAGATGAGACGGGTGTCTTTATTAGTGTGAGATGTGTGTCTTTATTAGTGTGTTTGGCCATAAGCAGATAAGCAGATGAGAAGTGTGTCTTTATTAGTGTGTTTGGCCATCAGCAGATGAGACGGGTGTCTTTATTAGTGTGTTTGGCCATCAGCAGATGAGAAGGGTAGACGTCTTTATTAGTGTGTTTGGCCATCAGCAGATGAGAAGGGTGTCTTTATTAGTGTGTTTGGCCATCAGCAGATGAGACGGGTGTCTTTATTAGTGTGAGATGTGTGTCTTTATTAGTGTGTTTGGCCATAAGCAGATAAGCAGATGAGAAGTGTGTCTTTATTAGTGTGTTTGGCCATCAGCAGATGAGACGGGTGTCTTTATTAGTGTGTTTGGCCATCAGCAGATGAGAAGGGTAGACGTCTTTATTAGTGTGTTTGGCCATCAGCAGATGAGAAGGGTGTCTTTATTAGTGTGTTTGGCCATCAGCAGATGAGACGGGTGTCTTTATTAGTGTGTTTGGCCATCAGCAGATGAGAAGGGTAGACGTCTTTATTAGTGTGTTTGGCCATCAGCAGATGAGAAGGGTGTCTTTATTAGTGTGTTTGGCCATCAGCAATGAGAAGGGTGTCTTTATTAGTGTGTTTGGCCATCAGCAGATGAGAAGGGTGTCTTTATTAGTGTGTTTGGCCATCAGCAATGAGAAGGGTGTCTTTATTAGTGTGTTTGGCCATCAGCAGATGAGAAGGGTGTCTGAATGCAGGTGCAGACCTGACACCATATGTTCCTGTATCCGTCCGGAGCCAGAGAGCCGTTTACTAAACCGACAGCAGACGCTACAGATGTTTGGCCATATGAGGTTGGCAACACCGGCCAATCAACATCACTGTACTCACCACCCTAACGCCAAAGAGAGTGACAGTGATTATTGCATCCCTTCACCAGCTGATATTAGACCTGTCTAGGATCCATAACACTTCACCAGCTGATATTAGACCTGTCTAGGACCCATAACACTTCACCAGCTGATATTAGACCTGTCTAGGACACATAACACTTCACCAACTGATATTAGACCTGTCTAGGACACATAACACTTCACCAGCTGATAATAGACCTGTCTAGGACACATAGCACTTCACCAGCTGATATTAGACCTGTCTAGGACCCATAACACTTCACCAGCTGATATTAGACCTGTCTAGGACCCATAACACTTCACCAGCAATATTAGACCTGTCTAGGACCCATAACACTTCACCGGCTGATATTAGACCTGTCTAGGACCCATAACACTTCACCAGCTGATATTAGACCTGTCTAAGACCCATAACACTTCACCAGCTGATATTAGACCTGTCTAGGACACATAACACTTCACCAGCTGATATTAGACCTGTCTAGGACCCATAACACTTCACCAGCTGATATTAGACCTGTCTAGGACACATAACACTTCACCAGCTGATATTAGAGCTGTCTAGGACCCATAACACTTCACCAGCTGATATTAGACCTGTCTAGGACCAATAACACTTCACCAGCTGATATTAGACCTGTCTAGGACCCATAACACTTCACCAGCTGATAATAGACCTGTCTAGGACCCATAACACTTCACCAGCTGATATTAGACCTGTCTAGGACCCATAACACTTCACCAGCTGATATTAGACCTGTCTAGGACCCATAACACTTCACCAGCTGATATTAGACCTGTCTAGGACCCATAACACTTCACCAGCTGATAATAGACCTGTCTAGGACCCATAACAGTTCACCAGCTGATAATAGATACAGCAACATCATTCTTTAACATAATATTTATCCCGAGAAAACCAACAGAGAAATTAGGGTGTAAATGTGTATTTTGGACGTATCCATGTTGTCTTGGCACGGCTCGGTCTGGCGGTGCCTTCCTGCTTTCCACATTCTGGGCATAGAAAGGTGGGACAATGTGATTATTCTGCCGTCGCACGTTTTTAATAGAGAGACTAAGGCAACACATGGCACATTTAGTCCGCATCCCGAATGTCACTCTGTAACTGATGGGCCCTGATGGGCCCTGCTCAACAGAAGTGCACTACATAGGGAATAGGGTGCCAACTCTGGTCAAAAGTAGTGCACTACACAGGGAAGAGGCTGCCATTTGGGAAACAACCTGAGAAACAGGCTTTGGCAAAGCAATCTGGAAACCGAAACCTCCATGCTGGCATCATTAAACATACTATAGATACAGCTCGTTTCTGATGTTGGATTGGTAGAAAACGTTGAAAGCGAGGACATCCCGTTGCTTATTTACTTCAATAATGTATTTTCCACGCTGTTTAGAAATGGTACGACAAGGAAGGGAAGACATCCTAATGTTCACACTGTATGACAGATATTTTCCTCCCGGTCTCTAAGTTGATACCCCAAGATACCTTGAAGATATAAACATAGCCATTCAGCGTTGGCTATACAACATTTATTTTATCCAAACGGTTATTTAATTTTATCCAGGAAGCTTTATAAAAACATGAAGGGGACCCGGGAACTGAAATAGTGAAATGGTGCAATGTAATCTGACTGCAGAAGCATACCTTCACTTTGCATTTGAAAGTCACAGTGATTTGTGTTATTACGGCTCTGTCAGGCTGATGGGGTCTGGATTGATGGGGACTGCGTTATTCCTCCAGACCTCTTTATGAGAATAGAGGTTAGGTACTTTTCTCATCAGCAGCTGTGACAGCCAGATGAGAGGTGGGCCGGGCGACTGACTGACAACTAAATGTGTATGCAGCTTTAGCAACATAGGTTCTGCATAAGAGGCGAGAGAGAGAGAGAGTACAAGAAGGTTCAAACTCCAATTTTATGGGAAATAACTCAAACGCAGCGACCATGAAGCGTGACCTGATGTTGTTAGCGAAGAGGAGGGAGGAGGGGGGGAGAGAGAGAGGTAGAGGGGGTTAGGACAAGAGAAAGACAGAGAGAGAGAGAAAGCTAGAGGGAGTTAGGATAAGAGAAAGACAGAGAGAGAGAGAGAGAGAGAGAGAGGTAGAGGGGGTTAGGACAAGAGAAAGACAGAGAGAGAGAGAGGTAGAGGGAGTTAGGACAAGAGATAGAGAGACTACATAATAGAGGGAGAGTGTTAACAGTGTGTTACAGCAGCGTCCATCCACAGCTTGGACCAGATTGCATGCATCCCAAATGGAACCCTATTCCCTATATAGTGCACTACTTCAGACCAAAGCCCTATGGCACCCTATTCCCGATATAGTGCTCTACTTTAGACAGAGCCCTATGAGCCCTGGTCAAAACAGTAGTGCACTATTTAGAGAATAGGGTTCCATTTGGGACAGAATAATCCCCCCCCCCCAACGCCAGGCAATAGAACTGGGCAGAGAGCAACACAAATGATTGTCCAGCAGGAGAGAATACTCATCAAACAACGATGTCAGGAGTTCACAACACACACACACACACACACACACACACACACACACACACACACACACACATCTCCCTGCACACCTTTGATGGTCCAATTGACCTTCACCAATGGACCAACACAACCAGGTGCAGGGAAGGTGCAGAGAGAGAGAGAGAGAGAGAAAGAAAGAAAGAAAGAAAGAAAGAAAGAAAGAAAGAAAGAAAGAAAGAAAGAAAGAAAGAAAGAAAGAAAGAAAGAAAGAAAGAAAGAAAGAAAGAAAGAAAGAAAGAAAGAGAGAAACAGAGAGTCACAACATGAGAGAGAGAAAGAGAGAGAGCGAGAGAGAGAGAGAAAGAGACTAAGCCCTGCAATGCCATTATCATTACCAAGCCCTGCAATGCCAAGAGCTGAGCAAAGAAAACACACTGAAGCCTCAGGACCCTCATCCAGCTGGTCCTGGGGCTGAGTTCACAAACCTGTTCTACTAACACACTGAAGCCTCAGGACCAGACCATCCAATCAATCAGAATAAACCAAATTACAACACAGTCAAAACAAAACTACATTGCTTATTGAAAAACACAAGCACAAACACAAAGCAAAATGCAGTGCTATCTGGCCCTAAATCGACAGTACACCGTGGCTAAATATTTGACCATGGTTACTGATCAAAACCTTAGAAAAACCTTGACAAAGTACAGGCTCAGTGAGCACAGCCTTGCCATTGAGAAGGGCCGACACAGGAAAACCTGGCTCCCTGTAGAGGAAAGGCTGTGCAACCACTGCACAACAGCAGAACCTGAGACAGAGCTGCATTTCCTGACAAAATGTAAAAAATATAAAACAATTAGAGAGTGTCACTTCCCAAAATGTGAAGGTTAAAGACCTCTCTGATGAGGATAGGCTCCCCGTCCTGTTGGGGGAGGACGCAGAGAGCTGTGGGTTGGCAGCGCACTACATTGCTGCCTGCCATAAGATAAGGGACAGACCAATCAACCTGCACATGTCCTCTACTATATGCTTATTGTTATTGTTGAATGTATGGTTATTTTGACCCTTGGTTATTGTTGTTACTGTTGTCCCTTTGACAATTTTGATTCTCATTTAAATTTATTTTTATATTGTAAATATCCAAAATAAGCTTTGGCAATATGTACATTGTTACGTCATGCCAATAAAGCAAATTGAATTGAATTGAATTGAATTGAATTGAGAGAGAGAGAGAGAGAGAGAGAGAGGGAGACAGAGACAGAGAGACAGAGACAGAGAGAGAGACAGAGAGAGCGAGAGAAAGAGACAGAGAGAGACAGAGACAGAGACAGAGAGACAGAGAGAGAGACAGAGAGAGAGAGAGAGAGAGAGAGAGAGAGAGAGAGAGAGAGAGAGAGAGACAGAGAGAGAGACAGAGACAGAGACAGAGAGAGAGACAGAGACAGAGACAGAGACAGAGAGACAGAGAGAGAGACAGAGAGAGATCGATCACAACATGGTTTGGGAGGACGGGTTGTGTGAACGTGTTCATAAGCTCTCTCAGATCCTGGACCATCTAGTGTCAGTTTGATCTTCTTTACTGTGGTCAATGTGATGCTGTTCCTCTGCTGCTTTCTGTTCCACTACGACAATGCCAAAGCACACAGAGAATTACACAGCTGTCCAGTCCAACACAGAGAGTAGCCTACAGAAAGCCAAAACAGGAAGAGAAATACGCATCAGACAGACAGACAGGAATGTCCAGAACAGTCCAGTCTAGGGAACAGTCAGTCCAGTCTAGGGAACAGTCAGTCCAGTCTAGGGAACAGTCAGTCCAGTCTAGGGAACAGTCCAGTCTAGGGAACAGTCAGTCCAGTCTAGGGAACAGTCAGTCCAGTCTAGGGAACAGTCAGTCCAGTCTAGGGAACAGTCAGTCCAGTCTAGGGAACAGTCCAGTCTAGGGAACAGTCAGTCCAGTCTAGGGAACAGTCCAGTCTAGGGAACAGTCCAGTCTAGGGAACAGTCAGTCCAGTCTAGGGAACAGTCCAGTCTAGGGAACAGTCAGTCCAGTCTAGGGAACAGTTTAGTCTAGGGAACAGTCAGTCCAGTCTAGGGAACAGTCAGTCCAGTCTAGGGAACAGTCAGTCCAGTCTAGGGAACAGTCCAGTCTAAGTGTTCCAAGTTTTTTTCACAAGGAAACAAAAGGTAAATATTGTCAAGTTACCAGACTGTTCAGTACCCAGTCCAGCCCAGTCACAGAGACACAGTCCTGAGAGAATGAGTGTAAATCTCCTCCCCTAGATCTGTTTACAACTAGAGCCCAGAGGTTTGGGACATAGTGACCTCTGCTATTCTTTACCTATTGTATCAGCCAGCCAATCAGAAGGGACTGAGATATGTCACATGGGAAGGCAGGAATAACTAAACTATGGTCAACACAAACCCCCTGTCATCTCTCTGGATCTTTGCCCTCAGCCTCTCTCTCTCTCTCTCTCTCTCTCTCTCTCTCTCTCTCTCTCTCTCTCTCTCTCCTCTCTCTCTCTCTCTCTCTCTCTCTCCCTCTTTTCCTTCTGTTGTTGTTTCTCCCTCTACCTTTACACATCCCTTTCTCTCTCTCCTTCACAGCTCCACAAAAGTGTTGGATGTTACTCTTCCATCGGCCCTCTACTTTTTATTTCAGCCTTACGTGTCTGTCTGTCTCGGGTGGAAGACAGGTCAGGCCCTCCTAGGAGGAGGGAGGAAGCAGGAAGGAGTTTTCTCTCTATGTTATGTTGTTTACTAGAGTCCCTCACGGTCTTGTCTTCTTTCAAGGGCAGGATATCTCTCCCTCTCTCTCTCTCTCTCTTCTCTCTCTCTCTCTCTCTCTTCTCTCTCTCTCTCTCTCTCTCTCTCTCTCTCTCTCTCTCTCTCTCTCTCTCTCTCTCTCTCTCTCTCTCTCTAACACAGGTAATTCTACCTAATGTGACAAATAAACTCTTCTAATCTCAACAAAGCGGGCTGCTTTCTCCGCAGCAGTGCATTCATCTGTGCTAAATCAAAGGTTTTATGCAAATACGGGTGTTATTGCTCATCCAAATAAGCGGAGACGTTGTGGTTGTAATCCGCTCGGCTTTGAACTTCCTGTGTAAACAGGTGTCAGGATCTGAGGTTCGGGAACGCAAACATTCACGCCACGACACCTGCACAGCTGCCAACATACTCTCTTTTTTTTTGGTGAAAGTTTATACCTTTTCTAAGTTAGGTGACACACAGTGACAGAGAGGGGTTTTAAAGTTGTTAAGCTCTTTGGCGTGTTGGACAGACGGACCTGGTTCTCAGTGGGAGAAACAGTGAGCGACCTAGAGAGCTTAATGGCAACATCGTATCTGTCTGACTGTGTTACTATGGAGACCGGGGAGGCCCCTTGCAAAACACGTGTCAGCCGTACCAACATCGTATCTGTCTGACTGTGTTACTATGGAGACCGGGGAGGCCCCTTGCAGAACACGTGTCAGCCGTACCAACATCGTATCTGTCTGACTGTGTTACTATGGAGACCGGGGAGGCCCCTTGCAGAACACGTGTCAGCCGTACCAAACCAAATAAAGTGATCGTCCAGTCCTAGCCAGGTACCATGCAGTCTAATCGATCATATCTGTTCCTCGGCCGTCATTGAAAATAAGAATTTGTTCTCCCACCCTCCCTCCCATGTTCCCACCCTCTCTCCCACCTCCCCTCCCATGTTCCCACCCTCTCTCCCACCTCCCCTCCCATATTCACACCCTCTCTCCCACCTCCCCTCTCATATTCCCACCCTCTCTCCCACCTCCCCTCCCATGTTCCCACCCTCTCTCCCACCTCCCCTCCCATGTTCCCACCCTCTCTCCCACCTCCCCTCCCATGTTCCCACCCTCTCTCCCACCCCCCTCCCATATTCACACCCTCTCTCCCACCTCCCCTCCCATGTTCACACCCTCTCTCCCACCTCCCCTCCCATATTCACACCCTCTCTCCCACCGCCCCTCCCATGTTCCCACCCTCTCTCCCACCTCCCCTCTCATATTCCCACCCTCTCTCCCACCCCCCCTCCCATATTCACACCCTCTCTCCCACCTCCCCTCCCATATTCACACCCTCTCTCCCACCTCCCCTCCCATATTCCCACCCTCTCTCCCACCTCCCCTCTCATATTCCCACCCTCTCTCCCACCTCCCCTCCCATGTTCACACCCTCTCTCCCACCTCCCCTCCCATATTCCCACCCTCTCTCCCACCTCCCCTCTCATATTCCCACCCTCTCTCCCACCGCCCCTCCCATGTTCACACCCTCTCTCCCACGTCCCCTCCCATGTTCACACCCTCTCTCCCACCTCCCCTCTCATATTCCCACCCTCTCTCCCACCTCCCCTCTCATATTCCCACCATCTCTCCCACCTCCCCTCCCATGTTCACACCCTCTCTCCCACCTCCCCTCCCATGTTCCCACCCTCTCTCCCACCTCCCCTCTCATATTCCCACCTCCCCTCCCATGTTCCCACCCTCTCTCCAACCTCCCCTCTCATATTCCCACCCTCTCTCCCCCTTCCCCCATCCTCCCTTGCTTGTAAGGAACTACATTACAGTGTAATTTTTACTGGCGTGACAGTGAAAGCATTTGAACAGGAAGAGCAATCCGTCAGGATGGGCTGTCAGTACAAGGGGTGTACGGCCAGAGGACATATTGCCAAGGCACGACTGTCTCTGTCGCTCACCGGGAGGAATGTCACTTCTAACAGCGTCACACAAGACAAACCATCAGGGCGTGTCCCAAACGGAACACTATTCCCTATATAGCGCACTACATTTGACCAGTGCCGATATGAAATCTCACAGGGCTCCGGTCTAAAGTAGTGCACTATGTAGGAAATAGTGTTCCGTTTGGGACGTATCAAACTTGTCAGTCTGCAGTATTTATGAACAGACGTACCGAGGGCTCTTCTTTGTACTTAGCAGTCCACATAACCTGGCCCATACATGAACAACAACACTGTGTGGAGTGCTGCTCGTATTGCACACATGGTGTGAGTCCCAAATGGCACCCTATTCCCTACATAGTGCACCCTATTCCCTACATAGTGCACCCTTTTCCCTACATAGTGCACCCTATTCCCTACATAGTGCACCCTTTTCCCTACATAGTGCACCCTTTTCCCTACACAGTGCAACCTTTTCCCTACATAGTGCACCCTATTCCCTACATAGTGCACCCTATTCCCTACATAGTGCACCCTTTTCCCTACATAGTGCACCCTTTTCCCTACACAGTGCAACCTTTTCCCTACATAGTGCACCCTATTCCCTACATAGTGCACCCTTTTCCCTACATAGTGCACCCTTTTCCCTACATAGTGCACCCTATTTCCTACATAGTGCACCCTTTTCCCTACATAGTGCACCCTATTTCCTACATAGTGCACCCTTTTCCCTACATAGCGCACCCTATTCCCTACATAGCGCACCATATTCCCTAAGTAGTGCACACTATTCCCTACATAGCGCACTACATTTGTATGAAGAAGTGTGCTGCAGTCAGAGGCCAAAGGTCAAACGTAGTGCACTATATAGGGAAGAGGATGCCATGTGGGATTCACACAGTGGACTGTAGTACAGGACTCTGTGTTCCTCTTAGACAGACAGCATGGTGCCAGTGGACTGTAGTACAGGACTCTGTGTTCCTCTTAGACAGACAGCATGGTGTCTAGTTGACCACTGATCAAACGTCTCAACGGTCCCTGAGACATAACTCTCCTAATGACAGAGGAGAGTAGCTGTGTGTTATTACAGTATAACTGGCATCAGTGTGTGTCATTCAGGGAGGCCACATTAGACCACAATGCGAGGGGTCTTGGAGGGATGAAGGAGGAGGGAGGTATACAGGGATATTATTTCATTTAACCTTTATTTAACTAGGGAAGTCAGTTAAAGAACAAATTCTTATTTTCAATGATGGCCTAGGAACAGCGGGTTAACTGCCTTGTTCAGGGGCAGAATGACAGATTAGTACCTTGTCAGCTCAGGGATTCGATCTTGCAACCTTTCGGTTATTAGTCCAACGCTCTAACCGCTGGGCTACACTACTGCATGGAGGGATGGAGGGATGGATGGATAGAGGCGTAGAGGGATAGAGGCATGGAGGGATGGAGGGATGGATGAATAGAGGCGTAGAGGGATAGAGGCATGGAGGGATGGAGGGATGGATGGATAGAGGAGGAGGGAGAGAAGGGGAGGGATAGAGGGATGGAGGGATAGAGGGATGGAGGGATAGAAAGATAGAAGGAGAGAGGGATAAAGGAATGGAGGGAGGGAGGGATAGAGGAGGAGGGAGAGAAGGGGAGGGATAGAGGGTTGGAGGGATAGAGGAGGAGGGATAGAAGGAGGAGGGTTACAGGGATGGAGGGATGAAGGGGTGGATAGAGGAGGAGGGATGGAAGGAGGAGTGATAGAGGGTTGGATGGATGAAGGGGTGGATAGAGGAGGAGGGATGGAGGGAGGAGTGATACAGGGTTGGATGGATGAAGGGGTGGATAGCGGGACAGAGGGATAGAGGGACAGAGGGATAGAGGGATGGAGGGATAGAAAGATAGAAGGAGAGACTACTAATGACTAACTAGTAACTACTAACTACTAACTAGTAACTAGTAACTACTAATAACTACTACTAACTACTAACTACTAATACTAACTACTAACTTCTACTACTAACTACTAACTTCTACTACTAACTACTAATGACTAACTAGTAACTAGTAACTACACCACCTTTATCCTGTTCTCCATACATTATTAATCAGGATCATAAAAAGCCACTACATGATTGTGTTGTTTTCTCTGAAACAAGTAACTGGACCTTCCACATAGATTCACTTCCCATCCCTTCCACATAGATACACTTCCCATCCCTTCCACATAGATACACTACCCCCTTCCACATAGATACACTACCCCCTTCCACATAGATACACTTCCCATCCCTTCCACATAGATACACTTCCCCCTTCCACATAGATACACTTCCCCCTTCCACATATATACACTTCCCATCCCTTCCACATAGATACACTTCCCCCTTCCACATAGATACACTTCCCATCCCTTCCATATAGATACACTTCCCATCCCTTCCACATAGATACACTTCCCTCTTCCACATAGATGCACTTCCCATCCCTTCCACATAGATACACTTACCCCTTCCACATAGATACACTTCCCCCTTCCATATAGATACACTTTCCCCTTTCACATAGATACACTTCCCCCTTCCACATAGATACACTTCCCCCTTCCACAGAGATACACTTCCCCCTTCCACATAGATACACTTTCCCCTTCCACATAGATACACTTCCCATCCCTTCCACATAGATACACTTCCCATCCCTTCCACATAGATACATTTCCCATCCCTTCCACATAGATACACTTCCCCCTTCCACATAGATACACTTCCCATCCCTTCCACATAGATACACTTCACCCTTCCACATAGATACACTTCCCCCTTCCACATAGATACACTTTCCCCTTCCACATAGATACACTTCCCATCCCTTCCACATAGATATACTTCCCATCCCTTCCACATAGATATACTTCCCATCCCTTCCACATAGATACACTTCCCCCTTCCATATAGATACACTTCCCATCCCTTCCAGATAGATACACTTCCCCCTTCCACATAGATACACTTCCCATCCCTTCCACATAGATACACTTCCCCCTTCCACATAGATACACTTCCCCCTTCCACACACATACACTTCCCATCCCTTCCACATAGATACACTTCACCCTTACACATAGATACACTTCCCCCTTCCACATAAATACACTTTCCCCTTCCACATAGATACACTTCACCCTTACACATAGATACACTTCCCCCTTCCACATAGATACACTTCCCTCTTCCACATAGATACACTTCCCTCTTCCACATAGATACACTTCCCTTCCCCCTTCCACAAAGATACACTTCCCATCAATTCCACATAGATACACTTCCCCTTTCCACATAGATACACTTCCCCCTTCCACAAAGATACACTTCCCATCAATTCCACATAGATACACTTCCCCCTTCCACATAGATACCCTTCCCCCTTCCACAAAGATACACTTCCCATCAATTCCACATAGATACACTTCCCCTTTCCACATAGATACACTTCCCCCTTCCACAAAGATACACTTCCCATCAATTCCACAAAGATACACTTCCCATCAATTCCACATAGATACACTTCACCCTTCCACATAGATACAATTCCCCCTTCCACATAGATACACTTTCCCCTTCCACATAGATACACTTCCCATCCCTTCCACATAGATACACTTCCCATCCCTTCCACATAGATACATTTCCCCCTTCCACATAGATACACTTCCCATCCCTTCCACATAGATACACCCTCTCTTCCACATAGATACACTTCCCATCCCTTCCACATAGATACACTTCCCCCTTCCACATAGATACACTTCCCATCCCTTCCACATAGATACACTTCCCATCCCTTCCACATAGATACACTTACCATCCCTTCCACATAGATTCACTTCCCCATGCCACATAGATACACTTCCCCCTTCCACATAGATACACTTCCCATCCCTTCCACATAGATACACTTCCCATCCCTTCCACATAGATACACTTCCCCCTTCCACATAGATACACTTCCCATCCCTTCCAAATGAACCAGACACATCACAAGAGAGTGGATGAAACCTGACAGGCCTGTGATAGAGTCATCATACACATTGTGTTCTAACCTGCCACTCAAGCAACAACATGATCACAGAGAGTTCAGACACACACCTCGGATTGGAGACAAACATTATCCCTCCCAGGTCCCCTGATTTATACTGGTTGTGTTCCAAATGGGACCCTATTCCGTATTTAGTGCACTCCTTTTGACCAGGGGCCATAGGGTGCCATTTGGGACCTAGACCCAGTGTTTTCAGTCCAGATGTCACTCAACCAACTACTTGAATACAGACACACGTGGGGACATTTACATTATCCGACCATCTTACCCAGACATGAGCTGCAACAGTTTCCTCCTGATCTCCTGACATGCCACCAGGGTTCTCTTCAAAGTCCCCAAGACCAAAACTAATTAAAAACGAGTTAAGACACAGTATTAACACACAGTATTAACACACAGTATAACACACAGTATTAACACACAGTATAACATACAGTATAACACACAGTATAACATACAGTATAACACACAGTATTAACACACAGTATTAACACACAGTATTAACACCTAGTATAACACACAGTATTAACACACAGTGTTAACACACAGTATTAACACACAGTAATAACACACAGTATAACACACAGTATAACACACAGTATAACACACAGTGTTAACACACAGTATAACACAAAGTATAACACACAGTATTAACACACAGTGTTAACACACAGTGTTAACACACAGTATAACACACGGTGTTAACACACAGTATTAACACACAGTATTAACACCGAGTATAACACACAGTATAACACACAGTAATAACACACAGTGTTAACACACAGTATTAACACACAGTATAACACACAGTATTAACACACAGTATTAACACACTGTATAACACACAGTATTAACACACAGTGTTAACACACAGTATGAACACACAGTGTTAACACACAGTATTAACACACAGTGTTAACACACAGTATACCACACAGTATAACACACAGTATTAACACACAGTATTACACACAGTATTAACACACAGTGTTAACACACAGTATAACACACAGTATAACACACAGTATTAACACACAGTATTAACACACAGTATAACACACAGTATAACATACAGTATTAACACACAGTATTAACACACAGTATAACACACAGTATTACACACAGTATTAACACACAGTGTTAACACACAGTGTTAACACACAGTATAACACACAGTATAACACACAGTATTAACACACAGTATTAACACACAGTATAACACACAGTATTAACACACAGTATTAACACACAGTATTAACACCTAGTATAACACACAGTATTAACACACAGTGTTAACACACAGTATTAACACACAGTAATAACACACAGTATAACACACAGTATAACACACAGTATAACACACAGTGTTAACACACAGTATAACACAAAGTATAACACACAGTATTAACACACAGTGTTAACACACAGTGTTAACACACAGTATAACACACGGTGTTAACACACAGTATTAACACACAGTATTAACACTGAGTATAACACACAGTATAACACACAGTAATAACACACAGTGTTAACACACAGTATTAACACACAGTATAACACACAGTATTAACACACAGTATTAACACACTGTATAACACACAGTATTAACACACAGTGTTAACACACAGTATGAACACACAGTGTTAACACACAGTATTAACACACAGTGTTAACACACAGTATACCACACAGTATAACACAGTATTAACACACAGTATTACACACAGTATTAACACACAGTGTTAACACACAGTATAACACACAGTATAACACACAGTATTAACACACAGTATTAACACACAGTATAACACACAGTATAACACACAGTATTAACACACAGTATTAACACACAGTGATAACACACAGTATAACACACAGTATTACACACAGTATTAACACACAGTGTTAACACACAGTGTTAACACACAGTATAACACACAGTATAACACACAGTATTAACACACAGTATTAACACACAGTATAAACACACAGTATAACACACAGTATTAACACACAGTGTTAACACACAGTATAACACAGTGTTAACACACAGTATTAACACACAGTATAACACACAGTGTTAACACACAGTATAACACACAGTATAACACACAGTATAACACACAGTGTTAACACACAGTATAACACACAGTATTAACACACAGTATAACACACAGTGTTAACACACAGTATAACACACAGTATAACACACAGTATTAACACACAGTATTAACACACAGTATTGTACAGCATGTAATATAGAAAGAGCAGGTGTCCTTAATGTTTTGTACACTTGGTGTATGAAGCCATGGTGACATAGAACGCCTTTCCATCGCAAATTACCAAAGCAAACAGCAGAAAAAGCTGTTATTTAGCTGACATAAATAACTTCCATGTTTATGTAAAGTCAAATGGTTTTCCTGAGTGGTTTGTCAACACAGGGCCTTTCCCTAGCTGACATAAATAACTCGTATGTCTATATAAAGTCATATTGTTTTCCTGAGTGCTTTGTCAACACAGGGCCTTTCCCCTAGCTGACATAAATAACTTGTATATTTTAATTATGTAGTTCTGTCCTTCTGGTATTTTATAGTTCTGTCTTAAATCATGTTTTATGTACTGTGTGGACCCAAAATTCTGTACACAGTGTACCCTTCACTGTGTCCTGCATGGTGATGACAACACCAGGGTTAGAGGTTGAAGTCCTGCATGGTCTTGACAACACCAGGGTTAGAGGTTGAAGTCCTGCATGGTGATGACAACACCAGGGTTAGAGGTTGAAGTCCTGCATGGTGATGACAACACCAGGGTTAGAGGTTGAAGTCCTGCATGGGGATGACAACACCAGGGTTAGAGGTTGAAGTCCTACATGGTCATGACAACACCAGGGTTAGAGGTTGAAGTCCTGCATGGGGATGACAACACCAGGGTTAGAGGTTGAAGTCCTGCATGGTGATGACAACACCAGGGTTAGAGGTTGAAGTCCTGCATGGTGATGACAACACCAGGGTTAGAGGTTGAAGTCCTACATGGTCTTCACAACACCAGGGTTAGAGGTTGAAGACCTGCATGGGGATGACAACACCAGGGTTAGAGGTTGAAGTCCTGCATGGTGATGACAACACCAGGGTTAGAGGTTGAAGTCCTGCATGGGGATGACAACACCAGGGTTAGAGGTTGAAGTCCTGCATGGTGATGACAACACCAGGGTTAGAGGTTGAAGTCCTGCATGGTGATGACAACACCAGGGTTAGAGGTTGAAGTTCTGCATGGTGATGACAACACCAGGGTTAGAGGTTAAAGTTCTCCATGGTGTTGACAACACCAGGGTTAGAGGTTGAAGTCCTGCATGGTCATGACAACACCAGGGTTAGAGGTTGAAGTCCTGCATGGTGATGACAACACCAGGGTTAGAGGTTGAAGTCCTGCATGGTGATGACAACACCAGGTTTAGAGGTTGAAGTTCTGCATGGTGATGACAACACCAGGGTTAGAGGTTGAAGTCCTGCATGGTGATGACAACACCAGGTTTAGAGGTTGAAGTTCTGCATGGTGATGACAACACCAGGGTTAGAGGTTGAAGTCCTGCATGGTGATGACAACACCAGGGTTAGAGGTTGAAGTCCTGCATGGTGATGACAACACCAGGGTTAGAGGTTGAAGTCCTACATGGTCTTCACAACACCAGGGTTAGAGGTTGAAGACCTGCATGGGGATGACAACACCAGGGTTAGAGGTTGAAGTCCTGCATGGTGATGACAACACCAGGGTTAGAGGTTGAAGTCCTGCATGGGGATGACAACACCAGGGTTAGAGGTTGAAGTCCTGCATGGTGATGACAACACCAGGGTTAGAGGTTGAAGTCCTGCATGGTGATGACAACACCAGGGTTAGAGGTTGAAGTCCTGCATGGTGATGACAACACCAGGGTTAGAGGTTGAAGTCCTGCATGGTGATGACAACACCAGGGTTAGAGGTTGAAGTCCTGCATGGTGATGACAACACCAGGGTTAGAGGTTGAAGTTCTGCATGGTGATGACAACACCAGGGTTAGAGGTTGAAGTCCTGCATGGTGATGACAACACCAGGGTTAGAGGTTGAAGTCCTGCATGGTCATGACAACACCAGGGTTAGAGGTTGAAGTTCTGCATGGTGATGACAACACCAGGGTTAGAGGTTAAAGTTCTCCATGGTGTTGACAACACCAGGGTTAGAGGTTGAAGTCCTGCATGGTCATGACAACACCAGGGTTAGAGGTTGAAGTCCTGCATGGTGATGACAACACCAGGGTTAGAGGTTGAAGTCCTGCATGGTCATGACAACACCAGGTTTAGAGGTTGAAGTTCTGCATGGTGATGACAACACCAGGGTTAGAGGTTAAAGTTCTCCATGGTGTTGACAACACCAGGGTTAGAGGTTGAAGTCCTGCATGGTCATGACAACACCAGGGTTAGAGGTTGAAGTCCTGCATGGTGATGACAACACCAGGGTTAGAGGTTGAAGTCCTACATGGTCATAACAACACCAGGGTTAGAGGTTGAAGTTCTGCATGGTGATGACAACACCAGGGTTAGAGGTTGAAGTCCTACATGGTGATGACAACACCAGGGTTAGAGGTTGAAGTCCTACATGGTGATGACAACACCAGGGTTAGAGATTGAAGTCCTACATGGTGCTGACAACACCAGGGTTAGAGGTTGAAGTCCTGCATGTTGATGACAACACCAGGGTTAGAGGTTGAAGTTCTGCATGGTGTTGACAACACCAGGGTTAGAGGTTGAAGTCCTACATGGTCATGACAACACCAGGGTTAGAGGTTGAAGTTCTGCATGGTGATGACAACACCAGGGTTAGAGGTTGAAGTTCTGCATGGTGATGACAACACCAGGGTTAGAGGTTGAAGTCCTACATGGTGATGACAACACCAGGGTTAGAGGTTGAAGTTCTGCATGGTGATGACAACACCAGGGTTAGAGGTTGAAGTTCTGCATGGTGATGACAACACCAGGGTTAGAGGTTGAAGTCCTACATGGTCTTCACAACACCAGGGTTAGAGGTTGAAGTTCTGCATGGTGCTGACAACACCAGGGTTAGAGGTTGAAGTCCTACATGGTCTTCACAACACCAGGGTTAGAGGTTGAAGTCCTGCATGGTGATGACAACACCAGGGTTAGAGGTTGAAGTCCTGCATGGTGATGACAACACCAGGGTTAGAGGTTGAAGTTCTGCATGGTCATGACAACACCAGGGTTAGAGGTTGAAGTTCTGCATGGTCTTGACAACACCAGGGTTAGAGGTTGAAGTTCTGCATGGTGATGACAACACCAGGGTTAGAGGTTGAAGTCCTGCATGGTGATGACAACACCAGGGTTAGAGGTTGAAGTCCTGCATGGTGATGACAACACCAGGGTTAGAGGTTGAAGTCCTGCATGGTGATGACAACACCAGGGTTAGAGGTTGGGTTAGAGGTTGAAGTCCTGCATGGTCATGACAACACCAGGGTTAGAGGTTGAAGTCCTGCATGGTCATGACAACACCAGGGTTAGAGGTTGAAGTTCTGCATGGTCTTGACAACACCAGGGTTAGAGGTTGAAGTTCTGCATGGTGATGACAACACCAGGGTTAGAGGTTGAAGTCCTGCATGGTGATGACAACACCAGGGTTAGAGGTTGAAGTCCTGCATGGTGATGACAACACCAGGGTTAGAGGTTGGGTTAGAGGTTGAAGTCCTGCATGGTCATGACAACACCAGGGTTAGAGGTTGAAGTCCTGCATGGTCATGACAACACCAGGGTTAAAGGTTGAAGTCCTGCATGGTTTTAATTTACTGAATATATATAGGGGTGGCAGGCTAGGCTAGTGGTTAGAGCGTTGGACTAGAAACCGAAAGGTTGCAAGTTCACATCCCTGAGCTGACAAGGTACAAATCTGTCGTTCTGTACCTGAGCGGGCAGTTATAACCCACTGTTCTTAGGGCGTCATTGAAAATAAGAATTTGTTCTTAACTGACTTGCCTAGTTAAATAAATATATTGCTTTGGGGAAGAAAAAAAAAAGATTGCATTTTGACCAAGTTATTGTAACTTGTAGTGTTGACCAACTGTTTATATCACAATAATCTCTAATCCTAACCCAGCGTTTCCCCAGACTACAGGATGTAGTCAGGTTTCTGCTCCAGCACTACACAGCTGATTCAACTGTTTATATCCCAGTAATCTCTAATCCTAACCCAGCGTTTCCCCAGACTACAGGATGTACAGTCAGGTTTCTGCTCCAGCACTACACAGCTGATTCAACTCATCAACTCATCATCAAGCTTTCATTATTGATATCAGCTGTGTAGCGCCTGGGCAGAAACCAAAGTACAGATGAAACACTGTCTTAACCCTTACAGAACATGTTCATTTACCTCGTCTCAGTGTGCAGTGTTATGCTCTGGGCTCCTGGTTTAAAATAAGGTGCTATTTGGGCCGCAGCCAGAATGTGCAGTGACACGGTGAAACAGCTCCCCAGGAGAGACTGTCTCCTGCTGTTTGTTCACGTCTGTTTCTGGTCTCATTGTCAGAAGCTTCATCACACTGTGGATCGGTGTAGTAAAGCTGGAACTGTACGAACCAAATGGCACCCTGTTCACTACATAGTGCACTACAGGACACTATACACCCATAGCGCGCTGGTCAAAAGTAGTGCACTATGTAGGGAATAGGGTGCCATTTGGTTACACTGCCACTGTTTAAGCCTTACTCCCATATGGCCGTTTCTCCTCTCTGCAGCCATTAGTTAGCTGAAAGCAGAAAGAAATATTCCCTTCGTCTGTCTGTTACCCGCATCCCAAATGGCACCCTATCCTCCTATGTAGTGCACAAATTTTGACCAGGGCCCATAGGCACTACGTAGGGAGAAGGGTTGTCATTTTAGTATGCAGACACTGTCTTCCCTGCCACCCTCCGTGCCTATTTAGCATCTCTTTGTTTGTTTGTCTCTAGTTGATTCCCTTTTCATCGTTTCATTTCTCGCCGATTGATGCTGCTCTCTTGTTAACTTTTGTCTGTCCGTTTTCATTGTCATCGGGGGAGTGTTCAAAGCTTACCGGGCGCCAGCGCTTCGCCCAATCAAACACAGGCACATTGTTAGCGGGCCTCTAATCGTCTTTGTTGGCCCCTTCTTCATGGGTTCAGAGAGCGGGCGGTGTCCCTTGCACGCAGAGTGAACGAACGCAGCCAGGAGAAAGAAAAGGAGGCAGGGAGAGAGAGGGAGAAGGGGAGAGAGAGAGAGAGAGAGAGAGAGAGAGAGAGAGAGAGAGAGAGAGAGAAGAGAGAGAAGAGAGAGAGAGAAAAGAGAGAGGGAGGCAGAGGGAGAGCAGGAGAGAAAGAGAGCAGAAGAAAGAAAGGAAAGAAAGAAAGAAGAAGAAAGAAAGAAAGAAAGAAAGAAAGAAAGAAAGAAAGAAAGAAAGAAAGAAAGAAAGAAGAGAAAGAAAGAAAGAAAGAAAGAAAGAAAGAAAGAAAGAGACAGGAATAGAGACAGTGAGAGATACAGAGAGAGAGGGAGATAGAGAGGGAGAGGGAGGGAGAGAGAGAGAGAGACAGAGAGAGAGAGAGAAAGAGAGAGGGAGAGATCAAAGGAGAGAAATACTTTGATCTCACTGAAAGTAATCAGCTCTTAAAACATGTCATACCCCTAAGTCCAGTCCGGGATGATACTCTGGACAGTTGCCAGGAAACAACAAATAGCTGCAAACAAACAGCTGCATTTAGAATTTGTTTGTTGTGCTTGGCTTTGGACATAATGTTCTGTTGTCATCTGGAGTGACTCTGAACAAAGGGACAAGTTTCATCAGTTCATTAAGTGTCTATTGTCTTTGATGAAATGAGGGATGAATCATTTTCCCCAGGCTTACCTTGGGACGAGCGTTGTCATCCATCCGACCATGTCCTGGCTGGATGTTTGGCATACGGTAGCCAAAATGTCAATCTTCTTCAAAACTACATCTCCCATGCTCCCACAAGAAAATGGGTGGCCATCTTGGACACACCTGTACTAAATGTGTCAATCAAATCAAAATCACAACAGACTTTAGAGCAAAACAATGAAATTAGGAAGTAAATCGGTCCTGTCAGCAGTGGGACACATAGTGAGAATGCACCCTTCCTTCCTTCCTTCCTTCCTTCCTTCCTTCCTTCCTTCCTTCCTTCCTTCCTTCCTCCTTCCTTCCTTCCTTCCTTCCTTCCTTCCTTCCTTCCTTCCTTCCTTCCTTCCTTCCTTCTGTCAATGAGTGCAACACAGGGGACACATATCCACACATTTCCACATTACTATACATACATTACCGCAGACACATTACCATATGACCATAGGTACATTACCATTACCATAGATGCATTACCACATTACTATAGGTACATTACCATCACCATAGACACATTACCACATTACCATAGACACATTACCAATTCCATAGACAACTAACCACATTACCAAAAACAAATTACCACATTACCATAGACACATTACCACATTACCATAGACACATTACCATTACATAGACAAATTACCACATTCCATATACACCATACCATTACCATAGACACATTACCATTACCATAGACACATTACCACATTACCACAGAAACATTTAAATTACCATAGACACCATACCATTACCATAGACACATTACCATTACCATATGCTCCTTCCTCCACGCCTGTCTCTTATTTACCTTTGAATATGACAGTTAAGCCACCAGGACTAATTTAGCTAAGGGGTATGTCTGTTTAGCATGCATAGGGCCTCACAGTGTCAACAAATCAGATAGGAGCGTTCAAACTTGATTATCTTGTTTGGGATAGGGGGCAGTATTTTCACGTCCGGATGAAACGCATGCCCAGACTAAACAGCCTGTTACTCAGGCCCAGAAGCTAGGATATGCATATAATTGGTAGATTTGGATAGAAAACACTCTAAAGTTTCTAACACTGTTAAAATAATGTCTGTGAGTATAACAGAACTGATATGGCAGGCGAAAACCCGAGGACAAACCATCCCCCCCCCAAACAAATTCAGCTTACCACTATTTTCAATGGCTATCACTTTTATTATAAGGCGAAGTCTTCCCAGATTGCAGTTCATAGGGCTTCCACTGGATGTCAACAGTCTTTAGAAAGGGTTTCCGGCTGGTTTTTGGAAAAATGACCCAGAAATTGTAGTTTTTCTAAGTGGCTCCCATTTTGGCTGTAGTGTTTCCAAGTGAGTGGAAGAGAGCGCGTTCTTTGGTATTTTTCTCCAGTAAAGACAATAACGATTCTCTGTCTTAAATGTTATAGTTTATTTACGTATTAGGGTAACTAAGGTTTGATTATAAACGTTGTTTGACTTGTTTGGAAAAGTTTATTAGTAACGTTTGGGATTAATTTTGTATGCATTTTGATGGAGGGAAACTGTGTGGATTATTGACTGAAGCGCACCAGCTAAACTGAGTTTTTATGGATATAAAGAAGGACATTATTGAACAAAAGGACCATTTGTGATGTAACTGGGACCCTTTGGAGTGCCAACAGAAGAAGATCATCAAAGGTAAGGCTTTTATTATATCGCTATTTCTGACTTTCGTGTCGCACCAGCCAGGTTGAAATATGTTTTCAATGGTTTTGTATGCGGGGCGTTGTCCTCAGATAATCGCATGGCTTGCTTTCGCCGTAAAGCCTTTTTGAAATCTGACACAGCGGCTGGATTAACAAGAAGTTAAGCTTTATTTTGATGTATTACACTTGTGATTTTAGGAAAGTTAAATATTTCTAATACTGTAGTTTGAATTTCGCGCTCTGCATTTTCAGCGGATGTTGTCGAGATGTCCGGCTAGCGGCACGCCTTTCCTAAAGAGGTTTTAAGTACCCCCCCTAATTTATATTCAATCATCATAATAAAGCAATACTGTACTGTATTGCAAATCTCCCGGTTTCCATATGTCTTGTACGATTCAACGTTCTAAACGTATTGCTCACTGTATCTGCTGCATCCTGGCACAACTTCCACTTCCAAGTTACCCTGCACTTAACATTGACTAAAGTGACATTGTGATTGGTTAAGATCTGTTAAAGACGGCAGGGCTAATTGATCCAGGAGCATATCGATCAATATTGTCATTTCAGCCAGGACAAGGAGAAAGGAAGAGAGGCTGTTGTTCCAAATGGTACCCTGTTCCCTATATAGTACACTCCATTTTGACAAGAGCCCTCAAAAAGTAGTGCGCTGAATGGTGGAATAGAGTGCCATTTGGGACTCGGAGAAGAAGAAAGGAAGAGAGGCTGTGTGTTCAAAATGGTACCCTGTTCCCTATATAGTACACTCCATTTTGACAAGAGCCCTCAAAAGTGGTGCGCTGAATGGTGGAATAGAGTGCCATTTGGGACTCGGAGAAGAAGAAAGGAAAGGCTTCACCACCAGGCTGGTGTGATATTTAGACGTTTGGCTGGAAGGTCATATTTTAATACTCCACACTGTAATAAAATAGAATAGTAATCTAGTTGTTTAGTTCAGTGTTTCTCGAACTCGGTCCTGAACCTCATGGTTCACGGCATTCCAACCTTCCTGCTACGCCCACCATACGTATGTCAACGTGTGTCAAAATATGTACGTTGAAAGTGGTGTTTGTGTGTTTGTCTAAACAGTTATTCAGTCTTTTTAAGGGAATCATTTCTATTAGAATAAACATATGATTCCATAGACAGTGAGCAGTGTAATTTTTGCGTAATGTTTTCTCAAGTTAGAGCTACTGTAAGTGTTACCACAACTATATTGTGTTAGTTCAGGCAACACTTGGACACAACAGCTGAGTAATCAACAACAACAAAAATGCAGTGGGACCAGTTACATAATAATAATAATTAGTTCAAACAACTAGATTTGTGTGTATTTTTTTACAGTGTGTGTTTACCTTTCTCCATCTCTCTCAATTTAATTTCATTTAACTAGGCAAGTCAATTTAAGAACAAATTCTTATTTACAATTTTTATTTTATTTCTTAATTTATTTTTAAATTTCACCTTTACGACCTGGCCAAGATAAAGCAAAGCAGTGCGACACAAACAACAACACAGAGTTACACATGGAATAAACAAAACATACAGTCAATAACACAATAGAGAAAAAGTCTATATACAGTGACGGTCTACACTGGCCGCACCTGGACAATTGTGCACTGCCCTATGGGACTCCCAATCATGGGCAGTTGTGATACATCCTGGATTTGAACCAGAGTGTCTGTTGTGACGCCTCCAGCACTGTGATGCAGCGCCTTAGAATGCAGCGCCACTCAGGAGCCCTGGGCTTTATTGTCATGGGAAACATATGTTAACATTGCCAAAGCAAGTAAAGTAGATAATAAACAAAAGTGAAATAAACAATTTAAAAAATGTACAGTGAACATTACACTCACAGAAGTTTCAAAATAATAAAGACATTTCAAATGTCATATTATGTGCAAATAGTTAAAGTACAAAAGGGAAAATAAATAAACATAAATATGGGTTGTATTTACAATGTTATCTGTTCTTCACTGGTTGCCTTTTTCTTGTGGTAACATGTCACGAATCCTGCTGATGTGATGGCACACTGTGGTATTTCACCCAGTAGATATGGGAGTTTATCAAAATTGGATCTGTGTTATTCTGAAGGAAATATGTGTCTCTAATATGGCCATACATTTGGCAGGAGGTTAGGAAGTGCAGCTCAGTATCCACCTCATTTTGTGGGCAGTGTGCACATAGCCTGTCTTCTCTTGAGAGCCAGTTCTAGTTTGCTCAGTTTTTTTGTTAATTCTTTCCAATGTGTCAAGTAATTATCTTTTTGTTTTCTCATGATTTGGTTGGGTCTAATTGTGTTGCTGTCCTGGGGCTCTGTGGGGTCTGTTTGTGTTTGTGAACAGAGCCCCAGGACCAGCTTGCTTAGGGGACTCTTCTCCAGGTTCATCTCTCTGTAGGTGATGGCTTTGTTATGGAAGGTTTGGGAATCACTTCCTTTTAGGTGGTTGTAGAATTTAACGGCTCTTTTCTGGATTTTGATAATTAGCGGGTATCGGCGTAATTCTGCTCTGCATGCATTATTTGGTGTTTTACGATGTACACGGAGGATATTTTTTGCAGAATTCTGCATGCAGACACTCAATTTGGTGTTTGTTCTATTTTGTGAATTCTTGGTTGGTGAGCGGACCCCAGACCTCACAACCATAAAGGACAATGGGTTCTATAACTGATTCAAGAATTTGTAGCCAGATCCTAATTGGTATGTCGAATTTTAAGTTCCTTTTGATGGCATAGAAGGCCCTTCTTGCCTTGTCTCTCTCTGATCTATGATACATCCCCTGTCTAAGGTTTGTTGTTCAATTATTTTTCCTTCTTATCGCATCTGATACTTTATTCCATTGATGTCTGCATATCTACAGAGAGAGAGAGAGGGAGGGCGAGAGAGAGAAGGAGAGAGATCAAGATGAGCCCTTGGCAGTGTCTCCTCTCTACTAATGCACTCTGAAATATCTGTTGTTATATACTGGTGAGTTGAGGGAAGAGGGTTCCATCAGGCTTTCTGCCAGGGTACAAGGTGTTATATACTGGTGAGATGAGGGAAGAGAGTTCCATCAGGCTTTCTGCCAGGGTACAAGGTGTTATATACTGGTGAGATGAGGGAAGAGAGTTCCATCAGGCTTTCTGCCAGGGTACAAGGTGTTATATACTGGTGAGTTGAGGGAAGAGAGTTCCATCAGGCTTTCTGCCAGGGTACAAGGTGTTATATACTGGTGAGATGAGGGAAGAGAGTTCCATCAGGCTTTCTGCCAGGGTACAAGGTGTTATATACTGGTGAGATGAGGGAAGAGAGTTCCATCAGGCTTTCTGCCAGGGTACAAGGTGTTATATACTGGTGAGATGAGGGAAGAGAGTTCCATCAGGCTTTCTGCCAGGGTACAAGGTGTTATATACTGGTGAGTTGAGGGAAGAGGGTTCCATCAGGCTTTCTGCCAGGGTACAAGGTGTTATATACTGGTGAGTTGAGGGAAGAGAGTTCCATCAGGCTTTCTGCCAGGGTACAAGGTGTTATATACTGGTGAGTTGAGGGAAGAGAGTTCCATCAGGCTTTCTGCCAGGGTACAAGGTGTTATATACTGGTGAGTTGAGGGGAGAGAGTTCCATCAGGCTTTCTGCCAGGGTACAAGGTGTTATATACTGGTGAGTTGAGGGAAGAGTGTTCAATATAGCGTCATTACTCTTGCATTTATGCGCTCTCCTCCTCTCAACTTTTCCACACGATTGTGCTTGTCCTCTGATGGAATACTTTACATCAGCTAGTCCTCTGGTGGAATACTTTATATCAGCTAGTCCTCTGGTGGAATACTTTATATCAGCTTGTCCTCTGGTGGAATACTTTATATCAGCTAGTCCTGTGATGGAATACTTTACATCAGCTAGTCCTCTGGTGGAATACTTTACATCAGCTAGTCCTCTGGTGGAATACTTTATATCAGCTTGTCCTCTGGTGGAATACTTTATATCAGCTTGTCCTCTGATGGAATACTTTATATCAGCTTGTCCTCTGATGGAATACTTTATATCAGCTTGTCCTCTGATGGAATACTTTACATCAGTTGTCCTGTGATGGAATACTTTACATCAGTTGTCCTGTGATGGAATACTTTACATCAGTTGTCCTGTGATGGAATACTTTACATCAGCTTGTCCTGTGATGGAATACTTTACATCAGTTGTCCTGTGATGGAATTCTTTACATCAGCTTGTCCTGTAATGGAATACTTTACATCAGTTGTCCTGTGATGGAATACTTTACATCAGTTGTCCTGTGATGGAATTCTTTACATCAGCTTGTCCTGTAATGGAATACTTTACATCAGTTGTCCTGTGATGGAATACTTTACATCAGTTGTCATGTGATGGAATACTTTATATCAGCTTGTCCTGTGATGGAATACTTTACATCAGTTGTCCTGTGATGGAATACTTGATAGAGCAGTAGCAGAGAAAGAAATGGGTAGTGGAGACAGACAGACAGGTTCAATAGTCCAGGTGGCATTTAACAAAAGTCTCTAGGAGCTCTGCAGCGTCTCTCTCTCTCTCACCGTCACCGGAGCTATAGGATATTTATGAATTGATCTGGCAGTGGGCTGTCAGTCAGACAAAGTGCTAGCTGCACTTTGCCAAAGGCGCTAATCCATTCCAAAAGATTCAGATGTTGACTGCTTCATCTTAATGTTCTGATACTGCTTATTGACCTTTTCCTTCAGCATTTATTTCCCCTCGTCGTCGTTCCAGGATTACAGCCCAACCGCACGTCCATTTAAGAGGCAGACTGCGTCTCAAATGGCCCTCTATTCCCTATATAGTACAGTCGTTTTGAGCAGGGCCCATAGGGAATATGTTTATTTGGGACTCACCCAGGGCCTGTCTAAAGTCATTACTATCTTCTCGCCACTTTGTTTCCATCTGGAGAGAAAGACTTTAACATAGAACATATTGGGTCTCTATTGGGTGAAGGGTAAGAGGGGCTTTGAATGTCAGTTATCATCACAGACCAGAGAAGAGAATACAAACCACACTCTGGAGTGGCAGTTAAACTCTCTGTTTTCCTTTCTCCCTAAAAAACGTTTTATTTATGGTTTGTGGTTTTCTGAGAAAAGCATTTAGGAAATGGTTAAAATCTAAACATGAAAACATGTTAACAATATTTCTCCACTGTAGTCACACTGAGTATAATGTTACCATGTGGTGGTGATGAGGTGTTGTTTAGTCAAGTGGAGGTTCCTCCTCCTGTATATAATGTTACCATGTGGTGGTGATGAGCTGTTATTTAGTCAAGTGGAGGTTCCCTCCTCCTGTGTATAATGTTACTATGTAGTGGTGATGAGGTGTTATTTAGTCAAGTGGAGGTTCCTCCTCCTGTGTATAATGTTACCATGTGGTGGTGATGAGGTGTTATTTAGTCAAGTGGAGGTTCCTCCTCCTGTGTATAATGTTACTATGTAGTGGTGATGAGGTGTTATTTAGTCAAGTGGAGGTTCCTCCTGTGTATAATGTTACCATGTGGTGGTGATGAGGTGTTGTTTAGTCAAGTGGAGGTTCCTCCTCCTGTATATAATGTTACCATGTGGTGGTGATGAGGTGTTATTTAGTCAAGTGGAGGTTCCTCCTCCTGTATATAATGTTACCATGTAGTGGTGATGAGGTGTTATTTAGTCAAGTGGAGGGTCCCTCCTCCTGTGTATAATGTTACCATGTGGTGGTGATGAGGTGTTATTTAGTCAAGTGGAGGTTCCTCCTCCTGTGTATAATGTTACTATGTAGTGGTGATGAGGTGTTATTTAGTCAAGTGGAGGTTCCTCCTGTGTATAATGTTACCATGTGGTGGTGATGAGGTGTTATTTAGTCAAGTGGAGGTTCCTCCTCCTGTGTATAATGTTACCATGTAGTGGTGATGAGGTGTTATTTAGTCAAGTGGAGGTTCCTCCTCCTGTGTATAATGTTACCATGTAGTGGTGATGAGGTGTTATTTAGTCAAGTGGAGGTTCCTCCTCCTGTGTATAATGTTACTATGTAGTGGTGATGAGGTGTTATTTAGTCAAGTGGAGGTTCCTCCTGTGTATAATGTTACTATGTAGTGGTGATGAGGTGTTATTTAGTCAATAGGAGGTTCCCTCCTCCTGTGTATAATGTTACCATGTAGTGGTGATGAGGTGTTATTTAGTCAAGTGGAGGTTCCTCCTCCTGTATATAATGTTACCATGTAGTGGTGATGAGGTGTTATTTAGTCAAGTGGAGGGTCCCTCCTCCTGTGTATAATGTTACTATGTAGTGGTGATGAGGTGTTATTTAGTCAAGTGGAGGTTCATCCTCCTGTATATAATGTTACCATGTGGTGGTGATGAGGTGTTATTTAGTCAAGTGGAGGTTCCTCCTCCTGTGTATAATGTTACTATGTAGTGGTGATGAGGTGTTATTTAGTCAAGTGGAGGTTCCTCCTCCTAAGGGAAGTGTAGGGTTCATTCCAACCCCAGTGAGTTGTGTGGCCATATAATTTCCCCAGCTACTATCTGGTAGATGCTTCCTGTTTGATGAGGTGGTTTCTGTTAATATCTCTGTGATTCTAACCATGATGTTAATATCTCTGTGATTCTAACCATGATGTTAATGTCTCTGTGATTCTAACCATGGTGTTAATATCTCTGTGATTCTAACCATGATGTTAATATCTCTGTGATTCTAACCATGATGTTACCATCTCTGTGATTCTAACCATGATGTTAATATCTCTGTGATTCTAACCATGATGTTAATATCTCTGTGATTCTAACCATGATGTTAATGTATCTGTGATTCTTACCATGATGTTAATATCTCTGTGATTCTAACCATGATGTTAATATCTCTGTGATTCTAACCATGATGTTAATATCTCTGTGATTCTAACCATGATGTTAATGTCTCTGTGATTCTAACCATGATGTTAATATCTCTGTGATTCTAACCATGATGTTAATGTCTCTGTGATTCTAACCATGATGTTAATATCTCTGTGATTCTAACCATGATGTTAATATCTCTGTGATTCTAACCATGATGTTAATATCTCTGTGATTCTAACCATGATGTTAATATCTCTGTGATTCTAACCATGATGTTACCATCTCTGTGATTCTAACCATGATGTTAATATCTCTGTGATTCTAACCATGATGTTAATATCTCTGTGATTCTAACCATGATGATAATATCTCTGTGATTCTAACCATGATGTTAATATCTCTGTGATTCTAACCATGATGTTAATATCTCTGTGATTCTAACCATGATGTTACCATCTCTGTGATTCTAACCATGATGTTAATATCTCTGTGATTCTAACCATGATGTTAATGTCTCTGTGATTCTAACCATGATGTTAATATCTCTGTGATTCTAACCATGATGTTAATGTCTCTGTGATTCTAACCATGATGTTAAAATCTCTGTGATTCTAACCATGATGTTAATATCTCTGTGATTCTAACCATGATGTTAATATCTCTGTGATTCTAACCATGATGTTAATGTCTCTGTGATTCTAACCATGATGTTAATATCTCTGTGATTCTAACCATGATGTTAATGTCTCTGTGATTCTAACCATGATGTTAATATCTCTGTGATTCTAACCATGATGTTAATATCTCTGTGATTCTAACCATGATGTTAATATCTCTGTGATTCTAACCATGACGTTAATATCTCTGTGATTCTAACCATGATGTTACCATCTCTGTGATTCTAACCATGATGTTAATGTCTCTGTGAGTCTAACCATGACGTTAATATCTCTGTGATTCTAACCATGATGTTACCATCTCTGTGATTCTAACCATGATGTTAATGTCTCTGTGAGTCTAACCATGATGTTAATATCTCTGTGATTCTGATTTAAAGTGTTTTTGAAACCCCCTTTTGTTTTTGTCAAAACTCCTCGACAAAATCAGAACTGAAAAACCTTCTGGGTCCATTGACAATGTGAGTTTGATTAATTCCACCCCCGCTCTCTCTGTCTCTCTGTTCCCTTCTCAACTCATGTGCTCAGCCCAGTCAATCTGTTCAATCTTTCAAAAACTAATTGATTAATTTGTCATAATTCCTGTTTTTTTGCATCAGATCCTCCAATTATATATGCAGATAAATACTCTAATCTTCATCGCAAATTGGTTTAAAGATTGAGCCAACTAATTGAATACAGGCATTAATTGATTGAGACATCAGAAAACAATGCCCTGATCATTTTTGCTGCAGTGTGTTAAAGGCTAGTGCAGACAGATAAGAAGGGATATATTATAGACTAATGCAGACTGATAGGAAGGGATATATTATAGACTAATGCAGACAGATAGGAAGTGATATATTATAGACGAATGCAGACAGATAGGAAGGGATATATTATAGACTAATGCAGACAGATAGGAAGTGATATATTATAGACTAATGCAGACAGATAGGAAGGGATATATTATAGACTAATGCAGACAGATAGGAAGGGATATATTATAGACTAATGCAGACAGATAGGAAGGGATATATTATAGACTAGTGCAGACAGATAGGAAGGGATATATTATAGACTAATGCAGACAGATAGGAAGGGATATATTATAGACTAGTGCAGACAGATAGGAAGGGATATATTATAGACTAATGCAGACAGACAGGAAGTGATATATTATAGACGAATGCAGACAGACAGGAAGGGATATATTATAGACTAATGCAGACAGATAGGAAGTGATATATTATAGACTCATGCAGACAGATAGGAAGGGATATATTATAGACTAATGCAGACAGATAGGAAGGGATATATTATAGACGAATGCAGACAGACAGGAAGTGATATATTATAGACTAATGCAGACAGACAGGAAGTGATATATTATAGACTCATGCAGACAGATAGGAAGTGATATATTATAGACTCATGCAGACAGATAGGAAGGGATATATTATAGACTAATGCAGACAGATAGGAAGGGATATATTATAGACTAATGCAGACAGATAGGAAGGGATATATTATAGACTAATGCAGACAGATAGGAAGGGATATATTATAGACTAATGCAGACAGATAGGAAGGGTTATATTATAGACTAATGTAGACAGATAGGAAGGGATATATTATAGACTAATGCAGACAGATAGGAAGGGCTATATTATAGACTAATGCAGACAGATAGGAAGGGCTATATTATAGACTAATGCAGACAGATAGGAAGGGATATATTATAGACTAATGCAGACAGATAGGAAGGGTTATATTATAGACTAATGCAGACAGATAGGAAGGGATATTTCTGATATCTGGAAGTGGATCATTACTGTGTTGTACGCATCAGAGAGAGTATTTGTGGAAGGTTATTTGTGAGTCAGTTATGTGCTTGGCCATCTCAATACTGCTCTATGTCTGCGTCCCAAATCGAACACTATTTTCCACATAGTGCACTACTTTCGACCAGGGTTCCATTTGGGTTGCCAGGGTTCGATTTGGTACGCTGCTTGTCTGTCAATCATACAGCTTGTTCTCTTCTGTAGTCTGGGACAGCTGACATTTCACAGCATCCCTTCTGTCTTATTCTCTACCTCCATGTGGTTTCAGTGTGTGTGTGTGTGTGTGTGTGTGTGTGTGTGTGTGTGTGTGTGTGTGTGTGGGGGGGGGGGGGGGGGGGGGGAGGACCAGAAGTCCCCACAAGAATAGCAAACAAACTAAAAGTTGACTAACTGGGGACATTGCTATTTCTAGGGGGTTTAGTGTTAAGGTTAGAATTGGTGTTATGGTTACAATTACGTTAGGGGTTAGGTTTAGGGTTAGGAGCTAGGTTTAGGGTTAGGGTTAGGGTTAGGAGCTAGGTTTAGGGTTAAGGGTCAGGTTTAGGGGTAAGGGTTAGAGTTAGGAGCTAGGGTTAGGTTTAGGGTTAGAGTTAGGAGCTAGGGTTAGGTTTAGGGTTAAGGGTTAGGTTTAGGGTTAAGGGTTAGAGTTAGGAGCTAGGGTTAGGTTTAGGGTTAAGGGTTAGAGTTAGGGTTAAGGGTTAGAGTTAGGAGCTAGGGTTAGGTTTAGGGTTAAGGGTTAGGGTTAAGGGTTAGGGTTAGGAGCTAGGTTTAGGGTTAAGGGTTAGAGTTAGGGTTAAGGGTTAGAGTTAGCAGCTAGGGTTAGGTTAAGGGTTAGAGTTAGGAGCTAGGGTGAGGTTAAGGGTTAAGGGTTAGAGTTAGGAGCTAGGGTTAGGTTAAGGGTTAGAGTTAGGAGCTAGGGTTAGGTTTAGGGTTAAGGGTTAGAGTTAGGAGCTAGGGTTAGGTTTAGGGTTAAGGGTTAGAGTTAGGAGCTAGGGTTAGGTTAAGGGTTAGAGTTAGGAGCTAGAGTTAGGTTTAGGGTTAGGGTTAGGAGCTAGGGTTAGGTTTAGGGTTCGGGTTAGGAGCTAGGGTTAGGTTTAGGGTTAGGAGCTAGGGTTAGGTTAAGGGTTAAGGGTTAGAGTTAGGAGCTAGGGTTAGGTTTAGGGTTAAGGGTTAGCGTGAGGAGCTAGGGTTAGGTTAAGGGTTAGAGTTAGGATCTAGGGTTAGGTTTAGGGTTAAGGGTTGGGGAAAATAGGATTTTGAATGGCACTGCATTGTGTGTCCCCACAAGGTAAGCTATACAAGACTCTGTCTGCGTGTGTGATTGTGTGTGTGTGTGTGTGTGTGTGTGTGTGTGTGTGTGTGTGTGTGTGTGTGTGTGTGTGTGTGTGTGTGTGTGTGTGTGTGTGTGTGTGTGTGTGTGTGTGTGTGTGTGTGTGTGTGTGGGGGGGGTGTGCGCGGCACGGAACAATCTAGTATTGGCTCTCCTCTCTCACTGTTTGAAAAAGTAACTGTACAGCATCCCCACATGATGAAACACTACAGGCTATGTTACTATATTCTATTCATAAGCAATACGGCACCTCGGGGATTTCTGGTATATGGCCAAAATAGCACGGCTAAGGGCTGTTCTTAGCCACGACGCAGTGAGGAGTGCCTAGATAAAGCCCTTAACAGTGGTATTATTGCCATATACTTTACCACAAACCCCCTAGGTGCCTTATTGCTATTATAAACTGGTTACTATACATGATAGAGGAATACTTTAGTGTGTCGTATAGTATTCTACAGTATACTACAGTTTACTATATAATTATATAATAAGTACTGTAGTATTCTATAGTATACTACAGTTTACTATATCATTCTAGAATAAGTACTGTAGTATTCTATAGTATACTACATTTTACTACATCATTGTATAGTAAGTACTGTAGTATTCCATAGTAAATTGTAGTATTTTTTTATGTTGGTCATTAAGGTTGATTAAGATGTACTGAGAATATCTGCTATCGGCTTCAAGGCATTAAAAGACACCATGTGGGACAAACGAGCTGCAGTGTGTGTGTGTGTGTGTGTGTGTGTGTGTGTGTGTGTGTGTGTGTGTGTGTGTGTGTGTGTGTGTGTGTGATGGTACTTGATTTAAGAGACTAGCTCTATCTCCGTAATTAATAGAAGCCCTCAGGCTACCGCTGTATCCAAACGGGGAGAGTCAGGCAGCACACCAATACCAACGCACTGTAACATGAACAAATAGCACCCTATTCCCTTTATAGTGCACTACTTTTAACCAAGACCAAGAGGGGCCCTATAGAGGAATTAGGGAGCCATTTGGGAGACATACACACTTCATGGTGGACAAAAATAAACATGAATTTGATACAACCCCTTTTAAAAAAAATACTTATCGAGCCATTGATCAGCAAGAGATGGTTTACAGAAGGGACTGAGTCATTTGATCCACACAGTTCATGGAGGACAAAAAAAATATGAATTTGATCAAATCCCTTTAAAAAACAAAATTACACATCAAGCCATAAATTACGTATCTTCAGTTGTGTCGGTTACTTTCCAAATGGAAAGTAGAATGCCGTTGAAAGGAAATGGTGGAAGCAGTGTTGAGGAAGATACTCTGAAAATACAGTTTACCAAGCGACCAATTACTTCTCACTGGGACAAGTTCAGCTACACTAAAGAAACTTTGAAGAAAATCATTACCTAAAAAGTAACTTAGAAAAAGAGGCTTACTAACATCCAAACTACTGTGTGATAAACAATCATATCTAAATCTGACATGTCATAGATTATATAGACTGCAAGAATAGATCCTTCTGGAGTCAGATGTTAACACAATGTGTAATTTAGCTGATTAAACACAAAAAACTATGTTTTCAGTGAGAATTAGGCTGTTCTGAAGCTGAATCTTTTTATCAATTCTTGCCTACTTCACCCACATTTATTTTCTCCAAAGTAACTAACCAGTGAAAACACCACCTAGATTAGTATTTAGTTGAACTATCACCAAGCTACAGCAAAATGTAGTTAAATTACTAGTTGAATTACCACCAAGCTACAGCAAAATGTAGTTAAATTACTAGTTGAACTACCACCAAGCTACAGCAAAATGTAGTTAAATTACTAGCTGAATTACCACCAAGCTACAGCAAAATGTAGTTAAATTACTAGCTGAATTACCACCAAGCTACAGCAAAATGTAGTTAAATTACTAGCTGAACTACCACCAAGCTACAGCAAAATGTAGTTAAATTACTAGCTGAACTACCACCAAGCTACAGCAAAATGTAGTTCAATTACTAGTTGAACTACCACCAAGCTACAGCAAAATGTAGTTAAATTACTAGTTGAACTACCACCAAGCTACAGCAAAATGTAGTTAAATTACTAGTTGAACTACCACCAAGCTACAGCAAAATGTAGTTAAATTACTAGTTGAACTACCACCAAGCTACAGCAAAATGTAGTTAAATTACTAGTTGACCTGTTAGGGCTAGGGGGCAGTATTGACACGGCTGGATAAAAAACATACCCGATTTAATCTGGTTACCACTCCTACCCAGTAACTAGAATATGCATATACTTATTACATATGGATAGAAAACACCCTACATTTTCTAAAACTGTTTGAATGGTGTCTGTGAGTATAACATAACTCAAATGGCAGGTCAAAACCTGAGAGATTCCTTTACAGGAAGTGGCCTGTCTGACCATTTGTTGAACTTCTTTTCCATCTCTATCATTTACTAAGGATCTCTGCTCTAACGTGACACTTCCCATGTCGTCCATAGGCGCTCAGAGCCCGGGAAAAAACAGAATGTCGTCATTCCAGCCCCAGGCTGAAACACATTATCGCCTTTCTCAAGTGGCCGATCAAGGGACACTGGGCTTATGCGCGTGACCCGACCGCCCCCGCCTTTGGGATTTTTTCCTCTGTTTGCCGAAAAGGAGATTCCCTGTCGGAATATTATCGCTTTTCTACGAGAAAAATGGCGTAAAAATTGAATTTAAACAGTGGTTGACATGCTTCGAAGTACGGTAATGGAATATTTAGAATTTTATTGTCACAAATTGCGCCATGCGCGCGACACTTCTTTACTATTTCGGATAGTGTCTGGAACGCACGAACAAAACGCCGCTATTCGGATATAACGATGGATTATTTTGGACCAAACCAACATTTGTTATTGAAGTAGCAGTCCTGGGTGTGCATTCTGATGAAGACAACAAAAGGTAATCAAACTTTTATAATAGTAAATATGATTATGGTGAGTGCTAAACTTGCCGGGTGTCTAAATAGCGAGCCCGTGATGCCTGGGCTATGTACTTAGAATATTGCAAAATGTGCTTTCACCAAAAAGCTATTTTAAAATCGGACATATCGAGTGCATAGAGGAGGTCTGTATCTATAATTCTTAAAATAATTGTTATGCTTTTTGTGAACGTTTATCGTGAGTAATTTAGTAAAATGTTAGCGAATTCCCCGGAAGTTTGCGGGGATATGCTAGTTCTGAACGTCACATGCTAATGTAAAAAGCTGGTTTTTGATATAAATATGAACTTGATTGAACAAAACATGCATGTATTGTATAACATAATGTCCTAGGGTTGTCATCTGATGAAGATCATCAAAGGTGAGTGCTGCATTTAGCTGTCTTCTGGGTTTTGGTGACATTATATGCTGGCTTGAAAAATGGGTGTCTGATTATTTCTGGCTTGGTACTCTGCTGACATAATCTAATGTTTTGCTTTCGTTGTAAAGCCTTTTTGAAATCGGACAGTGTGGTTAGATTAACGAGAGTCTTGTCTTTAAATAGCTGTAAAATAGTCATATGTTTGAGAAATTGAAGTAATAGGATTTTTAAGGTTTTGAAAATCGCGCCACAGGCTGCAAGTGGCTGTTACGTAGGTGGGACGAATTCGTCCCGCCTAGCCCAGAGAGGTTGAACTACCACC
This sequence comes from Salmo salar, assembly GCF_965601325.2. Lineage (NCBI taxonomy): Eukaryota > Metazoa > Chordata > Actinopteri > Salmoniformes > Salmonidae > Salmo > Salmo salar. Next base: position 32,252,967 of record NC_138307.1, on the reverse strand, counting down.
AAGCTACAGCAAAATGTAGTTAAATTACTAGTTGAATTACACCTAGGTCACTGCTCCCCAACACTGGGTAAACATCACAAAGAGGCCGATCCACAAGAGACTGTTTATAGAAGGGACTGAGTCATTTATTCCACAAGAGACTGTTTATAGAAGGGACTGAGTCATTTATTCCACAAGAGACTGTTTATAGAAGGGTCTGAGTCATTTATTCCACAAGAGACTGTTTATAGAAGGGATTGAGTCATTTGGTCCACAAGAGACTGTTTATAGAAGGGACTGAGTCATGTGGTCCATAAGAGACTATAGAAGGGACTGAGTGATTTGTTCCACAAGAGACTGTTTATAGAAGGGACTGAGTCATTTGTTCCACAAGAGACTATAGAAGGGACTGAGTCATTTATTCCACAAGAGACTGTTTATAGAAGAGACTGAGTGATTTGTTCCACAAGAGACTATAGAAGGGACTGAGTGATTTGTTCCACAAGAGACTGATTATAGAAGGGACTGAGTCATTTGTTCCACAAGAGACTGTGTATAGAAGGGACTGAGTGATTTGTTCCACAAGAGACTATAGAAGGGACTGAGTAATTTGTTCCACAAGAGACTGTTTATAGAAGGGACTGAGTCATTTATTCCACAAGAGACTATAGAAGGGACTGGGTCATTTGTTCCACAAGAGACTATAGAAGGGACTGAGTGATTTGTTCCACAAGAGACTGTTTATAGAAGGGACTGAGTCATTTGTTCCACAAGAGACTATAAAAGGGACTGAGTCATTTATTCCACAAGAGACTGTTTATAGAAGAGACTGAGTCATTTGTTCCACAAGAGACTATAGAAGGGACTGAGTGATTTGTTCCACAAGAGACTGTTTATAGAAGGGACTGAGTCATTTGTTCCACAAGAGACTATAGAAGGGACTGAGTGATTTGTTCCACAAGAGACTGTGTATAGAAGGGACTGAGTGATTTGTTCCACAAGAGACTATAGAAGGGACTGAGTAATTTGTTCCACAAGAGACTGTTTATAGAAGGGACTGAGTCATTTATTCCACAAGAGACTATAGAAGGGACTGAGTCATTTGTTCCACAAGAGACTATAGAAGCGACTGAGTGATTTGTTCCACAAGAGACTGTTTATAGAAGGGACTGAGTCATTTGTTCCACAAGAGACTATAGAAGGGACTGAGTCATTTATTCCACAAGAGACTGTTTATAGAAGAGACTGAGTCATTTGTTCCACAAGGGACTATAGAAGAGACAGTCATTTGTTCCACAAGAGACTATAGAAGGTACTGAGTCATTTATTCCACAAGAGACTATAGAAGGGACTGAGTCATTTGGTCCACAAGAGACTATAGAGGGGACTGAGTCATTTGATCCACAAGAGACTATAGAAGGGACTGAGTCATTTTGTCCCCAAGAGACTGTTTATAGAAGGGACTGAGTCATTTGGATGGAGACTTTGTTGAGTTCGAGCTGGATTTTACAGGTCCAGTATTTAGGAATGTTTTAAGGTCCAGTGTGTGATTTTTATGCCAATAGTTTACTAATCTAACCTTCATAAAGGGCCAATCTGTAATATTTATTTATCTCCCTTGGTTTGTTCTACAGCCAAACACCACAGTGAACCATTGGAAAGACCTAGCTAGTCAGATAGTCCCATAGTACAGGCTTCATTTCCCTCACAGATTGACACTATACTGATGACAAACAACAGCTAATCTAATACACTGGTGTGATGTGGAATTCTAACCCGTTTACGCTACAGACTTCTGAATTGTACTATTTTGGATTTGTCTGTTTCCTCTGCAGGTATGTGTGATTAACGAGGTGCTGAGCTAGAGCGATGTTTGTGAGACAAGGTCGGTTCCAGAAAAAAAAACGTCTGTAGAATTCGACTAGTTTGAGCTACAAACTACTCAAAGCTATCTATGAAAATATGACACTCTCACAAGCACGCACGTGTAACAAGCTACACAAGGGTTATTAGAAGGATCTTCCTTTCCTGTGGCGGTCCTCATGAGGCTGGTAACTCTAATGAACTTCTCCTCTGCAGCAGAGGTAACTCTGGGTCTTCCTTTCCTGTGGCGGTCCTCATGAGAGCCAGTTTCATCATTGCGCTTGATGGTTTTTGCGACTGCACTTCTTGAAATGTTCCATATTGACTGACCTTCATGTCTTAAAGTAATAATGGACTGTTGTTTCTCTTTGCTTATTTGAGCTGTTCTTGCCATAATATGGACTTGGTCTTTTACCAAATAGGGCTATTACATTTACATTTACATTTAAGTCATTTAGCAGACGCTCTTATCCAGAGCGACTTACAAATTGGTGCATTCACCTTATGATATCCAGTGGAACAACCACTTTACAATAATGCATCTAAATCTTTTAAGGGGGGGGGGGGGGGGGGTTAGAAGGATTACTTTATCCTATCCCAGGTATTCCTTAAAGAGGTGGGGTTTCAGGTGTCTCCGGAAGGTGGTGATTGACTCCGCTGTCCTGGCGTCGTGAGGGAGCTTGTTCCACCATTGGGGTGCCAGAGCAGCGAACAGTTTTGACTGGGCTGAGCGGGAACTGTGCTTCCTCAGAGGTAGGGGGGCCAGCAGGCCTGAGGTGGATGAACGTAGTGCCCTTGTTTGGGTGTAGGGCCTGATCAGAGCCTGAAGGTATGGAGGTGCCGTTCCCCTCACAGCTCCGTAGGCAAGCACCATGGTCTTATAGCGGATGCGAGCTTCAACTGGAAGCCAGTGGAGAGAGCGGAGGAGCGGGGTGACGTGAGAGAACTTGGGAAGGTTGAACACCAGACGGGCTGCGGTGTTCTGGATGAGTTGTAGGGGTTTAATGGCACAGGCAGGGAGCCCAGCCAACAGCGAGTTGCAGTAATCCAGACGGGAGATGACAAGTGCCTGGATTAGGACCTGCGCCGCTTCCTGTGTGAGGCAGGGTCGTACTCTGCGAATGT
>NC_138307.1:32240000-32245000 GCF_965601325.2 Salmo salar | reverse complement strand
CACACACACACACACACACACACACACACACACACACACAAACAAACACAAAATGTCAAAAGCCATGAAAAACGAGCAAACGTATTAAAATGGAAAGAAAACTAACTATGATGACAAGCGTAGAAGTGTGAGGTTGTCGGCGTCAGTCTGTCTGGTTCGCATCCCAAATGGCACCCTATTCTCTATTTAGGGCACTACTGTTTCCCATAGGGATCTGGTTAAAAGTAGTGCACTAGATAGGGAATAGGGTGCCATTTGGGGTGCAATCGTAGGTCTCTGTTCCCTTCCCTCTCTTAAAGCTCCTCTATACTGCTTCAAGGTGCTGTTCATTAAAATGATAAGGCTCGAGTTGCTGAGCTACATTAATGGGGTTGGTGGGTGGTGTGTGTGTTTGTCAGACTGTGTGTGTGTGTGTGTGTTTGTCAGAGTGTGTGTGTGTGTGTGTGTGTGTGTGTGTGTGTGTGTGTGTGTGTGTGTGTGTGTGTGTGTGTGTGTGTGTGTGTGAGTGTGAGTGTGTGTGTGTGTGTGTGGCGACAGTAAAGCATTGTGTCAGACTGAGGTGTCAGGGTGGTTGCTGAGCTGAGATCAGAACCTACGGCGCCGTAGCCGTTTCATTATGTGTTGTGGTTCTGGTGTGGAGAATGTCAGACATGTCAGACCAGTCTGTGTATTTACCAACTAAAAAATATAAATACTGTTAAGAAATGAACACAAAAGTTGTTTGCTTTTTTTTCCTCTCCCACCTCAGCCACCCACCCACAACTCTCACACATAGGAAGACAACCTAGCTGTCTCACCGCCAGAGAACTGATAGAATACACAAGAGAGAGAGAGAGATAGAGAGAGAGAGACAGAGAGACAGACAGAGAGATAACAGATTAATGAGAGAGAGAGAGAGATAACAGATTAATGAGAGAGATAACAGATTAATGAGAGAGAGATAACAGATTAATGAGAGAGAGAGAGCTAGAGAGAGAGAGAGAGAGAGCGATAACAGATTAATGAGAGCGACATAACAGATTAATGAGAGAGAGAGAGAGACAGACAGACAGACAGAGAGAGAGAGAGAGAGAGAGAGAGAGAGAGAGAGATTAAGGACAGATTAATGAGAGAGAGAGAGAGAGAGAGAGAGAGAGATAACAGATTAATGAGAGAGAGAGATAACAGATTAATGAGAGAGAGATAACAGATTCATGAGAGAGAGAGAGCTAGAGAGAGAGAGAGAGAGAGATAACAGATTCATTAGAGAGAGGGAGAGAGATTAAGGACAGATTAATGAGAGAGAGGTCCCATACAGATGACTGGAGAATAATAACCAAGACAATACGTGAATAGGTGAATATGAGACAGTGTAGTGAATAGGTGAATATGAGACAGTGAAGTGAATAGGTGAATATGAGACAGTGTAGTGAATAGGTGAATATGAGACAGTGAAGTGAATAGGTGAATATGAGACAGTGAAGTGAATAGGTGAATATGAGACAGTGTAGTGAATAGGTGAATATGAGACAGTGAAGTGAATAGGTGAATATGAGACAGTGAAGTGAATAGGGGAATATGAGACAGTGTAGTGAATAGGTGAATATGAGACAGTGAAGTGAATAGGGGAATATGAGACAGTGTAGTGAATAGGTGAATATGAGACAGTGAAGTGAATAGGTGAATATGAGACAGTGTAGTGAATAGGTGAATATGAGACAGTGTAGTGAATAGGTGAATATGAGACAGTGAAGTGAATAGGTGAATATGAGACAGTGAAGTGAATAGGTGAATATGAGACAGTGTAGTGAATAGGTGAATATGAGACAGTGAAGTGAATAGGGGAATATGAGACAGTGTAGTGAATAGGTGAATATGAGACAGTGAAGTGAATAGGTGAATATGAGACAGTGTAGTGAATAGGGGAATATGAGACAGTGTAGTGAATAGGTGAATATGAGACAGTGTAGTGAATAGGTGAATATGAGACAGTGTAGTGAATAGGTGAATATGAGGCAGTGAAGTGAATAGGTGAATATGAGACAGTGTAGTGAATAGATGAATATGAGACAGTGTAGTGAATAGGTGAATATGAGACAGTGTATCTTCATATGAGATCTAGAAATAGAGATGTGTTTTGTCCTATGCTGCTGTGTTGGTGAAAGACGACAGTTTAGCACCCTGGACAACAGCATTTAGATGAAGTCCCAGTGGTTCCCCTGCTTCCTACATAGTAACACAAACCCTGAACTTTAACTCAACGTGTGATTTAAATTCTACTTGTAAATGTTAAACACATTTCAGTGTAAATGAGTTTGTGATGTTTGTGTTTCTCCTCAACGGTGTGAGCGAAGCGATAATGCGTATTGAACAGACAGAAAGAACACATAGCACCTTTTTCCTTTGTTGGTCCTTTATATAAAACACACAATCTGATTCTGGACCAGTGCTTTTTCAGGAGCCACAAGCTGAACAGGAACAATAGAAGCGTGTATTTAACTGTATCCAAAAATAACACCCTTATTCCCTATATAGTGCACTACTTTTTGAGCAAGGTTCTATAGGGCCCTGGTAAAAAAAGTAGTGCACTATATAGGGAATAGGGTTCCATTTGGAACACACAGTATTATTCTGTATATAATCGCCATGGTAACAACTCCACATAATGGCAGTTTTTTTGTATTTTGGAAAAATAACAATAAATATAAACTAACAGTGTAAGAAGAACAGGAAATGGTTTAAAAAAATAAAATGAGCTGTCCTCCAGAAAGATAACGCTTTCAATAGTAAAAATAGTCCCAACGGTTGTTGAATGTGGTCGTTGTAGTTTTGTTTGTTTTGTTTTGTAGTCTAAATGTGCTGACACATCAAGATGGACCGTTTTGTGTTGTAATAAATATGAAGCGTTGTGATGTCAGGTTGGAAAGAGAGGAGAACACGTCTGAAAGCAGCGTGAAGCCCATCCTGCAAGGACGCAAAAGTAGAGAGGAGAACACACAGACGAAAAACAAAACAAAACCCAAGGTTGAGTCCTAAATGGAACCCTATAACCTATGTAGTGCACTAGTTTTGACCAGAGCCCTATGAGTGTCCCTATGGGCCCTGGTCAAAACTAGTGCACTCCACAGGAAACAGGGTGCTATTCGGGATACATCCCCAAACTGAATTAAACTCATAGAGTTCGACAAGCTACTAAGGCGAGGTTGTCAAATACAATATAAAGCCCATGTATATTGCAACAACACGATATATTCATTTAATAAAATACACAATATAGCTCTTGTACATGTAACAATTTGGCTCAAATGCACAGAAATTGCAGATAAAAATCAACAAAAATAAGTCAATCTTTTTTGTTGTTGTTGATGTTAAAACACATTAAATTGGATACATTGTTGCACATCTAATGATATTGTGTAATAGTGGTAATGTGAAGGGACTCCGGGTTTTTTCTTTGAAACAGTCGCAGTGACCAGTGTCCTTTAGCGTCGTTTTGAATAAATATGCCAACTGTCAACTTCACCTCCACTTCAGGACACCTTTTCTTTCAGATTTTTTCTTCATTTTTTTATTTTTTTATTTTTTACAAAATGTATAAATATTTTTTGGGGGGGAATATGGACACTATACATAAGTTGATAGTACATATATTAATCTGTATGTTTTCTATAGATATATCTTTTCACAGTTGAAGGAGAAAGAATATCCCTTTGTAAAGGAATGTGAAAGCTGAAGAACGGGAGGCTCAGACAGGTAGACTCACTATACAGGAACAGGAAGCTGATGGCACAGTTTGATGAGGTGCTTACATCTCATGTGTGTACACAGTGTGTGTGTGTGTGTGTGTGTGTGTGTGTGTGTGTGTGTGTGTGTGTGTGTGTGTCTGTTTGTGTGTGTGTGTGTGTGTGTGTGTGTGTGTGTGTGTGTGTGTGTGTGTGTGTGTGTGTGTGTGTGTGGGGGTGTGGGTGTGGGTGTGTGTGTGTGTCTCTGTTTGGGTGTGTGTACAGTGTGTGTGTGTGTGTGTGTGTATGTGTGTATGTGTGTGTGTGTGTGTGTGTGTGTGGGTGTGGGTGTGGGTGTGTGTGTGTGTCTCTGTTTGGGTGTGTGTACAGTGTGTGTGTGTGTGTGTGTGTGTGTGTATGTGTGTATGTGTGTGTGTGTGTGTGTGTGTGTGTTAGACTTCCCCAGTCTGGAATGTTCATTGTGTATAATGATATAGAAGGACATGGTTGCACAGCTTCCACAGGTGACTATAAAGAACAGGATTAGGACAGGTGAGATATGCTGACCCATTTTAACCCCCCCCCATCCCCCCCCCCCCCCCCCCCCCCCCATTACCCCTGAATGACCAACCTGTTTAAGATAAGGTTATCCTTTTACACTTTTAAACATCAATATTACAAAGTTTAGAGAAGTGTTTTGTCTCTCTCTCCGCGGGTCGTCGGTCAGAACCAAACAAAAGTTCAGGTCGGGAACCAACTCTGTCTGCTCTTCCGGGTCCCTGACTCTCAGGACTTGTCCTCCGATTGTCATGATAGACCATTATAATAATCCTCCCAGAAGCCAATGGCTGCGTTCACACTTCACGTAAGCAACACACACACACAGACAGATGTGTAAGCTTGTTCTGGCAAAGGAAAGAGCATGAACACACATTAACAATGAACTGGTGGCCACTTGGATTAAAAGCTTGCAGGGAGCCAGACAGAAAGTGCCCTGCATTCTGTCATTCCCAAAGAATCCCAAAAAGAGTCAAAGAAGTTCAACAGAATTCAGCTGTCCATGTTTCAGTCCATTTGAATTCAGCTGTCCATGTTTCAGTCCATCTGAATTCAGCTGTCCATGTTTCAGTCCTTCTGAATTCAGCTGTCCATGTTTCAGTCCTTCTGAATTCAGCTGTTCATGTTTCAGTCCTTCTGAATTCAGCTGTCCATGTTTCAGTCCTTCTGAATTCAGCTGTCCATGTTTCAGTCCTTCTGAATTCAGCTGTCCATGTTTCAGTCCTTGTGAATTCAGCTGTT
>NC_138307.1:32202500-32235000 GCF_965601325.2 Salmo salar | reverse complement strand
ATCCTTCTCCAACTGGCTCAGTTACCAAGTTACCATCTCCAACTAGCTCAGTTACCAAGTTACCATCTCCAACTAGCTCAGTTACCAAGACAACCATCTCCAACTAGCTCAGTTACCAAGTTACCATCTCCAACTGGCTCAGTTACCAAGTTACCGTCTCCAACTGGCTCAGTTACCAAGACAACCATCTCCAACTAGCTCAGTTACCAAGACAACCATCTCCAACTAGCTCAGTTACCAAGTTACCATCTCCAACTGGCTCAGTTACCAAGTTACCGTCTCCAACTGGCTCAGTTACCAAGACAACCATCTTCAACTAGCTCAGTTACCAAGACAATCATCTCCAACTGGCTGTTACCAAGTTACCATCTCCAACTTGCTCAGTTACCAAGACAACCATCTCCAACTAGCTCATTTACCAAGACAACCATCTCCAACTGGCTCAGTTACCAAGACAATCATCTCCAACTGGCTGTTACCAAGTTACCATCTCCAACTAGCTCAGTTACCAAGACAACCATCTCCAACTAGCTCTTCTGACAACAGACGATTACCACTTGATCTTCTAATCCTCGTTAATCAACCTCGTCTCGTCTCCAGCGGCGACTTCATTTGGCGCTCGTTAGAGAAGAAGACTGATACTGGTTAGATGTACATCCAGTATGACATCATCACCCGCTGGCTGTTATGTCCCAGAAACAAACCTCTGGGAAGGTTTTTGGTTGGCCACTTATCCCAGGTGGATCACAGGGGTTTGTTCCTGTTGCTGACACATGCCAGATCTGAATAGATCAGTTACATATCAGCTGACCACATCATAGATAATAGCTATGTCAATGATGGGGGGGGGGGGGGGGGGGGGGGGGGCATGTGACCTGTTGGTTACCATGGTGCCTGGATAACTCACAGTGATCCACCTGGTCTGGCCAACCAAAAACCACTTCCAGAGGTTTGGTTTTAAAGAAGCATCTCCTCTTGGGATAGGGGTTGTTTCAACTTCTAGCTGGAGACATTGGATTTCCCTGGGGATCTTCTAGCTGGAGACATTGGATTTCACTGGGGATCTTCTAGCTGGAGACATTGGATTTCATTGGGGATCTTCAACCTGGAGACGTTGGATTTCACTGGGGATCTTCTAGCTGGAGACATTGGATTTCACTGGGGATCTTCAACCTGGAGACATTGGATTTCCCTGGGGATCTTCTAGCTGGAGACATTGGATTTCACTGGGGATCTTCTAGCTGTACTAGTAGAAAAGATACATGGTATCTAGAACCTAAAATGTTTCTCTGGCTGTCCTCATAGGAGAACCCTTTAAAGAATCATTTTAGGTTCCATGTAGGACTTTTTCCACAAAGGGTTCTACCTGGAACCCAAAAGGGTTCTACCTGGAAACAAAAAGGGTTCTCCTATCTGGACAGCCGACCCTTTTGTAACCCTTTTTTTCTAAGAGTGTGGAGACATTGGACATGACAGGGGTTCTGTCTTCTAGCTCTAGACATTGATGGGATGTGCTTGAACAGTTCTTTGTGAGGATGAAGCAAAGCAGTCTTTTCTGTGCACACACACACACACACACACACACACACACACACACACACACACACACACACACACACACACACACACACACTAGTCTTTGCAGTGCTCTATAGGTCAGCGGACTGTTCTGTGCTCTGGGCCTGGCTCCTCTAAGCCAGAGAGATTAGTTTAACTCTTCACAAATGTTTGAAGAAGGACAAACAGAGGCTGACATTTCCCTGGTAAAGAACTGAACTGGAGAGAGAAGAGAGGAAGCAGGAGGACTGGCCAAGACAAGATGGAGATAACTGAAATGCTGTGGGGCGAGCAGAGCATACACACCCACACAAAAGAAGAGAGAGAGGGGGGTGAGAGAGAGAGGCGGAGGGTGAGAGACAGAGAAAGAGAGAGATGGAGAGAGAGAGGTTGGGGGTGAGAGAGGGAGAGAGATAGATATGGAGAGAGAGCAAGAGAGAGAGAGAAAGATATGGAGAGAGAGATATATGGTGAGAGAGGCTGGGGGTGAGAGAGAGAGAGAGAGAGAGAGAGAGAGAGAGAGAGAGAGAGAGGAGAGAGAGAGAGAGAGAGAGAGAGAGAGAGAGAGAGAGAGAGAGAGAGAGAGAGAGCGGGGGGGTGAGAGAGAGAGAAAGATAGATAGATAGATAGATAGATAGATAGATAGATAGATAGATAGATAGATAGATAGATAGATAGATAGATAGATAGATAGATAGATAGATAGATAGATAGATAGATAGATAGATAGATAGATGAGAGGAGAGAGAGAGATATTTAGACAGAGGCTATATTCACCAATGCTGGAAGGGGGTCCCGAGTGAAAAGATTTTGGAACCCCTGCTTTCAACAATGTTTGTACATAGCAGCATTAACCTCTATACTCTGACAGCTGTACCTCCACCCCCACTATCCTCATCAATCTGTGGTGGTCACAGAGCAGCATTAACCTCTATACTCTGACAGCTGTACCTCCACCCCCACTATCCTCATCAATCTGTGGTGGTCACAGAGCAGCATTAACCTCTATACTTTGACAGCTGTACCTCCACCCCCACTATCCTCATCAATCTGTGGTGGTCACAGAGCAGCATTAACCTCTATACTCTGACAGCTGTACCTCCACCCCCACTATCCTCATCAATCTGTGGTGGTCACAGAGCAGCATTAACCTCTATACTCTGACAGCTGTACCTCCACCCCCACTATCCTCATCAATCTGTGGTGGTCACATAGCAGCATTAACCTCTATACTCTGACAGCTGCCTTACCAAAACCTCTACCAACACTGCCGTCCAACATCCACCATCAACCTGTGTCGGACATACAGTTATAGACAATGTGTAGTCGATTCCAGCCTGGCCTGGTCCAGACAACTGGTTTACATCCTGATGTTGTGGCCCTGACAACTGGTTTACATCCTGATGTTGTGGCCCTGACAACTGGTTTACATCCTGATGTTGTGGCCCTGACAACTGGTTTACATCCTGATGTTGTGGCCCTGACAACTGGTTTACATCCTGATGTTGTGGCCTGGCCCTGACAACTGGTTTACATCCTGATGTTGTGGCCCTGACAACTGGTTTACATCCTGATGTTGTGGCCCTGACAACTGGTTTACATCCTGATGTTGTGGCCCTGACAACTGGTTTACATCCTGATGTTGTGGCCCTGACAACTGGTTTACATCCTGATGTTGTGGCCCTGACAACTGGTTTACATCCTGATGTTGTGGCCTGGCCCTGACAACTGGTTTACATCCTGCTGTTGTGGCCTGCCAGACAACTGGTTTACATCCTGATGTTGTGGCCCTGACAACTGGTTCACATCCTGATGTTGTGGCCCTGACAAGTGGTTTACATCCTGATGTTGTGGCCCTGACAACTGGTTTACATCCTGATGTTGTGGCCTGGCCCAGACAACTGGTTTACATCCTGATGTTGTGGCCCTGACAACTGGTTTACATCCTGATGTTGTGGCCTGGCCCTGACAACTGGTTTACATCCTGATGTTGTGGCCCTGACAACTGGTTTACATCCTGATGTTGTGGCCTGCCAGGCAACTGGTTTACATCCTGATGTTGTGGCCTGCCAGGCAACTGGTTTACATCCTGATGTTGTGGCCCTGACAACTGGTTTACATCCTGATGTTGTGGCCCTGACAACTGGTTTACATCCTGATGTTGTGGCCCTGACAACTGGTTTACATCCTGATGTTGTGGCCCTGACAACTGGTTTACATCCTGATGTTGTGGCCCTGACAACTGGTTTACATCCTGATGTTGTGGCCCTGACAACTGGTTTACATCCTGATGTTGTGGCCCTGACAACTGGTTTACATCCTGATGTTGTGGCCCTGACAACTGGTTTACATCCTGATGTTGTGGCCCTGACAACTGGCTTACATCCTGATGTTGTGGCCAGGCCCTGACAACTGGTTTACATCCTGATGTTGTGGCCCTGACAACTGGTTTACATCCTGATGTTGTGGCCTGGCCCTGACAACTGGTTTACATCCTGATGTTGTGGCCCTGACAACTGGTTTACATCCTGATGTTGTGGCCTGGCCCTGACAACTGGTTTACATCCTGATGTTGTGGCCTGGCCCTGACAACTGGTTTACATCCTGATGTTGTGGCCCTGACAACTGGTTTACATCCTGATGTTGTGGCCCTGACAACTGGTTTACATCCTGATGTTGTGGCCTGGCCCTGACAACTGGTTTACATCCTGATGTTGTGGCCTGGCCCTGACAACTGGTTTACATCCTGATGTTGTGGCCTGGCAGACCAAGATAATGAAGCTGGCATCTGCTAGACCGCAGCAATGTCTTCTCTCTCTTTCTCCTTCTCTCTCTGTCTTTCTCCTTCTCGCTCTCTCTTTCTCCTTCTCTCTCTCTTTCTCCTCGCTTTCTCTTTCTCCTTCTCTCCCCTTCTCTCTCCTCTCTGTCTCTTTCTCCTTCTCTCTCCTTGTCTCTCCTTCTCTCTCTCTCTCTCTTTCTCCTTCTCTCTCCTTGTCTCTCCTTCTCTCTCTCTCTCACAGGACATTGTCCATTCACTGGATGCATATTAAAACATAAATAATCCACGCCAGACATTTTTCCATGCATTTAGTCAGAGGACGAAACCTCTTATAGATTATTCATGTCCGACAGCCGACCGAGCCAGGTGACCTTGAGGAGTTCACCTCATATCTATGACTAACAATATGGCATATGACACTAGGGGTGACATTCTCTCCCTATTCTTCTCCGGCACACACACACACACACACACACACACACACACACACACACACACACACACACACACACACACACCCACCAACTTCTCCTACCTCGCTAGATACACAAGGAGGCGGCGCCCCAACACAACAAGGACTGCTAATATAAACCCAGATTGCGTTTAGGTTTTAAATCAGGAGAGTTCGTCAGTAGTGATCGTAGTTGATGTCAGTGGTGGTGGTAGTTGATGTCAGTAGTGTTGGTAGTTGATGTCAGTTGTGGTGGTAGTTGATGTCAGTAGTTGATGTCAGTAGTGGTGGTAGTTGATGTCAGTAGTGATGGTAGTTGATGTCAGTAGTGGTGGTAGTTGATGTCAGTAGTGGTGGTAGTTGTTGTCAGTACTGGTGGTAGTTGATGTCAGTAGTGGTGGTAGTTGATGTCAATAGTGGTGGTAGTTGTCTTCAGTAGTGATGGTAGTTGATGTCAGTAGTGGTGGTAGTTGATGTCAATAGTGGTGGTAGTTGATGTCAGTAGTGGTGGTAGTTGATGTCAGTAGTGGTGGTAGTTGATGTCAGTAATGACGGTAGTTGATGTCTGTAGTGGTGGTAGTTGATGTCAGCAGTGGTGGTAGTTGATGTCAGTGGTGGTGGTAGTTGGTGTCAGTAGTGATGGTAGTTGATGTCAGTAGTGGTGGTAGTTGATGTCAGTAGTGGTGGTAGTTGTCATCAGTAGTGGTGGTAGTTGATGTCAGTAGTGGTGGTAGTTGATGTCAGTAGTGGTGGTATTTGATGTCAGTAGAGGTGGTAGTTGATGTCATTGGTGGTGGTAGTTGGTGTCAGTAGTTGTCGTCAGTAGTGGTGGTAGTTGTCGTCAGTAGTGGTGGTAGTTGTCGCCAGTAGTGGTGGTAGTTGATGTCAGTACTGGTGGTAGTTGATGTCAGTAGTGGTGGTAGTTGATGTCAATAGTGGTGGTAGTTGTCTTCAGTAGTGGTGGTAGTTGATGTCAGTAGTGGTGGTAGTTAATGTCAGTAGTGGTGGTAGTTAATATCAGTAGTGGTGGTAGTTGATGTCAGTAGTGGTGGTAGTTGATGTCAGTACTGGTGGTAGTTGATGTCAGTAGTGATGGTAGATGATGTCAGTAGTGGTGGTAGTTGTTGTCAGTAGTTGTTGTCAGTAGTGGTGGTAGTTGATGTCAGTAGTGGTGGTAGTTGATGTCAGTAGTGGTGGTAGTTGGTGTCAGTGGTGGTGGTAGTTGGTGTCAGTAGTGATGGTAGTTGATGTCAGAAGTTGATGTCAGTAGTGGTTGTAGTTGATGTCAGTAGTGGTGGTAGTTGATGTCAGTAGTGGTGGTAGTTAATGTCAGTAGTGGTGGTAGTTGTCGTCAGTAGTGGTGGTAGTTGATGTCAGTAGTGGTGGTAGTTGATGTCAGTAGTGGTGGTAGTTGATGTCAGTAGTGATGGTAGATGATGTCAGTAGTGGTGGTAGTTGATGTCAGTAGTTGATGTCAGTAGTGATGGTAGTTGTCATCAGTAGTGATGATAGTTGATGTCAGTAGTGGTGGTAGTTGATGTCAGTAGTGGTGGTAGTTGATGTCAGTAGTGGTGGTAGTTGTCGTCAGTAGTGGTGGTAGTTGATGTCAGTAGTGGTGGTAGTTGATGTCAGTAGTGATGGTAGATGATGTCAGTAGTGGTGGTAGTTGATGTCAGTAGTGATGGTAGTTGTTGTCAGTAGTGGTGGTAGTTGATGTCATGAGTGTTGGTAGTTGATGTCAGTAGTTTATGTCAGGAGTGGTGGGAGTTGATGTCAGTAGTGGTGGTAGTTGATGTCAGTAGTGATGGTAGATGATGTCAGTAGTGGTGGTAGTTGATGTCAGTAGTTGATTTCAGTAGTGGTGGTAGTTGATGTCAGTAGTGGTGGTAGTTGATGTCAGTATTTGATGTCAGTAGTGATGGTAGTTGATGTCAGTAGTGATGGTAGTTGATGTCAGTAGTTGATGTCAGTAGTTGATGTCAGTAGGTGTGGTAGTTGATGTCAGTAGTTGATGTCAGAAGTGATGGTAGTTGATGTCAGTAGTTGATGTCAGTAGTGATGGTAGTTGCCGTCAGTAGTGGTGGTAGTTGATGTCAGTAGTGGTGGTAGTTGATGTCAGTAGTGGTGGTAGTTTATGTCAGTAGTGGTGGTAGTTGTCATCAGTAGTGGTGGTAGTTGATGTCAGTAGTGGTGGTAGTTGATGTCAGTAATGATGGTAGTTGATGGCAGTAGTGGTGGTAGTTGATGGCAGTAGTGGTGGTAGTTGATGTCAGTAATGATGGTAGTTGATGGCAGTAGTGGTGGTAGTTGATGTCAGTAGTGGTGGTAGTTGATGTCGGTAGTGATGGTAGATGATGTCAGTAGTGGTGGTAGTTGTTGTCAGTAGTTGTGGTAGTTGTTGTCAGTAGTGGTGGTAGTTGATGTCAGTAGTGGTGGTAGTTGATGTCAGTAGTGGTGGTAGTTGGTGTCAGTGGTGGTGGTAGTTGGTGTCAGTAGTGATGGTAGTTGATGTCAGAAGTTGATGTCAGTAGTGGTTGTAGTTGATGTCAGTAGTGGTGGTAGTTGATGTCAGTAGTGGTGGTAGTTAATGTCAGTAGTGGTGGTAGTTGTCGTCAGTAGTGGTGGTAGTTGATGTCAGTAGTGGTGGTAGTTGATGTCAGTAGTGGTGGTAGTTGATGTCAGTAGTGATGGTAGATGATGTCAGTAGTGGTGGTAGTTGATGTCAGTAGTTGATGTCAGTAGTGATGGTAGTTGTTATCAGTAGTGATGATAGTTGATGTCAGTAGTGGTGGTAGTTGATGTCAGTAGTGGTGGTAGTTGATGTCAGTAGTGGTGGTAGTTGTCGTCAGTAGTGGTGGTAGTTGATGTCAGTAGTTGTGGTAGTTGATGTCAGTAGTGGTGGTAGTTGATGTCAGTAGTGATGGTAGATGATGTCAGTAGTGGTGGTAGTTGATGTCAGTAGTGATGGTAGTTGTTGTCAGTAGTGGTGGTAGTTGATGTCATGAGTGTTGGTAGTTGATGTCAGTAGTTTATGTCAGGAGTGGTGGGAGTTGATGTCAGTAGTGGTGGTAGTTGATGTCAGTAGTGATGGTAGATGATGTCAGTAGTGGTGGTAGTTGATGTCAGTAGTTGATGTCAGTAGTGGTGGTAGTTGATGTCAGTAGTGGTGGTAGTTGATGTCAGTAGTTGATGTCAGTAGTGATGGTAGTTGATGTCAGTAGTGATGGTAGTTGATGTCAGTAGTTGATGTCAGTAGTTGATGTCAGTAGGTGTGGTAGTTGATGTCAGTAGTTGATGTCAGAAGTGATGGTAGTTGATGTCAGTAGTTGATGTCAGTAGTGATGGTAGTTGCCGTCAGTAGTGGTGGTAGTTGATGTCAGTAGTGGTGGTAGTTGATGTCAGTAGTGGTGGTAGTTTACGTCAGTAGTGGTGGTAGTTGTCATCAGTAGTGGTGGTAGTTGATGTCAGTAGTGGTGGTAGTTGATGTCAGTAATGATGGTAGTTGATGTCAGTAGTGGTGGTAGTTGATGGCAGTAGTGGTGGTAGTTGATGTCAGTAATGATGGTAGTTGATGGCAGTAGTGGTGGTAGTTGATGGCAGTAGTTGATGTCAGTAGTGATGGTAGTTGATGTCAGTAGTGGTGGTAGTTGATGTCAATAGTGGTGGTAGTTGATGTCAGTAGTGGTGGTAGTTGATGTCAGTAGTGGTGGTAGTTGATGTCAGTAGTGGTGGTAGTTGATGTCAGTAATGACGGTAGTTGATGTCTGTAGTGGTGGTAGTTGATGTCAGCAGTGGTGGTAGTTGATGTCAGTGGTGGTGGTAGTTGGTGTCAGTAGTGATGGTAGTTGATGTCAGTAGTGGTGGTAGTTGATGTCAGTAGTGGTGGTAGTTGTCATCAGTAGTGGTGGTAGTTGATGTCAGTAGTGGTGGTAGTTGATGTCAGTAGTGGTGGTATTTGATGTCAGTAGAGGTGGTAGTTGATGTCATTGGTGGTGGTAGTTGGTGTCAGTAGTGATGGTAGTTGATGTCAGTAGTTGATGTCAGTAGTGATGGTAGTTGATGTCAGTAGTGTCAGTAGTGGTGGTAGTTGATGTAGTGGTGGTAGTTGATGTCAGTGGTGGTGGTAGTTGGTGTCAGTAGTGGTGGTAGTTGATGTCAGTAGTGGTGGTAGTTGATGTCAGTGGTGGTGGTAGTTGGTGTCAGTAGTGATGGTAGTTGATGTCAGTAGTGGTGGTAGTTGATGTCAGTAGTGGTGGTAGTTGATGTCAGTGGTGGTGGTAGTTGATGTCAGTAGTTGTCGTCAGTAGTGGTGGTAGTTGTCGTCAGTAGTGGTGGTAGTTGTCGCCAGTAGTGGTGGTAGTTGATGTCAGTAGTTGTCGTCAGTAGTGGTGGTAGTTGATGTCAGTAGTGGTGGTAGTTGATGTCAGTAGTGGTGGTAGTTGTTGTCAGTACTGGTGGTAGTTGATGTCAGTAGTGGTGGTAGTTGATGTCAATAGTGGTGGTAGTTGTCTTCAGTAGTGGTGGTAGTTGATGTCAGTAGTGGTGGTAGTTAATGTCAGTAGTGGTGGTAGTTGATGTCGGTAGTGATGGTAGATGATGTCAGTAGTGGTGGTAGTTGTTGTCAGTAGTTGTGGTAGTTGTTGTCAGTAGTGGTGGTAGTTGATGTCAGTAGTGGTGGTAGTTGATGTCAGTAGTGGTGGTAGTTGGTGTCAGTGGTGGTGGTAGTTGGTGTCAGTAGTGATGGTAGTTGATGTCAGAAGTTGATGTCAGTAGTGATGGTAGTTGATGTCAGTAGTGGTGGTAGTTGATGTCAGAAGTGGTGGTAGTTAATGTCAGTAGTGGTGGTAGTTGTCGTCAGTAGTGGTGGTAGTTGATGTCAGTAGTGGTGGTAGTTGATGTCAGTAGTGGTGGTAGTTGATGTCAGTAGTGATGGTAGATGATGTCAGTAGTGGTGGTAGTTGATGTCAGTAGTTGATGTCAGTAGTGATGGTAGTTGTCATCAGTAGTGATGATAGTTGATGTCAGTAGTGGTGGTAGTTGATGTCAGTAGTGGTGGTAGTTGATGTCAGTAGTGGTGGTAGTTGTCGTCAGTAGTGGTGGTAGTTGTCGTCAGTAGTGGTGGTAGTTGATGTCAGTAGTGGTGGTAGTTGATGTCAGTAGTGGTGGTAGTTGATGTCAGTAGTGATGGTAGATGATGTCAGTAGTGGTGGTAGTTGATGTCAGTAGTGATGGTAGTTGTTGTCAGTAGTGGTGGTAGTTGATGTCATGAGTGTTGGTAGTTGATGTCAGTAGTTTATGTCAGGAGTGGTGGGAGTTGATGTCAGTAGTGGTGGTAGTTGATGTCAGTAGTGATGGTAGATGATGTCAGTAGTGGTGGTAGTTGATGTCAGTAGTTGATGTCAGTAGTGGTGGTAGTTGATGTCAGTAGTGGTGGTAGTTGATGTCAGTAGTTGATGTCAGTAGTGATGGTAGTTGATGTCAGTAGTGATGGTAGTTGATGTCAGTAGTTGATGTCAGTAGTTGCCGTCAGTAGTGGTGGTAGTTGATGTCAGTAGTGGTGGTAGTTGATGTCAGTAGTGGTGGTAGTTTATGTCAGTAGTGGTGGTAGTTGATGTCAGTAGTGGTGGTAGTTGATGTCAGTAGTGTTGGTAGTTGATGTCAGTAGTTGATGTCAGTAGTGATGGTAGTTGATGTCAGTAGAGGTGGTAGTTGATGTCAGAAGTGGTGGTAGTTGATGTCAGTGGTGGTGGTAGTTGGTGTCAGTAGTGGTGGTAGTTGATGTCAGTGGTGGTGGTAGTTGGTGTCAGTAGTGATGGTAGTTGATGTCAGAAGTTGATGTCAGTAGTGATGGTTGTTGATGTCAGTAGTGGTGGTAGTTGATGTCAGTAGTTGATGTCAGTAGTGATGGTAGTTGATGTCAGTAGTGGTGGTAGTTGATGTCAGAAGTTGTGGTAGTTGATGTCAGTAGTGGTGGTAGTTGATGTCAGTAGTGGTGGTAGTTGATGTCAGTAGTTGATGTCAGTAGTGGTGGTAGTTGATGTCAGTAGTTGATGTCAGTAGTGATGGTAGTTGATGTCAGTAGTGGTGGTAGTTGATGTCAGTAGTTGAGGTCAGTAGTGGTGGTAGTTGATGTCAGTAGTGGTGGTATTTGATGTCAGTAGTGATGGTAGATGATGTCAGTAGTGGTGGTAGTTGATGTCAGTAGTTGATGTCAGTAGTGATGGTAGTTGATGTCAGTAGTGGTGGTAGTTGATGTCAGTAGTGGTGGTAGTTGATGTCAGTAGTGGTGGTAGTTGATGTCAATGTTGGTGGTAGTTGATGTCAGTAGTGGTGGTAGTTGATGTAAAGTACTGTATAGCAGGTGACAGAGATCCTGTAAACTACTTTACAGCAGGTGACAGAGATCCTTTAAACTACTGTACAGCTGGTGACAGAGATCCTGTAAACTACTGTACAGCTTGTGACAGAGATCCTGTAAACTACTGTACAGCAGGTGACAGAGATCCTGTAAACTACTGTATAGCGGGTGACAAAGATCCTGTAAACTACTGTATAGCAGGTGACAGAGATCCTGTAAACTACTGTATAGCAGGTGACAAAGATCCTGTAAACTACTGTATTGCAGGTGACAAAGATCCTGTAAACTACTGTATAGCAGGTGACAGAGATCCTGTAAACTACTGTACAGCAGGTGACAGAGATCCTGTAAACTACTGTATAGCAGGTGACAAAGATCCTGTAAACTACTGTATAGCAGGTGACAGAGATCCTGTAAACTACTGTATAGCAGGTGACAAAGATCCTGTAAACTACTGTATTGCAGGTGACAGAGATCCTGTAAACTACTGTATAGCAGGTGACAAAGATCCTGTAAACTACTGTATAGCAGGTGACAGAGATCCTGTAAACTACTGTACAGCAGGTGACAGAGATCCTGTAAACTACTGTACAGCAGGTGACAGAGATCCTGTAAACTACTGTATAGCAGGTGACAAAGATCCTGTAAACTACTGTATAGCAGGTGACAGAGATCCTGTAAACTACTGTACAGCAGGTGACAGAGATCCTGTAAACTACTGTATAGCAGGTGACAAAGATCCTGTAAACTACTGTATAGCTGGTGACAGAGATCCTGTAAACTACTGTACAGCTGGTGACAGAGGAGATCCTTTAAACTACTACACTGTCTACTGTGTAAACATACATAAATCAGTTATAGAACCCATTGTCCTTTATGGTTGTGATGTCTGGGGTCCGCTCACCAACAAAGAATTCACAAAATGGGACTAACACCAAATTGAGTGTCTGCATGCAGAATCCTGCAAAAATATCCTCCGTGTACATCGTAAAACACTAAATAATGCATGCAGAGCAGAATTATCAAAAGCAGAAAAGAGCCGTTATTAAATTCTACAACCACCTAAAAGGAAGCAATTCCCAAACCTTCCATAACAAAGCCATTAACCTACAGAGAGATGAACCTGGAGAAGAGTCCCCTAAGCAAGCTGGTCCAAGGACTCTGTTCAGAAACACAAACAGACCCCCACAGAGCCCCAGAACAGCAACACAATTAGACCCAACCAAATCATGAGAAAACAAAAAGATAATTACTTGACACATTGGAAAGAATTAACAAAAAAACAGAGCAAACTAGAATGCTATTTGGCCCTAAACAGAGAGTACACAGTGGCAGAATACCTGACCACTGTGACTGACCCAAATTTAAGGAAAGCTTTGATTATGTACAGACTCAGTGAGCATAGCCTTGCTATTGAGAAAGGCCGCCGTAGGCAGACCTGGCTCTCAAGAGAAGACAGGCTATGTGCACACTGCCCACAAAATGAGGTGGAAACTGTGCTGCACTTTTAGAGACACAATATCCCTCAGATTACACAGACCCAGAATTTGAAAACAAACCCAACTTTGATACACTCCCATATCTATTGGGTGAAATACCACATTGTAAATACAACCCATATTTATGTTTATTTATTTTCCCATTTGTACTTTAACTATTTGCACATAATATGACATTTGAAATGTCTTTCTTCTTTTGTAACTTTTGTGAGTGTAATGTTTTCTGTTAATTTGTATTGTTTATTTCACTTTTGTTTATTATCTAATTCACAATATGTTTCGATGCCAATAAAGCCCTTAAATTGAATTTAAATTGAAACAAGAGAGAACGAGAAATAGCTATATTTCATATTATGTATTTTATTTACTTTGCCAGCACTTCTGGAATAAAATGTCTACTGTCCTCTTTTCTCCCCGTTTCTTTTCCTCTTCACAGAGGAAGTAGATTAGCAAGCTACGTGACACAAGCAACGTGTCAACAAGCTATGTCAACAAGCTACGTGTCAACAAGCTACGTGTACACAACCTACGTGTCAACAAACTACGTTGTCAACAAGCTACGTGTCACAAGCTACGTTTCAACAAGCTACGTTTCAACAAGCTACGTGTCAACAAGCTACGTGTCAACAAGCTACGTTTCAACAAGCTACATGTCACAAGCTACATGTCAACAAGCTACGTTTCAACAAGCTACGTGTCAACAAGCTACGTGTCACAAGCTACGTTTCAACAAGCTACGTGTCACAAGCTACATGTCAACAAGCTACGTGTCACAAGCTACGTGTCAACAAGCTACGTTTCAACAAGCTACGTGTCAAGAAGCTATGTGTCAACAAGCTACGTTTCAACAAGCTACGTGTCACAAGCTACATGTCAACAAGCTACGTGTCACAAGCTACGTGTCAACAAGCTACGTTTCAACAAGCTACGTGTCAACAAGCTACGTGTCAACAAGCTACGGTTCAACAAGCTATGTGTCAACAAGCTACGTGTTAACAAGCTACGTTTCAACAAGCTACATGTCACAAGCTACATGTCAACAAGCTACGTGTCAACAAGCTACATGTCAACAAGCTACATTTCAACAAGCTACGTGTCAACAAGCTACGTTTCAACAAGCTACGTGTCACAAGCTACGTGTCACAAGCTACGTTTCAACAAGCTACGTGTCACAAGCTACGTGTTAACAAGCTACGTGTCAACAAGCTACGTGTAACAAGCTACGTTTCAACAAGCTACGTGTCACAAGGTACGTTTCAACAAGCTACGTGTCAACAAGCTACGTTTCAACAAGCTACGTGTCAACAAGCTACGTTTCAACAAGATACGTGTCAACAAGCTACGTTTCAACAAGCTACGTGTCACAAGCTACGTGTCAACAAGCTACGTGTCACAAGCTACGTTTCAACAAGCTACGTGTCACAAGCTACGTGTCAACAAGCTACGTGTCAACAAGCTACGTGTCACAAGCTACGTGTCACAAGCTACGTGTCAACAAGCTACGTTTCAACAAGCTACGTTTCAACAAGCTACGTGTCAACAAGCTACGTGTCAACAAGCTATGTTTCAACAAGCTACGTGTCAACAAGCTACGTTTCAACAAGCTACGTGTCAACAAGCTACGTTTCAACAAGCTACGTGTCACAAGCTACGTGTCAACAAGCTACGTGTCACAAGCTCCGTTTCAACAAGCTACGTGTCACAAGCTACGTGTCAACAAGCTACGTGTCAACAAGCTACGTGTCAACAAGCTACGTGTCAACAAGCTACGTGTCACAAGCTACGTGTCACAAGCTACGTTTCAACAAGCTACGTGTCACAAGGTACGTTTCAACAAGCTACGTGTCAACAAGCTACGTTTCAACAAGCTACGAGTCAACAAGCTACGTTTCAACAAGCTACGTGTCAACAAGCTACGTTTCAACAAGCTACGTGTCACAAGCTACGTATCAACAAGCTACGTGTCACAAGCTACATTTCAACAAGCTACGTGTCAACAAGCTACGTGTCACAAGCTACGTGTCAACAAGCTACGTGTCACAAGCTACGTGTCAACAAGCTACGTGTCAACAAGCTACGTGTGCCTTGTGACACAAAGACCCCAGAGAGGAGAGGACACTACTAAGGTTTTCACTCTAAACACAAAGTGACTAACACAATCCTGGCCAGGCCTGCTGGCTACAGTTGATGGATGACAGCATTTCCTCTCTTCTGAATTCAATACGTTATGTTGTGTGATTTGAATATAGGAGGGTTTGATTTCCCTAAACGTCAACCCTCGCCCCCCCCCCCCCCCCACTTGGCCCAACACACTCTCCTCACATTATTACCCCTTTCAGTGATTAATGTTGCTCCATAGCAGGCAGATGGGGGGAGGGAGAGAGGGACAGAGGGATGGATGGAGAGAGAGAGAGAGAGAGAGAGAGAGAGAGAGAGAGAGAGAGAGAGAGAGAGAGAGAGAGAGAGAGAGAGACACTAATGTTAGCAGAGGCAGCTATCCCTATAGCAGAAGACACACCTGTGTCCTCCTGTGGGCCCAGCCGGTACCAAGGCAGGGACGGGACTGGATGTGTGTGTGTGTGTGTGTGTGTGTGTGTGTGTGTGTGTGTGTGTGTGTGTGTGTGTGTGTAGGTCGTGGTCAGTAACCCCCAAGGCATGGTGTGTGTGTGTCAGATGGAACAAGGCATCCAGGGCATCTGTCACGGCTGCACCTGCTCACCTGAAGGGACAAGAGGCACTACCCCTCCACTCCTCTCTCTCCCTCTCTCCTCCCCTCTCTCACTACCCCTCCACTCCTCTCTCTCCCTCTCTCCTCCCCTCTCTCACTACCCCTCCACTCCTCTCTCTCCCTCTCTCCTCCCCTCTCTCACTACCCCTCCACTCCTCTCTCTCCCTCTCTCCTCCCCTCTCTCACTACCCTTACACTCCTCTCTCTCCCTCTCTCCTCCCCTCTCTCACTACCCCTCCACTCCTCTCTCTCCCTCTCTCCTCCCCTCTCTCACTACCCCTCCACTCCTCTCTCTCCCTCTCGCCTCCCCTCTCTCACTACCCCTCCACTCCTCTCTCTCTCTACCCCTCTCTCACTACCCCTCCACTCCTCTCTCCCTCTCTCCACCCCTCTCTCACTACCCCTCCATCCTCTCTCCCTCCCTCCACCCCTCTCTCACTACACCTCCACTCCTCTCTCTCCACCCCTCTCTCACTACCCCTCCACTCCTCTCTCCCTCTCTCTCCTCCCCTCTCTCACTACCCCTCCACTTCTCTCTCCCTCTCTCTCCACCCCTCTCTCACTACCCCTCCACTCCTCTCTCCCTCTCTCTCCACCCCTTTCTCACTACCCCTCCACTCCTCTCTACCTCTCTCTCCACCCCTCTCTCACTACCCCTCCACTCCTCTCTCTCCTCCCCTCTCACACTACCCCTCCACTCCTCTCCCTCTCTCTCCACCACTCTCTCACTACCCCTCCACTCTTCTCTCCACCCCTCTCTCACTACCCCTCCACTCCTCTCTCTACTCTTCTCTCTCTCCACCCCTCTCTAACTACCCCTCCACTCCTCTCTCTCTCCACCCCTCTCTCAATACCTCTCCACCCCTCTCTTTCCACCCCTCCACCTCTCTTGCTACCCCTCCACTTTTCCATCCCTCTCTCTCTCCACCCCTTGAATCCTCCGTCCCTCACTCTCTCCACCCCTCCAGTCAGCCAGGAGGAAACAGAGTGAGGACCTCCACCCCTCGTCCCCCTCCCTCCCCCCTGCCTACGCAGCCAGCCGGCCGGCTAGGACGCCAGGTCCCCCAGAGCTCTCTACAAATCAGAGCGGCTAAATATTAGTTTGGACTCGTTTGGCCAGACGGACGGCTGCTGCTCTCCGTCTCTCTCTGTGTGTGTGTGTGTGTGTGTGTGTGTGTGTGTGTGTGTGTGTGTGTGTGTGTGTGTGTGTGTGTGTGTGTGTGTGTGTGTGTGTGTGTGTGTGTGTATTTTCCCTCTATGGCAGGCCTCTCATTTGCTTCTCATTAGTATTTTTGGCTTTTCAGAGGATAGCTGAGAACAGCTTCACTTCAGTCAATAATTCATAGGATTATCAACCGCTAACTACATGGATCATTACAAGATAACCACAGTACAAAGTCTATCAGAATGCTTCCGTGTTTCTCAGGTGATACACCACAGGTGTTAAAAATGACTCATGATAACAGTGAAAGAACACCCTGCTGAGGTGTATAGCTCCATGCTGGGGTGTATAGCTCCATGCTGGGGTGTATAGCTCCATTATGGGGTGTATAGCTCCTTGCTGGGGTGTATAGCTCCATGCTGGGGTGTATAGCTCCATGCTGGGGTGTATAGCTCCATGCTGGGGTGTACAGCTCTATTCTGGGGTGTATAGATCCATTCTGGGGTGTATAGCTCCATGCTGGGGTGTATAGCTCCATGCTGGGGTGTATAGCTCCATGCTGGGGTGTATAGCTCCATGCTGGGGTGTATAGCTCCATGCTGGGGTGTATAGCTCTATTCTGGGGTGTACAGCTCCATTCTGGGGTGTATAGCTCCATGCTGGGGTGTATAGCTGCATGCTGGGGTGTACAATTCCATTCTCGGGTGTATAGCTCCATTCTGGGGTGTATAGCTCCCTGCTGGGGTGTATAGCTCTATTGTGGGCTGTATAGCTCAATGCTGGGGTGTATAGCTCCATGCTGGGGTGTATAGCTCCATTCTGGGGTGTATAGCTCCATTCTAGGGTGTATAGCTCCATTCTGGGGTGCATAGCTACATGCTGGGGTGTATAGCTCCATGCTGGGGTGTATAGCTCCGTGTATAGCTCCATGCTGGGGTTTATAGCTCCATGCTGGGGTGTATAGCTCCATGCTGGGGTGTATAGCTCCATTATGGGGTGTATAGCTCCATGCTGGGGTGTATAGCTCCATGCTGGGGTGTATAGCTCCATGCTGGGGTGTATAGCTCCCTGCTGGCGTGTATAGCTCCATTATGGGGTGTATAGTTCCATGGAGGGGTGTATAGCTCCATGCTGGGGTGTATAGCTTCATTCTGTGGTGTATAGCTCCATGCTGGGGTGTATAGCTCCCTGCTGGGGTGTATAGCTCCATTCTGGGGTGTATAGCTCCCTGCTGGGGTGTAAAGCTCCATGCTGGGGTGTATAGCACCATGCTGGGGTGTATAGCTCCATTCTGTGGTGTATAGCTCAATGCTGGGGTGTATAGCTCCCTGCTGGGGTGTATAGCTCCATTCTGGGTTGTATAGCTCCCTGCTGGGGTGTATAGCTCCATTCTGGGGTGTATAGCTCCATTCTGGGGTGTATAGCTCCATTCTGGGCTGTATAGCTCCATGCTGGGGTGTATAGCTCCATGCTGGGGTGTATAGCTCCATTCTGGGGTGTATAGCTCCATTCTGGGGTGTATAGCTCCATTCTGGGGTGTATAGCTCCATTCTGGGGTGTACAGCTCCATGCTGGGGTGTATAGCTCCATGCTGGGGTGTATAGCTCCATGTTGGGGTGTATAGCTCCTTGCTGGGGTGTATAACTCCATGTTGGGGTGGATAGCTCCATTCTGGTGTGTATAGCTCCATTCCGGGGTGTATAGCTCCTTGCTGGGGTGTATAGCTCCATGTTGGGGTGTATAGCTCCATTCTGGGGTGTATAGCTCCATTCTGGGGTGAATAGCTCCATGTTGGGGTGTATAGCTCCATTCTGGGGTGTATAGCTCCTTGCTGGGGTGTATAGGTCCACGTTGGGGTGTATAGCTCCATTCTGGTGTGTATAGATCCATTCTGGGGTGTATAGCTCCATTCTGGGGTGTATAGCTCCTTGCTGGGGTGTATAGCTCCATGTTGGGGTGTATAGCACCATTCTGGGGTGTATAGCTCCATTCTGGGGTGAATAGCTCCATGTTGGGGTGTATAGCTCCATTCTGGGGTGTATAGCTCCTTGCTGGGTTGTATAGCTCCATGTTGGGGTGTATAGCTCCATTCTGGGGTTTATAGCTCCATTCTGGGGTGAATAGCTCCATGCTGGGGTGTATAGCTCCATGCTGGGGTGTATAGCTCCATTCTGGGGTGTATAGCTCCATTCTGGGGTGTATAGCTCCATGCTGGGGTGTATAGCTCCCTGCTGGGGTGTATAGCTCCATTCTGGGGTGTACAGCTCCATGCTGGGGTGTATAACGCCCTGCTGGGGTGTATAGCTCCATGCTGGGGTGTATAGCTCCATGCTGGGATGTATAGCTCCATGCTGGGGTGTATAGCTCCATTCTGGGGTGTATAGCTCCATTCTGGGGTGAATAGCTCCATGCTGGGGTGTATAGCTCCCTGCTGGGGTGTATAGCTCCATGCTGGGGTGTATAGCTCCATGCTGGGGTGTATAGCTCCATTCTGGGGTGTATAGCTCCATGCTGGGGTGTATAGCTCCCTGCTGGGGTGTATAGCTCCATGCTGGGGTGTACAGCTCCATTCTGGGGTGTATAGCTCCATGCTGGGGTGTATAGCTCCATGCTGGGGTGTACAATTCCATTCTCGGGTCTATAGCTCCATTCTGGGGTGTATAGCTCCATGCTGGGGTGTAAAGCTCTATTCTGGGGTCTATAGCTCCATTCTGGGGTGTATAGCTAAATTCTGGGCTGTATAGCTCCATGCTGTGGTGTATAGCTCCATGCTGGGGTGTATAGCTCCCTGCTGGGGTGTATAGCTCCATGCTGGGGTGTATAGCTCAATGCCGGGGTGTATAGCTCAATGCCGGGGTGTATAGCTCCATGCTGGGGTGTATAGCTCCATTCTGGGGTGTACAGCTCCATTCTGGGGTGTATAGCTCCATGCTGGGGTGTATAGCTCCATGCTGGGGTGGACAATTCCATTCTCGGGTGTATAGCTCCATTCTGGGGTGTATAGCTCCCTGCTGGGGTGTATAGCTCCCTGCTGGGGTGTATAGCTCTATTCTGGGGTGTATAGCTCCATTCTGGGGTGTATAGCTCCATTCTGGGCTGTATAGCTCCATGCTGGGGTGTATAGCTCCATGCTGGGGTGCATAGCTCAATTATGGGGTGTATAGCTCCATGCTGGGGTGTATAGCTCCATGCTGGGCTGTATAGCTCCATGCTGGGGTGTATAGCTCCCTGCTGGGGTGTATAGCTCCATTATGGGGTGTATAGCTCCATTATGGGGTGTATAGCTCCATGCTGGGGTGTATAGATCCATTATGGGGTGTATAGCTCCATTCTGGGGTGTATAGCTCCATGCTGGGGTGTATAGCTCCCTGCTGGGGTGTATAGCTCCATGCTGGGGTGTACAGCTCCTTTCTGGGGTGTATAGCTCCATGCTGGGGTGTATAGCTCCATGCTGGGGTGTACAATTCCATTCTCGGGTTTATAGCTCCATTCTGGGGTGTATAGCTCCATGCTGGGGTGTAAAGCTCTATTCTGGGGTGTATAGCTCCATTCTGGGGTGTATAGCTCCATTCTGGGCTGTATAGCTCCATGCTGTGGTGTATAGCTCCATGCTGGGGTGTATAGCTCCCTGCTGGGGTGTATAGCTCCATGGTGGGGTGTATAGCTCAATGCCGGGGTGTATAGCTCCATGCTGGGGTGTATAGCTCCATTCTGGGGTGTACTGCTCCATTCTGGGGTGTATAGCTCCATGCTGGGGTGTATAGCTCCATGCTGGGGTGGACAATTCCATTCTCGGGTGTATAGCTCCATTCTGGGGTGTATAGCTCCCTGCTGGGGTGTATAGCTCTATTCTGGGTTGTATAGCTCCATTCTGGGGTGTATAGCTCCATTCTGGGCTGTATAGCTCCATGCTGGGGTGTATAGCTCCATGCTGGGGTGCATAGCTCAATTATGGGGTGTATAGCTCCATGCTGGGGTGTATAGCTCCATGCTGGGCTGTATAGCTCCATGCTGGGGTATATAGCTCCCTGCTGGGGTGTATAGCTCCATTATGGGGTGTATAGCTCCATTATGGGGTGTATAGCTCCATGCTGGGGTGTATAGCTCCATGCTGGGGTGTATAGCTCCATGCTGGGGTGTATAGCTCCATGCTGGGGTGTATAGCTCCATTTTGGGTGTATAGCTCCATGCTGGGGTGTATCGCTCCCTGCTGGGGTGTATAGCTCCATTCTGGGATGTATAGCTCCCTGCTGGGGTGTATAGCTCCATTCTGGGGTGTATAGCTCCATGCTGGGGTGTATAGCTCCATGTTGGGGTGTATAGCTCCTTGCTGGGGTGTATAGCTCCCTGCTGGGCTGTATAGCTCCATTCTGGGGTGTAAAACTCCATTCTGGGGTGTATAGCTCCATGCTGGGTTGTATAGCTCCATACTGGGGTGTACAATTCCATTCTCGGGTGTATAGCTCCATTCTGGGGTGTATAGCTCCCTGCTGGGGTGTATAGCTCTATTCTGGGGTGTATAGCTCCATTCTGGGGTGTATAGCTCCATTCTGGGCTGTATAGCTCCATGCTGGGGTGTATAGCTCTATGCTGGGGTGTATAGCTCCATGCTGGGGTGTATAGCTCCATTCTGGGGTGTATAGCTCCATGCTGGGGTGTATAGCTCCCTGCTGGGGTGTATAGCTCCATTCTGGGGTGTACAGCTCCATTCTGGGGTGTATAGCTCCCTGCTGGGGTGTATAGCTCCATGCTGGGGTGTATAGCTCCATGCTGGGGTGTATTGCTCCCTGCTGGGGTGTATAGTTCCATTTCAAGGTTTATAGTTCCATACTGAGGTTAATAGTTCCATTCGGAGGTTTATAGTTCCATTCTGAGGTTTATAGTTCCATTCTGAGGTTTACAGTTCCATTCTGAGGTTTACAGTTCCATTCTGAGGTTTATAGTTTAATTCTGAGGTTTACAGTTCCATGCTAGTGGTGTACACTCTCAGTGATAACAATGACTTGTGATTACAGTGGTACATATAGCTATGTATGTATTCAACCTCTCATCATTACGGTGGTACATATAGCTACGTATGTATTCAACCTCTCATCATTACAGTGGTACATATAGCTACGTATGTATTCAACCTCTCATCATCACAGTGGTACATTTAGCTATGTATGTATTCAACCTCTCATCATCACAGTGGTACATTTAGCTATGTATGTATTCAACCTCTCATCATCACAGTGGTACATATAGCTACGTATGTATTGAACCTGTATGCACTGTACCACACTCTCACCAACATCTGTTTTTACAGGAACAGTGTGAGCTCTGGTTATTTACGTTGCGGTGGGTGGCTTAGATCCATCAGAATGCCACAGCGGCACCGGCATCTGTGAGACTAACCTTTATCTCAACAGGGGAATTCTGATATGGCACCGGGGCCGCTCGACATTCCGACAGCGGGCTACAAACAAGCGGCAGGGGAGTGCGGAGAGCGGCGGCTATTGGTCTGAACTAAGCCAAGGACCAATGTCTTTCAATAAAACAACTTCCTTTCATTAGCTGTTCTCTTACCAACAGCAGGAAACACATAGCTAACGGCTGGATGAGTTGTTCAAAGTCACAGCCTGAGGAGAGCTGTATTATAGCACAGAGGAAGAGGATGAGGAGGAAGAGGAGGCGGACGAGGAGGAGGAGGGGGAGAAGGAACAGGAGGAAGAGGAGGAGGGGGAGAAGGAACAGGAGGAAGAGGAGGAGGGGAGAAGGAGAAGTAGGAGGAGGAGGAGGGGAAAGAGGAGGAGGGGGGAGGGGGGAGGAGGAGGGTGGGGAGGATGAGGAGGAGTGGGGAGGAGGAGGAGGAGGGGAGGATGAGGCGGAGGGGGAGGAGGAGGAGGAACAGGAGGAAGAGGAGGAGAAGGAGGAGGAGGACGGGGAGGAGGAGTGAGAAAAACTACACTGTACATCTAAACTGTACATCTACACCATTACCCAAACATACACACACAGCAACATGTGTTAATGGATTATATCACTGGTGTGTTAATGGGTTATATCACTGGTGTGTTAATGGGTTATATTAATGGTTTATATCACTGGTGTGTTAATGGTTTATATCACTGGTGTGTTAATGAGATATATCACTGGTGCGTTAATGGGTTATATCACTGGTGTGTTAATGGTTTATATCACTTGTGTGTTAATGGGTTATATCACTGGTGTGTTAATGGTTTATATCAATGGTGTGTTAATGGGTTATATCACTGGTGTGTTAATGAGATATATCACTGGTGTGTTAATGGATTATATCACTGGTGTGTTAATGGGTTATATCACTGGTGTGTTAATGGGTTATATCACTGGTGTGTTAATGGGTTATATCACTGGTGTGTTAATGGTTTATATCACTGGTGTGTTAATGGGTTATATCACTGGTGTGTTAATGGGTTATATTAATGGTTTATATCACTGGTGTGTTAATGGTTTATATCACTGGTGTGTTAATGAGATATATCACTGGTGCGTTAATGGGTTATATCACTGGTGTGTTAATGGTTTATATCACTTGTGTGTTAATGGGTTATATCACTGGTGTGTTAATGGTTTATATCAATGGTGTGTTAATGGGTTATATCACTGGTGTGTTAATGAGATATATCACTGGTGTGTTAATGGATTATATCACTGGTGTGTTAATGGGTTATATCACTGGTGTGTTAATGGGTTATATCACTGGTGTGTTAATGGGTTATATCACTGGTGTGTTAATGGTTTATATCACTGGTGTGTTAATGGGTTATATCACTGGTGTGTTAATGGGTTATATCACTGGTGTGTTAATGGTTTATATCACTGGTGTGAACCTCTTGACGGTCGCCTAGGATAGGGGGCGCCACAGCGCATTTTGAAAAAAATTCGTGCCCATTTTAAACGGCCTACTACTCAAACTCAGAAGCTAGGATATGCATATAATTAATACTTGTGGATAGAAAACACCCTAAAGTTTCTAAAACTGTTTGAATGGTGTCTGTGAGTATAACAGAACTCATATGGCAGTCAAAACCCCGAGACAGATCGAAACAGGAAGTGGAATTCTGAATTGCGAACTCAACTTCATCACGTTGCCTATTAATCACACCGTGAGCTATGGTTCATTGAGCACTTCCAATTGCTTCCACTAGATGTCCCCAGTCTTTACAAAGTGATTTGAGCCTTCTACTTTGAAAACTGAATGAATGAGACGCAGTGGAACGTGGTCACACGGAGAGGGCCATCACCATTATGACGCCGGCGCCCCTGGTTACCCTCCCCTTTCGAAACGTTTTGAAACACAATGCAATCGTCCCCCTCGAATCTTATTGGCTCTCTTGTTGAAAAATGCCCTGAAGATTTATGTTATACAACGTTTGACATGTTTGAACGAACCTAAATGGGAAAAAAATGCATTTTCTCGAAATGGCTGTCCCGCGGCCGACGGAGCATTTGGATCAGCCTTCAGACGCGCTAACAAGAACAAGCTCTTGGAACATAAAGGAGTAATTTTTTCGAACTAAAATACATTTGTTGTGGACCTGGGATTCCTGGAAGTGCTTTCTGATGAAGACAACCAAAGGTAAGGGATTATTGACAATAGTATACAAGACTAGATGTGATATGCGATTGTTCCAAGATGGCGCTGACCTGTAACGTTAGCCTATTTTTCAGAGTATCGCATCCCCTTTCATCGCAAAGTATGATTACCCAGTAAAGTTAATTTTAAATCTGGCATTACAGGTGCTTTCAAGAGATATTCATCTATAAATCTTAGAATGACAATATTACATTTTAAAAATGTTTTCGAATAGTAATTTAGTAAATTGTAGCTCTGTTTCATCGGATGCATTTGAGGGAAAATAGTTAGTCAACGTTACGCACCGATGTAAAATGCTGTTTTTATATATAAATATGAACTTTATCGAACAAAATAATGCATGTATTGTGTAACATGATGTCCTAGGTGTGTCATCTGATGAAGATTGTCAAAGGTTAGTGCTGCATTTAGCTGTTTTTTGGTTATTTGTGATGCATGTGGTTGGTCGGAAAATGGCTATGTGACTACTTTTACGATATACTCCTCTAACATAATCTAATGTTTTGCTTTTGCTGTAAAGCCTTTTTGAAATCGGACAACGTGGTTCGATTCAGGAGAGGTGTATCTATAAAACGATATAATTTTGAAAAAAATTTGAAAAAAAAAGTATACAATTTTGTTATGCTAATGGCGATATGATTTTTCACTGGATGAGGCCGCACAGGGGTTAATGGGTTATATCACTGGTGTGTTAATGGTTTATATCACTGGTGTGTTAATGGGTTATATCACAGGTGTGTTAATGGTTTATATCACTGGTGTGTTAATGGGTTATATCACTGGTGTGTTAATGGTTTATATCACTGGTATGTTAATGGATTATATCACTGGTGTGTTAATGGGTTATATCACTGGTGTGTTAATGGGTTATATCACTGGTGTGTTAATGGGTTATATCACTGGTGTGTTAATGGGTTATATCACTGGTGTGTTAATGGGTTATATCACTGGTGTGTTAATGGGTTATATTAATGGGTTATACCACTGGTGTGTTAATGGGTTATATCACTGGTGTGTTAATGGGTTATATTAATGGTTTATATCACTGGTGTGTTAATGAGATATATCACTGGTGTGTTAATGGATTATATCACTGGTGTGTTAATGGTTTATATCACTGGTGTGTTAATGGGTTATATCACTGGTGTGTTAATGGTTTATATGACTGGTGTGTTAATGGGTTACATCACTGGTGTGTTAATGGGTTATATCACTGGTGTGTTAATCTCTCTCTCTCTCTCCTCTCTCTCTACTTGTATCTCTCTCTCTCTCTCTCTCTCAATCTTTGTCTTTCTCTCTACTTGTCTCACTCTCTATCAATCTATCTCTCTCTTTCTCTCTACTTGTTTCTCTCTGTCTCTCCCCCTCTCTCTTTACCCCACTTCCTCTCGGTTTCCCTCTCTCTCCCTCCCCCTGTCTCCCTTCCTCTCTCTCTCTCCCCCTCTTTCTCTCTCTCCCTCCCCCTCTTTACTATGGTGACCTCCAACCAAAGCCTCTCTCCCTCTCACTATCAAACCATCCAATTCCCCCTCTCCCTCATCCATCTCTCCACTCTCCACTCCCTCTCTCTCCCTCTCTCTCAATCTCAGTCAATATCATGCGTTATCTGTTCTGAAGGGCAGCCTTGAACAGAAGCGTGTGAACCAGCTAAATCACATCTCTATCACCCTCTCTTCCTTCTGTTGACAATCAACACATCGGCCTTGAGAAAGTTCAACGGCCAGACCTCTGTGTGTGTGTGTGTGTGTGTGTGTGTGTGTGTGTGTGTGTGTGTGTGTGTGTGTGTGTGTGTGTGTGTGTGTGTGTGTGTGTGTGTGTGTGTGTGTGTGTGTGTGTGTGTGTGTGTGTGTGTGTGTTTGTGTGTTTGCGTGTGTGTGAACTACAGTAGTCTGGGGGAGAGAAAACGATGAGGTAAGCAAAAGTATGTTTACATGTAATGTCCTTCATCAACACACACAGACACACAGACAGACAGACACACACACACACACACAGACACACACTCACAGACACTCACGCGCACACACACACACACACACACACACACACACACACACACACCCACACACACACACACACACACACACACACACACACACACACACATACATACACACAGACACTCACTCACACACACACACACACACACACAGACACACACACACACACACACAGACACACACACACACACACACACACACACACACACACACACACACACACACACACACACACACACATACATACACACAGACACACACACACACACACACACACACACACACACACACACACACACACACACACACACACACACACACACACACAACACACACACACACACACACACACAGACAGACAGACAGACACACGCGGCTTTTGGCCGATAAAGAAAATGAAAAGCTGACAAATAAAACTTTTCCCGGCCAAAATGAGAGAAAAAAAATCCCATTGGAAAATAATGCTTTTTATTCATTGATGGATAATACATTTTACCATCATGCTTATTGGTCAATAGGTTAATTTTCATAATTTAGTGGAATTAAATTGCCGTCTGTGGTACTTTGGTTATCATGTATCTTATGTATCCAACAGAACTACCCCACGCCCCACCATGTATCTTATGTATCCAACAGAACTACCCCACGCCCCACCATGTATCTTATGTATCCAACAGAACTATCCCACGCCCCACCATGTATCTTATGTATCCAACAGAACTATCCCACGCCCCACCATGTATCTTATGTATCCAACAGAACTATCCCACGCCCCACCATGTATCTTATGTATCCAACAGAACTATCCCACGCCCCACCATGTATCTAATGTATCCAACAGAACTACCCCACGCCCCACCATGTATCTTATGTATCCAACAGAACTATCCACGCCCACCATGTATCTTATGTATCCAACAGAACTATCCACGCCCCACCTGTATCTTATGTATCCAACAGAACTATCCCACGCCCCACCATGTATCTTATGTATCCAACAGAACTATCCCACGCCCCACCATGTATCTTATGTATCCAACAGAACTATCCCACGCCCCACCATGTATCTTATGTATCCAACAGAACTATCCCACGCCCCACCATGTATCTTATGTATCCAACAGAACTATCCCACGCCCCACCATGTATCTTATGTATCCAACAGAACTATCCCACGCCCCACCATGTATCTTATGTATCCAACAGAACTATCCCACGCCCCACCATGTATCTTATGTATCCAACAGAACTATCCCACGCCCCACCATGTATCTTATGTATCCAACAGAACTATCCCACGCCCCACCATGTATCTTATGTATCCAACAGAACTATCCCACGCCCCACCATGTATCTTATGTATCCAACAGAACTATCCCACGCCCCACCATGTATCTTATGTATCCAACAGAACTATCCCACGCCCCACCATGTATCTTATGTATCCAACAGAACTATCCCACGCCCCACCATGTATCTTATGTATCCAACAGAACTATCCCACGCCCCACCATGTATCTTATGTATCCAACAGAACTATCCCACGCCCCACCACACACAGTCTATTCTGAGAGGGATTTCTCCTGCTGCTCCTCAGCTGGTTGCTTCTTGGACTGAAACATGTGTTTTTATCAACCCATTCGTTGCGCAACAATTCTAAATGTCATGGCGTGTTAAAAACAGTTTTGATTGCACAATTAAAAATAGCTAATATTTGTATTTGTCAGCTGGTAATTGAAGGGTGCCTCCCATTCACCATTGAAGTGCAGACAACAGGCTATCAGATCATCACCCACCACTTTACAATGTGAGCTGGAGGCACTAGGCATTTTGAAAACATACTTCACTGTTTGAAACCTGAATGTGTTCTTTCATATTATGAGGTATGTCTTACCTTGCTTGAAAAGAAGCCTATAGGCAAAATCCCACAATGGAAAAATGGAGGCACATATTTTATAAAGAGTTTATAGGAGGCGTGTGAGTTTCAAGTCCTTAAACTGATGAAACAAGCATCGATATCAACTTCCACCTCTGGACCTGTCAGACCTCCAGACCTTCTACTGTCCTCTGAGAGTTACTGAACCTTCTGGACCTGTCAGACCACCAGACCTTCCACTGTTCTCTGAGAGTTACTGAACCTTCTAGACCTGTCAGACCTCCAGACCTTCCACTGTTCTCTGAGAGTTACTGAACCTTCTTAACACTTCAAGTTGATGTCAGTTCAGCTCCTTGGTTAGAGAGCAAGGTCGAATCAGTATTCCTTGATTTCCATTTGTACTGAAAACAAAAACCCATCAGACTCAAACCCTATTCCTTTGGCTATCTAGCCCTTATCTAACCTTCCTACCATGGATATACTAGTGTTTACAACAGGCTCACATCTTTGTGGCATTCTGCCCATACCTCAGAGCAGATCCCCCTCTAAGGCAACACACCATGATGCATATCATTAGGTCACTGTTGTTTCAGACGGAGGGAGAAACCTTGACCCACACCGCTCCTCACCTGTGGCTAAAATAAAGATGCTGTAGAATTCACATTTCACCTTCTATTAGGCCTGTCTTCTAAAGCCTTGTAATGTCTGTCTTCTAAAGCCTTGTAATGTCTGTCTTCTAAAGCCTTGTAATCTCTGTCTTCTTCAAAAGCATTGTAATGGCTGTCTTCTAAAGCGTTGTAATGTCTGTCTTCTAAAGCCTTGTAATGTCTGTCTTCTAAAGCCTTGTAATGTCTGTCTTCTAAAGCCTTGTAATGTCTGTCTTCTAAAGCGTTGTAATGTCTGTCTTCTAATGCGTTGTAATGTCTGTCTTCTAATGCGTTGTAATGTCTGTCTTCTAAAGCCTTGTAATGTCTGTCTTCTAATGCGTTGTAATGTCTGTCTTCTAAAGCCTTGTAATGTCTGTCTTCTAAAGCCTTGTAATGTCTGTCTTCAAATGCGTTGTAATGTCTGTCTTTTAAAGCCTTGTAATGTCTGTCTTCTAAAGCATTGTAATGTCTGTCTTCTAAAGCATTGTAATGTCTGTGTTTTAAAGCCTTGTAATGTCTGTCTTCTAAAGCATTGTAATGTCTGTCTTCTATGAGGTGAGAAGCAGCATGAATCAGTTAATCCTATGTTCCCTTTTAAGAATGTGTGTTACCTCCAGGTGTGTGTTACCTCCAGGTGTGTGTTACCTCCAGGAGTGTGTTACCTCCAGGAGTGTTAATGTGTAGATAGATGTGTCTGTGTGTTACCTTTACGTGTGTGAGTGTGTGTTTCCTCTAAGCCGTTGTAATTAGGACATGGGGGATCCGAGACCACACTGCCACTGGGCGATTTACACTTCTTCAAGTTTCTCTTGAAGTCTACCTCCCCCTCTCTCCCTCTCTCTCGCTCTCTCTCTCTCTCCACCTTTCCCTCTCACTTCCCCGTCTTTTCTGTTTAGTCTGTGTCTCAGTGAGAGTCTCTCCATGGGGCTAGGGGATAACAGAGACCTGGTGGGCCAGGTGTTAGTAGAGACAGAGAGAAGACAGAGACAGAGAGAATACAGAGACAGAGAGATAACAGACAGAGAGATAACAGAGAGATAACAGAGACAGAGAGAACACAGAGACAGAGAGAACACAGAGACAGAGAGAACACAGAGACAGAGAGAATACAGAGACAGAGAGAATACAGCGACAGAGACAGAGAGATAACAGAGACAGAGCGATAACAGAGAGATAACAGAGACAGAGAGATAACAGAGACAGAGAGATAAAAGAGAGATAACAGAGACATAGAGAACACAGAGACATAGAGAACACAGAGACAGAGAGAACACAGAGAGAAAAAGAGACAGAGAGACAACAGAGAGAAAACAGAGAGAGCGAGAACACAGACGGAGGGAACACAGAGACAGAGAGAACACAGACAGAGAGATAACAGAGATATAACAGAGACAGAGAGATAACAGAGACAGAGAGATAAGAGACATAGAGAACACAGAGACAGAGAGATAACAGAGAGAAAAAGAGACAGAGATAACAGAGAGAAAACAGAGAGAGCGAGAACACAGACAGAGGGAACACAGAGACAGAGAGAACACAGACAGAGAGATAACAGAAATATAACAGAGACAGAGAGATAACAGAGAGAAAACAGAGACAGCGAGAACACAGACAGAGGGAACACAGACGGCAAGAAAACAGAGAGATAACAGAGACAGAGAGATAACAGCAATAAAACAGAGACGGAGAGATAACACAGACAGAGACAACAGAGAGAAAACAGAGACAGAAAGATAACAGAGATAAAACAGAGATGGAGAAATAACAGAGACAGAGACAACTGACAGAAAACAGAGACAGAGATAAAACAGAGAGATAACAGAGACAGAAAGATAACAGAGATAAAACAGAGATGGAGAAATAACAGAGACAGAGACAACAGAGAGAAAACAGAGAGAAAACAGACAGATAACAGAGACAGAGAGAAAACAGAAATAGAGAGAAAACAGAGAGATAACAGAGACAGAGAGAAAACAGACAGATAACAGAGACAGAGAGATAACAGAGCCAGAGAGAAAACAGAGAGATAGCAGAGACAGAGAGAAAACAGAGAGAACAGAGACAGAGATATAACAGACACAAAGTGATTACAGAGAGATAACAGGGACAGAGAGAAAACATGGAGATAACAGAGACAGAGACAGAGATAACAGAGATATAACAGAGACAGAGAGATAACAGATAGTTAACAGAGATATAACAAAGACAGAGAGATAACAGAGAGTTAACAGAGATATAACAGAGACAGAGAGACAACAGAGAGATAACAGAGCGATAACAGATAATTTCTCTCAAGTCATACCTGAGATGTTCAATTCCTGAGATGTTCAATTCTATGTGATTTGCACCATTGGTTTTGTTGGTAGACCTACATTATGATCCAACAGCCACAATAGCCTATTGGCTACTGTCTATAACTGTAAGGGTTCAGCCTATTGGTTACTGTCTATAACTGTAAGTGTTCAGCCTATTGGCTACTGTCTATAACTGTAAGGGTTCAGCCTATTGGCTACTGTCTATAACTGTAAGGGTTCAGCCTATTGGCTACTGTCTAAAACTGTAAGGGTTCAGCCTATTGGCTACTGTCTAAAACTGTAAGGGTTCAGCCTATTGGTTACCGTCTATAACTGTAAGGGTTCAGCCTATTGGCTACTGTCTATAACTGTAAGGGTTCAGCCTATTGGCTACTGTCTAAAACTGTAAGGGTACAGCCTATTGGTTACTGTCTATAACTGTAAGGGTTCAGCCTATTGGTTACTGTCTAAAACTGTAAGGGTACAGCCTATTGGCTACTGTCTATAACTGTAAGGGTTCAGCCTATTGGTTACTGTCTATAACTGTAAGGGTTCAGCCTATTGGCTACTGTCTAAAACTGTAAGGGTTCAGCCTATTGGTTACGGTCTAAAACTGTAAGGGTTCAGCCTATTGGTTACTGTCTATAACTGTAAGGGTTCAGCCTATTGGCTACTGTCTATAACTGTAAGGGTACAGCCTATTGGTTACTGTATATAACTGTAAGGGTTCAGCTTATTGGTTACTGTCTATAACTGTAAGGGTTCAGCCTATTGGTTACTGTCTAAAACTGTAAGTGTTCAGCCTATTGGCTACTGTCTATAACTGTAAGGGTTCAGCCTATTGGTTACTGTCTAAAACTGTAAGGGTTCAGCCTATTGGCTACTGTCTAAAACTGT
Organism: Salmo salar; assembly: GCF_965601325.2. Taxonomy (NCBI): domain Eukaryota; kingdom Metazoa; phylum Chordata; class Actinopteri; order Salmoniformes; family Salmonidae; genus Salmo; species Salmo salar. The sequence continues at coordinate 32,203,131 of NC_138307.1, read as the reverse complement.
AAGGGTTCAGCCTATTGGTTACTGTCTAAAACTGTAAGGGTTCAGCCTATTGGTTACTGTCTATAACTGTAAGGGTTCAGCCTATTGGCTACTGTCTATAGCTGTAAGGGTACAGCCTATTGGTTACTGTCTATAACTGTAACGGTTCAGCTTATTGGCTACTGTCTAAAACCGTAAGGGTACAGCCTATTGGTTACTGTCTATAACTGTAAGGGTTCAGCCTATTGGTTACTGTCTAAAACTGTAAGGGTACAGCCTATTGGCTACTGTCTATAACTGTAAGGGTTCAGCCTATTGGTTACTGTCTATAACTGTAAGGGTTCAGCCTATTGGCTACTGTCTAAAACTGTAAGGGTTCAGCCTATTGGTTACTGTCTAAAACTGTAAGGGTTCAGCCTATTGGCTACTGTCTATAACTGTAAGGGTACAGCCTATTGGTTACTGTCTATAACTGTAAGGGTTCAGCTTATTGGTTACTGTCTATAACTGTAAGGGTTCAGCCTATTGGTTACTGTCTAAAACTGTAAGGGTTCAGCCTATTGGCTACTGTCTATAACTGTAAGGGTTCAGCCTATTGGTTACTGTCTAAAACTCTAAGGGTTCAGCCTATTGGCTACTGTCTAAAACTGTA
>NC_138307.1:32102500-32192500 GCF_965601325.2 Salmo salar | reverse complement strand
CACTAGAAAGACTGCACCACAGTAGAGCAGCCAGATAACCTTTACAGACACTAGAAAGACTGCACCACAGTAGAGCAGCCAGATAACCTTTCAGACACTAGATAGACTGCATCACAGTAGAGCAGCCAGATAACCTTTACATACACTAGAAAGACTGCACCACAGTAGAGCAGCCAGATAACCTTTCAGACACTAGAAAGACTGCACCACAGCAGAGCAGCCAGATAACCTTTACAGACACTAGAAAGACTGCACCACAGTAGAGCAGCCAGATAACCTTTACAGACACTAGAAAGACTGCACCACAGTAGAGCAGCCAGATATCCTTTACAGACACTAGAAAGACTGCACCACAGTAGAGCAGCCAGATAACCTTTCAGACACTAGATAGACTGCACCACAGTAGAGCAGAACAGATACCTTTACAGACACTAGAAAGACTACATCACAGTAGAGCAGACTGATACCTTTACAGACACTACAAAGACTGCACCACAGTAGAGCAGCCAGATAACCTTTACAGACACTAGAAAGACTGCATCACAGTAGAGCAGCCAGATAACCTTTGCAGACACTAGAAAGACTGCATCACAGTAGAGCAGCCAGATACCTTTACAGACACTAGAAAGACTGCACCACAGTAGAGCAGCCAGATAACCTTTACAGACACTAGAAAGACTGCACCACAGTAGAGCAGCCAGATAACCTTTACAGACACTAGAAAGACTGCACCACAGTAGAGCAGCCAGATAACCTTTACAGACACTAGAAAGACTGCACCACAGTAGAGCAGCCAGATACCTTTACAGACACTAGAAAGACTGCATCACAGTAGAGCAGCCTGATACCTTTACAGACATTAGAAAGACTGCACCACAGTAGAGCAGCCTGATACCTTTACAGACACTAGAAAGACTGCACCACAGTAGAGCAGCCAGATAACCTTTACAGACACTAGAAAGACTGCACCACAGTAGAGCAGCCAGATAACCTTTCAGACACTAGATAGACTGCACCACAGTAGAGCAGCCAGATACCTTTACAGACACTAGAAAGACTACATCACAGTAGAGCAGCCAGATACCTTTACAGACACTAGAAAGACTGCACCACAGTAGAGCAGCCAGATAACCTTTACAGACACTAGAAAGACTGCATCACAGTAGAGCAGCCAGATACCTTTACAGACACTAGAAAGACTGCACCACAGTAGAGCAGCCAGATAACATTTACAGACACTAGAAAGACTGCACAATAGTAGAGCAGCCAGATAACCTTTCAGACACTAGAAAGACTCCACCACAGCAGAGCAGACAGATAATCTTTACAGACACTAGAAAGACTGCACCACAGTAGAGCAGCCAGATAACCTTTACAGACACTAGAAAGACTGCACCACAGTAGAGAAGCCAGATAACCTTTACAGACACTAGAAAGACTGCACCACAGTAGAGCAGCCATATAACCTTTACAGACACTAGAAAGACTGCATCACAGTAGAGCAGCCAGATAACCTTTACAGACACTAGAAAGACTGCACCACAGTAGAGCAGCCAGATAACCTTTACAGACACTAGAAAGACTGCACCACAGTAGAGCAGCCAGATAACCTTTACAGACACTAGAAAGACTGCACCACAGTAGAGCAGCCAGATACCTTTACAGACACTAGAAAGACTGCATCACAGTAGAGCAGCCAGATACCTTTACAGACACTAGAAAGACTGCACCACAGTAGAGCAGCCAGATAACCTTTCAGACACTAGATAGACTGCACCATAGTAGAGCAGCCAGATACCTTTACAGACACTAGAAAGACTGCATCACAGTAGAGCAGCCTGATACCTTTACAGACACTAGAAAGACTGCACCACAGTAGAGCAGCCAGATAACCTTTACAGACACTAGAAAGACTGCACCACAGTAGAGCAGCCAGATAACCTGTCAGACACTAGATAGACTGCACCACAGTAGAGCAGCCAGATACCTTTACAGACACTAGATAGACTGCACCACAGTAGAGCAGCCAGATACCTTTACAGACACTAGAAAGACTACATCACAGTAGAGCAGCCAGATACCTTTACAGACACTAGAAAGACTGCACCACAGTAGAGCAGCCAGATAACCTTTACAGACACTAGAAAGACTGCATCACAGTAGAGCAGCCAGATAACCTTTGCAGACACTAGAAAGACTGCACCACAGTAGAGCAGCCAGATAACCTTTACAGACAGTAGAAAGACTGCACCACAGTAGAGCAGCCAGATAACCTTTACAGACACTAGAAAGACTGCACCACAGTAGAGCAGCCAGATACCTTTAGAGACACTAGAAAGACTGCACCACAGTAGAGCAACCAGATAACCTTTACAGACACTAGAAAGACTGCACCACAGTACAGCAGCCAGATAACCTTTACAGACACTAGAAAGACTGCACCACAGTAGAGCAGCCAGATACCTTTACAGACACTAGAAAGACTGCATCACAGTAGAGCAGCCTGATACCTTTACAGACACTAGCAAGACTGCACCACAGTAGAGCAGCCAGATAACCTTTACAGACACTAGAAAGACTGCACCACAGTAGAGCAGCCAGATAACCTGTCAGACACTAGATAGACTGCACCACAGTAGAGCAGCCAGATACCTTTACAGACACTAGAAAGACTACATCACAGTAGAGCAGCCAGATACCTTTACAGACACTAGAAAGACTGCACCACAGTAGAGCAGCCAGATAGCCTTTACAGACACTAGAAAGACTGCACCACAGTAGAGCAGCCAGATACCTTTAGAGACACTAGAAAGACTGCACCACAGTAGAGCAACCAGATAACCTTTACAGACACTAGAAAGATTGCACCACAGTACAGCAGCCAGATAACCTTTACAGACACTAGAAAGACTGCACCACAGTAGAGCAGCCAGATAACCTTTACAGACACTAGAAAGACTGCACCACAGTAGAGCAGCCAGATACCTTTACAGACACTAGAAAGACTGCATCACAGTAGAGCAGCCAGATACCTTTACAGACACTAGAAAGACTGCACCACAGTAGAGCAGCCAGATAACCCTTACAGACACTAGAAAGACTGCACCACAGTAGAGCAGCCAGATAACCTTTACAGACACTAGAAAGACTGCACCACAGTAGAGCAGCCAGATAACCTTTACAGACACTAAAAAGACTGCACCACAGTAGAGCAGCCAGATACCTTTACAGACACTAGAAAGACTGCATCACAGTAGAGCAGCCAGATAACCTGTCAGACACTAGATAGACTGCACCACAGTAGAGCAGCCAGATACCTTTACAGACACTAGAAAGACTGCATCACAGTAGAGCAGCCTGATACCTTTACAGACACTAGAAAGACTGCACCACAGTAGAGCAGCCAGATAACCTTTACAGACACTAGAAAGACTGCACCACAGTAGAGCAGCCAGATAACCTGTCAGACACTAGATAGACTGCACCACAGTAGAGCAGCCAGATACCTTTACAGACACTAGATAGACTGCACCACAGTAGAGCAGCCAGATACCTTTACAGACACTAGAAAGACTACATCACAGTAGAGCAGCCAGATACCTTTACAGACACTAGAAAGACTGCACCACAGTAGAGCAGCCAGATAACCTTTACAGACACTAGAAAGACTGCATCACAGTAGAGCAGCCAGATAACCTTTGCAGACACTAGAAAGACTGCACCACAGTAGAGCAGCCAGATAACCTTTACAGACAGTAGAAAGACTGCACCACAGTAGAGCAGCCAGATAACCTTTACAGACACTAGAAAGACTGCACCACAGTAGAGCAGCCAGATACCTTTAGAGACACTAGAAAGACTGCACCACAGTAGAGCAACCAGATAACCTTTACAGACACTAGAAAGACTGCACCACAGTACAGCAGCCAGATAACCTTTACAGACACTAGAAAGACTGCACCACAGTAGAGCAGCCAGATACCTTTACAGACACTAGAAAGACTGCATCACAGTAGAGCAGCCTGATACCTTTACAGACACTAGCAAGACTGCACCACAGTAGAGCAGCCAGATAACCTTTACAGACACTAGAGACTGCACCACAGTAGAGCAGCCAGATAACCTGTCAGACACTAGATAGACTGCACCACAGTAGAGCAGCCAGATACCTTTACAGACACTAGAAAGACTACATCACAGTAGAGCAGCCAGATACCTTTACAGACACTAGAAAGACTGCACCACAGTAGAGCAGCCAGATAGCCTTTACAGACACTAGAAAGACTGCACCACAGTAGAGCAGCCAGATACCTTTAGAGACACTAGAAAGACTGCACCACAGTAGAGCAACCAGATAACCTTTACAGACACTAGAAAGATTGCACCACAGTACAGCAGCCAGATAACCTTTACAGACACTAGAAAGACTGCACCACAGTAGAGCAGCCAGATAACCTTTACAGACACTAGAAAGACTGCACCACAGTAGAGCAGCCAGATACCTTTACAGACACTAGAAAGACTGCATCACAGTAGAGCAGCCAGATACCTTTACAGACACTAGAAAGACTGCACCACAGTAGAGCAGCCAGATAACCTTTACAGACACTAGAAAGACTGCACCACAGTAGAGCAGCCAGATAACCTTTACAGACACTAAAAAGACTGCACCACAGTAGAGCAGCCAGATACCTTTACAGACACTAGAAAGACTGCATCACAGTAGAGCAGCCAGATAACCTGTCAGACACTAGATAGACTGCACCACAGTAGAGCAGCCAGATACCTTTACAGACACTAGAAAGACTACATCACAGTAGAGCAGCCAGATACCTTTACAGACACTAGAAATACTGCACCACAGTAGAGCAGCCAGATAACCTTTACAGACACTAGAAAGACTGCATCACAGTAGAGCAGCCAGATACCTTTACAGACACTAGAAAGACTGCACCATAGTAGAGCAGCCAGATATCCTTTACAGACACTAGAAAGACTGCACCACAGTAGAGCAGCCAGATAACCTTTCAGACACTAGATAGACTGCACCACAGTAGAGCAGCCAGATAACCCTTACAGACACTAGAAAGACTGCACCACAGTAGAGCAGCCAGATAACCTTTACAGACACTAGAAAGACTGCACCACAGTAGAGCAGCCAGATAACCTTTACAGACACTAAAAAGACTGCACCACAGTAGAGCAGCCAGATACCTTTACAGACACTAGAAAGACTGCATCACAGTAGAGCAGCCAGATAACCTGTCAGACACTAGATAGACTGCACCACAGTAGAGCAGCCAGATACCTTTACAGACACTAGAAAGACTGCATCACAGTAGAGCAGCCTGATACCTTTACAGACACTAGAAAGACTGCACCACAGTAGAGCAGCCAGATAACCTTTACAGACACTAGAAAGACTGCACCACAGTAGAGCAGCCAGATAACCTGTCAGACACTAGATAGACTGCACCACAGTAGAGCAGCCAGATACCTTTACAGACACTAGATAGACTGCACCACAGTAGAGCAGCCAGATACCTTTACAGACACTAGAAAGACTACATCACAGTAGAGCAGCCAGATACCTTTACAGACACTAGAAAGACTGCACCACAGTAGAGCAGCCAGATAACCTTTACAGACACTAGAAAGACTGCATCACAGTAGAGCAGCCAGATAACCTTTGCAGACACTAGAAAGACTGCACCACAGTAGAGCAGCCAGATAACCTTTACAGACAGTAGAAAGACTGCACCACAGTAGAGCAGCCAGATAACCTTTACAGACACTAGAAAGACTGCACCACAGTAGAGCAGCCAGATACCTTTAGAGACACTAGAAAGACTGCACCACAGTAGAGCAACCAGATAACCTTTACAGACACTAGAAAGACTGCACCACAGTACAGCAGCCAGATAACCTTTACAGACACTAGAAAGACTGCACCACAGTAGAGCAGCCAGATACCTTTACAGACACTAGAAAGACTGCATCACAGTAGAGCAGCCTGATACCTTTACAGACACTAGCAAGACTGCACCACAGTAGAGCAGCCAGATAACCTTTACAGACACTAGAAAGACTGCACCACAGTAGAGCAGCCAGATAACCTGTCAGACACTAGATAGACTGCACCACAGTAGAGCAGCCAGATACCTTTACAGACACTAGAAAGACTACATCACAGTAGAGCAGCCAGATACCTTTACAGACACTAGAAAGACTGCACCACAGTAGAGCAGCCAGATAGCCTTTACAGACACTAGAAAGACTGCACCACAGTAGAGCAGCCAGATACCTTTAGAGACACTAGAAAGACTGCACCACAGTAGAGCAACCAGATAACCTTTACAGACACTAGAAAGATTGCACCACACTACAGCAGCCAGATAACCTTTACAGACACTAGAAAGACTGCACCACAGTAGAGCAGCCAGATAACCTTTACAGACACTAGAAAGACTGCACCACAGTAGAGCAGCCAGATACCTTTACAGACACTAGAAAGACTGCATCACAGTAGAGCAGGCAGATACCTTTACAGACACTAGAAAGACTGCACCACAGTAGAGCAGCCAGATAACCCTTACAGACACTAGAAAGACTGCACCACAGTAGAGCAGCCAGATAACCTTTACAGACACTAGAAAGACTGCACCACAGTAGAGCAGCCAGATAACCATTACAGACACTAAAAAGACTGCACCACAGTAGAGCAGCCAGATACCTTTACAGACACTAGAAAGACTGCATCACAGTAGAGCAGCCAGATAACCTGTCAGACAATAGATAGACTGCACCACAGTAGAGCAGCCAGATACCTTTACAGACACTAGAAAGACTACATCACAGTAGAGCAGCCAGATACCTTTACAGACACTAGAAATACTGCACCACAGTAGAGCAGCCAGATAACCTTTACAGACACTAGAAAGACTGCATCACAGTAGAGCAGCCAGATAACCTTTACAGACACTAGAAAGACTGCACCATAGTAGAGCAGCCAGATATCCTTTACAGACACTAGAAAGACTGCACCACAGTAGAGCAGCCAGATAACCTTTCAGACACTAGATAGACTGCACCACAGTAGAGCAGCCAGATACCTTTACAGACACTAGAAAGACTACATCACAGTAGAGCAGCCAGATACCTTTACAGACACTAGAAAGACTGCACCACAGTAGAGCAGCCAGATAACCTTTACAGACACTAGAAAGACTGCATCACAGTAGAGCAGCCAGATAACCTTTGCAGACACTAGAAAGACTGCACCACAGTAGAGCAGCCAGATAACCTTTACAGACACTAGAAAGACTGCACCACAGTAGAGCAGCCAGATAACCTTTACAGACACTAGAAATACTGCACCACAGTAGAGCAGCCAGATACCTTTAGAGACACTAGAAAGACTGCACCACAGTAGAGCAACCAGATAACCTTTACAGACACTAGAAAGACTGCACCACAGTACAGCAGCCAGATAACCTTTACAGACACTAGAAAGACTGCACCACAGTAGAGCAGCCAGATACCTTTACAGACACTAGAAAGACTGCATCACAGTAGAGCAGCCTGATACCTTTACAGACACTAGCAAGACTGCACCACAGTAGAGCAGCCAGATAACCTTTACAGACACTAGAAAGACTGCACCACAGTAGAGCAGCCAGATAACCTGTCAGACACTAGATAGACTGCACCACAGTAGAGCAGCCAGATACCTTTACAGACACTAGAAAGACTACATCACAGTAGAGCAGCCAGATACCTTTACAGACACTAGAAAGACTGCACCACAGTAGAGCAGCCAGATAGCCTTTACAGACACTAGAAAGACTGCACCACAGTAGAGCAGCCAGATACCTTTAGAGACACTAGAAAGACTGCACCACAGTAGAGCAACCAGATAACCTTTACAGACACTAGAAAGATTGCACCACAGTACAGCAGCCAGATAACCTTTACAGACACTAGAAAGACTGCACCACAGTAGAGCAGCCAGATAACCTTTACAGACACTAGAAAGACTGCACCACAGTAGAGCAGCCAGATACCTTTACAGACACTAGAAAGACTGCATCACAGTAGAGCAGCCAGATACCTTTACAGACACTAGAAAGACTGCACCACAGTAGAGCAGCCAGATAACCCTTACAGACACTAGAAAGACTGCACCACAGTAGAGCAGCCAGATAACCTTTACAGACACTAGAAAGACTGCACCACAGTAGAGCAGCCAGATAACCTTTACAGACACTAAAAAGACTGCACCACAGTAGAGCAGCCAGATACCTTTACAGACACTAGAAAGACTGCATCACAGTAGAGCAGCCAGATAACCTGTCAGACACTAGATAGACTGCACCACAGTAGAGCAGCCAGATACCTTTACAGACACTAGAAAGACTACATCACAGTAGAGCAGCCAGATACCTTTACAGACACTAGAAATACTGCACCACAGTAGAGCAGCCAGATAACCTTTACAGACACTAGAAAGACTGCATCACAGTAGAGCAGCCAGATACCTTTACAGACACTAGAAAGACTGCACCATAGTAGAGCAGCCAGATATCCTTTACAGACACTAGAAAGACTGCACCACAGTAGAGCAGCCAGATAACCTTTCAGACACTAGATAGACTGCACCACAGTAGAGCAGCCAGATACCTTTACAGACACTAGAAAGACTACATCACAGTAGAGCAGCCAGATACCTTTACAGACACTAGAAAGACTGCACCACAGTAGAGCAGCCAGATAACCTTTACAGACACTAGAAAGACTGCATCACAGTAGAGCAGCCAGATAACCTTTGCAGACACTAGAAAGACTGCACCACAGTAGAGCAGCCAGATAACCTTTACAGACACTAGAAAGACTGCACCACAGTAGAGCAGCCAGATAACCTTTACAGACACTAGAAAGACTGCACCACAGTAGAGCAGCCAGATACCTTTAGAGACACTAGAAAGACTGCACCACAGTAGAGCAACCAGATAACCTTTACAGACACTAGAAAGACTGCACCACAGTACAGCAGCCAGATAACCTTTACAGACACTAGAAAGACTGCACCACAGTAGAGCAGCCAGATAACCTTTACAGACACTAGAAAGACTGCACCACAGTAGAGCAGCCAGATAACCTTTACAGACACTAAAAAGACTGCACCACAGTAGAGCAGCCAGATACCTTTACAGACACTAGAAAGACTGCATCACAGTAGAGCAGCCAGATAACCTGTCAGACACTAGATAGACTGCACCACAGTAGAGCAGCCAGATACCTTTACAGACACTAGAAAGACTACATCACAGTAGAGCAGCCAGATACCTTTACAGACACTAGAAATACTGCACCACAGTAGAGCAGCCAGATAACCTTTACAGACACTAGAAAGACTGCATCACAGTAGAGCAGCCAGATACCTTTACAGACACTAGAAAGACTGCACCATAGTAGAGCAGCCAGATATCCTTTACAGACACTAGAAAGACTGCACCACAGTAGAGCAGCCAGATAACCTTTCAGACATTAGATAGACTGCACCACAGTAGAGCAGCCAGATACCTTTACAGACACTAGAAAGACTACATCACAGTAGAGCAGCCAGATACCTTTACAGACACTAGAAAGACTGCACCACAGTAGAGCAGCCAGATAACCTTTACAGACACTAGAAAGACTGCATCACAGTAGAGCAGCCAGATAACCTTTGCAGACACTAGAAAGACTGCACCACAGTAGAGCAGCCAGATAACCTTTACAGACACTAGAAAGACTGCACCACAGTAGAGCAGCCAGATAACCTTTACAGACACTAGAAAGACTGCACCACAGTAGAGCAGCCAGATACCTTTAGAGACACTAGAAAGACTGCACCACAGTAGAGCAACCAGATAACCTTTACAGACACTAGAAAGACTGCACCACAGTACAGCAGCCAGATAACCTTTACAGACACTAGAAAGACTGCACCACAGTAGAGTAGCCAGATAACCTTTACAGACACTAGAAAGACTGCACCACAGTAGAGCAGCCAGATACCTTTACAGACACTAGAAAGACTGCATCACAGTAGAGCAGCCAGATACCTTTACAGACACTAGAAAGACTGCACCACAGTAGAGCAGCCAGATAACCCTTACAGACACTAGAAAGACTGCACCACAGTAGAGCAGCCAGATAACCTTTACAGACACTAGAAAGACTGCACCACAGTAGAGCAGCCAGATAACCTTTACAGACACTAGAAAGACTGCACCACAGTAGAGCAGCCAGATACCTTTACAGACACTAGAAAGACTGCATCACAGTAGAGCAGCCTGATACCTTTACAGACACTAGAAAGACTGCACCACAGTAGAGCAGCCAGATAACCTTTACAGACACTAGAAAGACTGCACCACAGAAGAGCAGCCAGATAACCTGTCAGACACTAGATAGACTGCACCACAGTAGAGCAGCCAGATACCTTTACAGACACTAGAAAGACTACAACACAGTAGAGCAGCCAGATACCTTTACAGACACTAGAAAGACTGCACCACAGTAGAGCAGCCAGATAACCTTTACAGACACTAGAAAGACTGCATCACAGTAGAGCAGCCAGATACCTTTACAGACACTAGAAAGACTGCACCACAGTAGAGCAGCCAGATAACCTTTACAGACACTAGAAAGACTGCACCACAGTAGAGCAGCCAGATAACCTTTACAGACACTAGAAAGACTGCACCATAGTAGAGCAGCCAGATAACCTTTCAGACACTAGAAAGACTGCACCACAGCAGAGCAGCCAGATAACCTTTACAGACACTAGAAAGACTGCACCACAGTAGAGCAGCCAGATAACCTTTACAGACACTAGAAAGACTGCACCACAGTAGAGCAGCCAGATAACCTTTACAGACACTAGAAAGACTGCACCACAGAAGAGCAGCCAGATAACCTTTCAGACACTAGAAAGACTGCACCACAGCAGAGCAGCCAGATAACCTTTACAGACACTAGAAAGACTGCACCACAGTAGAGCAGCCAGATAACCTTTACAGACACTAGAAAGACTGCACCACAGTAGAGCAGCCAGATAACCTTTACAGACACTAGAAAGACTGCACCACAGTAGAGCAGCCAGATAACCTTTACAGACACTAGAAAGACTGCACCACAGTAGAGCAGCCAGATAACCTTTACAGACACTAGAAAGACTGCACCACAGTAGAGCAGACAGATACCTTTACAGAGACTAGAAAGACTGCACCACAGTAGAGCAGCCAGATAACCTTTACAGACACTAGAACGACTGCACCACAGTAGAGCAGCCAGATAACCTTTACAGACACTAGAAAGACTGCACCACAGTAGAGCAGCCAGATAACCTTTACAGACACTAGAAAGACTGCACCACAGTAGAGCAGCCAGATAACCTTTACAGACACTAGAAAGACTGCACCACAGTAGAGCAGCCAGATACCCTTTCAGACACTAGAAAGACTGCACCACAGTAGAGCAGCCAGATAACCTTTACAGACACTAGAAAGACTGCACAATAGTAGAGCAGCCAGATAACCTTTCAGACACTAGAAAGACTGCACCTGAGCAGAGCAGCCAGATAACCTTTACAGACACTAGAAAGACTGCACCACAGTAGAGCAGCCAGATAACCTTTACAGACACTAGAAAGACTGCACCACAGTAGAGAAGCCAGATAACCTTAACAGACACTAGAAAGACTGCACCACAGTAGAGCAGCCAGATAACCTTTACAGACACTAGAAAGACTGCATCACAGTAGAGCAGCCAGATAACCTTTACAGACACTAGAAAGACTGCACCACAGTAGAGCAGCCAGATAACCTTTACAGACACTAGAAAGACTGCACCACAGTAGAGCAGCCAGATACCTTTACAGACACTAGAAAGACTGCATCACAGTAGAGCAGCCTGATACCTTTACAGACACTAGAAAGACTGCACCACAGTAGAGCAGCCAGATAACCTTTACAGACACTAGAAAGACTACACCACAGTAGAGCAGCCAGATAACCTGTCAGACACTAGATAGACTGCACCACAGTAGAGCAGCCAGATACCTTTACAGACACTAGAAAGACTACATCACAGTAGAGCAGCCAGATACCTTTACAGACACTAGAAAGACTGCACCACAGTAGAGCAGCCAGATAACCTTTACAGACACTAGAAAGACTGCACCACAGTAGAGCAGCCAGATACCTTTAGAGACACTAGAAAGACTGCACCACAGTAGAGCAACCAGATAACCTTTACAGACACTAGAAAGACTGCACCACAGTACAGCAGCCAGATACCCTTTACAGACACTAGAAAGACTGCACCACAATAGAGCAGCCAGATAACCTTTACAGACACTAGAAAGACTGCACCACAGTAGAGCAGCCAGATACCTTTACAGACACTAGAAAGACTGCATCACAGTAGAGCAGCCAGATACCTTTACAGACACTAGAAAGACTGCACCACAGTAGAGCAGCCAGATAACCCTTACAGACACTAGAAAGACTGCACCACAGTAGAGCAGCCAGATAACCTTTACAGACACTAGAAAGACTGCACCACAGTAGAGCAGCCAGATAACCTTTACAGACACTAGAAAGACTGCACCACAGTAGAGCAGCCAGATACCTTTACAGACACTAGAAAGACTGCATCACAGTAGAGCAGCCAGATAACCTGTCAGACACTAGATAGACTGCACCACAGTAGAGCAGCCAGATACCTTTACAGACACTAGAAAGACTACATCACAGTAGAGCAGCCAGATACCTTTACAGACACTAGAAATACTGCACCACAGTAGAGCAGCCAGATAACCTTTACAGACACTAGAAAGACTGCATCACAGTAGAGCAGCCAGATACCTTTACAGACACTAGAAAGACTGCACCACAGTAGAGCAGCCAGATATCCTTTACAGACACTAGAAAGACTGCACCACAGTAGAGCAGCCAGATAACCTTTCAGACACTAGATAGACTGCACCACAGTAGAGCAGCCAGATACCTTTACAGACACTAGAAAGACTACATCACAGTAGAGCAGCCAGATACCTTTACAGACACTAGAAAGACTGCACCACAGTAGAGCAGCCAGATAACCTTTACAGACACTAGAAAGACTGCATCACAGTAGAGCAGCCAGATAACCTTTGCAGACACTAGAAAGACTGCACCACAGTAGAGCTGCCAGATAACCTTTACAGACACTAGAAAGACTGCACCACAGTAGAGCAGCCAGATAACCTTTACAGACACTAGAAAGACTGCACCACAGTAGAGCAGCCAGATACCTTTAGAGACACTAGAAAGACTGCACCACAGTAGAGCAACCAGATAACCTTTACAGACACTAGAAAGACTGCACCACAGTACAGCAGCCAGATAACCTTTACAGACACTAGAAAGACTGCACCACAGTAGAGCAGCCAGATAACCTTTACAGACACTAGAAAGACTGCACCACAGTAGAGCAGCCAGATAACCTTTACAGACACTAGAAAGACTGCACCACAGTAGAGCAGCCAGATACCTTTACAGACACTAGAAAGACTGCATCACAGTAGAGCAGCCTGATACCTTTACAGACACTAGAAAGACTGCACCACAGTAGAGCAGCCAGATAACCTTTACAGACACTAGAAAGACTGCACCACAGTAGAGCAGCCAGATAACCTGTCAGACACTAGATAGACTGCACCACAGTAGAGCAGCCAGATACCTTTACAGACACTAGAAAGACTACAACACAGTAGAGCAGCCAGATACCTTTACAGACACTAGAAAGACTGCACCACAGTAGAGCAGCCAGATAACCTTTACAGACACTAGAAAGACTGCATCACAGTAGAGCAGCCAGATACCTTTACAGACACTAGAAAGACTGCACCACAGTAGAGCAGCCAGATAACCTTTACAGACACTAGAAAGACTGCACCATAGTAGAGCAGCCAGATAACCTTTCAGACACTAGAAAGACTGCACCACAGCAGAGCAGCCAGATAACCTTTACAGACACTAGAAAGACTGCACCACAGTAGAGCAGCCAGATAACCTTTACAGACACTAGAAAGACTGCACCACAGTAGAGCAGCCAGATAACCTTTACAGACACTAGAAAGACTGCACCACAGAAGAGCAGCCAGATAACCTTTCAGACACTAGAAAGACTGCACCACAGCAGAGCAGCCAGATAACCTTTACAGACACTAGAAAGACTGCACCACAATAGAGCAGCCAGATAACCTTTACAGACACTAGAAAGACTGCACCACAGTAGAGCAGCCAGATACCTTTACAGACACTAGAAAGACTGCATCACAGTAGAGCAGCCAGATACCTTTACAGACACTAGAAAGACTGCACCACAGTAGAGCAGCCAGATAACCCTTACAGACACTAGAAAGACTGCACCACAGTAGAGCAGCCAGATAACCTTTACAGACACTAGAAAGACTGCACCACAGTAGAGCAGCCAGATAACCTTTACAGACACTAGAAAGACTGCACCACAGTAGAGCAGCCAGATACCTTTACAGACACTAGAAAGACTGCATCACAGTAGAGCAGCCAGATAACCTGTCAGACACTAGATAGACTGCACCACAGTAGAGCAGCCAGATACCTTTACAGACACTAGAAAGACTACATCACAGTAGAGCAGCCAGATACCTTTACAGACACTAGAAATACTGCACCACAGTAGAGCAGCCAGATAACCTTTACAGACACTAGAAAGACTGCATCACAGTAGAGCAGCCAGATACCTTTACAGACACTAGAAAGACTGCACCACAGTAGAGCAGCCAGATATCCTTTACAGACACTAGAAAGACTGCACCACAGTAGAGCAGCCAGATAACCTTTCAGACACTAGATAGACTGCACCACAGTAGAGCAGCCAGATACCTTTACAGACACTAGAAAGACTACATCACAGTAGAGCAGCCAGATACCTTTACAAACACTAGAAAGACTGCACCACAGTAGAGCAGCCAGATAACTTTACAGACACTAGAAAGACTGCATCACAGTAGAGCAGCCAGATAACCTTTGCAGACACTAGAAAGACTGCACCACAGTAGAGCAGCCAGATAACCTTTACAGACACTAGAAAGACTGCACCACAGTAGAGCAGCCAGATAACCTTTACAGACACTAGAAAGACTGCACCACAGTAGAGCAGCCAGATAACTTTAGAGACACTAGAAAGACTGCACCACAGTAGAGCAACCAGATAACCTTTACAGACACTAGAAAGACTGCACCACAGTACAGCAGCCAGATAACCTTTACAGACACTAGAAAGACTGCACCACAGTAGAGCAGCCAGATAACCTTTACAGACACTAGAAAGACTGCACCACAGTAGAGCAGCCATATACCTTTACAGACACTAGAAAGACTGCATCACAGTAGAGCAGCCAGATACCTTTACAGACACTAGAAAGACTGCACCACAGTAGAGCAGCCAGATAACCCTTACAGACACTAGAAAGACTGCACCACAGTAGAGCAGCCAGATAACCTTTACAGACACTAGAAAGACTGCACCACAGTAGAGCAGCCAGATAACCTTTACAGACACTAGAAAGACTGCACCACAGTAGAGCTGCCAGATACCTTTACAGACACTAGAAAGACTGCATCACAGTAGAGCAGCCTGATACCTTTACAGACACTAGAAAGACTGCACCACAGTAGAGCAGCCAGATAACCTTTACAGACACTAGAAAGACTGCACCACAGTAGAGCAGCCAGATAACCTGTCAGACACTAGATAGACTGCACCACAGTAGAGCAGCCAGATACCTTTACAGACACTAGAAAGACTACAACACAGTAGAGCAGCCAGATACCTTTACAGACACTAGAAAGACTGCACCACAGTAGAGCAGCCAGATAACCTTTACAGACACTAGAAAGACTGCATCACAGTAGAGCAGCCAGATACCTTTACAGACACTAGAAAGACTGCACCACAGTAGAGCAGCCAGATAACCTTTACAGACATTAGAAAGACTGCACCATAGTAGAGCAGCCAGATAACCTTTCAGACACTAGAAAGACTGCACCACAGCAGAGCAGCCAGATAACCTTTACAGACACTAGAAAGACTGCACCACAGTAGAGCAGCCAGATAACCTTTACAGACACTAGAAAGACTGCACCACAGTAGAGCAGCCAGATAACCTTTACAGACACTAGAAAGACTGCACCACAGTAGAGCAGCCAGATAACCTGTCAGACACTAGATAGACTGCACCACAGTAGAGCAGCCAGATACCTTTACAGACACTAGAAAGACTACAACACAGTAGAGCAGCCAGATACCTTTACAGACACTAGAAAGACTGCACCACAGTAGAGCAGCCAGATAACCTTTACAGACACTAGAAAGACTGCATCACAGTAGAGCAGCCAGATACCTTTACAGACACTAGAAAGACTGCACCACAGTAGAGCAGCCAGATAACCTTTACAGACACTAGAAAGACTGCACCATAGTAGAGCAGCCAGATAACCTTTCAGACACTAGAAAGACTGCACCACAGCAGAGCAGCCAGATAACCTTTACAGACACTAGAAAGACTGCACCACAGTAGAGCAGCCAGATAACCTTTACAGACACTAGAAAGACTGCACCACAGTAGAGCAGCCAGATAACCTTTACAGACACTAGAAAGACTGCACCACAGAAGAGCAGCCAGATAACCTTTCAGACACTAGAAAGACTGCACCACAGCAGAGCAGCCAGATAACCTTTACAGACACTAGAAAGACTGCACCACAATAGAGCAGCCAGATAACCTTTACAGACACTAGAAAGACTGCACCACAGTAGAGCAGCCAGATACCTTTACAGACACTAGAAAGACTGCATCACAGTAGAGCAGCCAGATACCTTTACAGACACTAGAAAGACTGCACCACAGTAGAGCAGCCAGATAACCCTTACAGACACTAGAAAGACTGCACCACAGTAGAGCAGCCAGATAACCTTTACAGACACTAGAAAGACTGCACCACAGTAGAGCAGCCAGATAACCTTTACAGACACTAGAAAGACTGCACCACAGTAGAGCAGCCAGATACCTTTACAGACACTAGAAAGACTGCATCACAGTAGAGCAGCCAGATAACCTGTCAGACACTAGATAGACTGCACCACAGTAGAGCAGCCAGATACCTTTACAGACACTAGAAAGACTACATCACAGTAGAGCAGCCAGATACCTTTACAGACACTAGAAATACTGCACCACAGTAGAGCAGCCAGATAACCTTTACAGACACTAGAAAGACTGCATCACAGTAGAGCAGCCAGATACCTTTACAGACACTAGAAAGACTGCACCGCAGTAGAGCAGCCAGATATCCTTTACAGACACTAGAAAGACTGCACCACAGTAGAGCAGCCAGATAACCTTTCAGACACTAGATAGACTGCACCACAGTAGAGCAGCCAGATACCTTTACAGACACTAGAAAGACTACATCACAGTAGAGCAGCCAGATACCTTTACAGACACTAGAAAGACTGCACCACAGTAGAGCAGCCAGATAACCTTTACAGACACTAGAAAGACTGCATCACAGTAGAGCAGCCAGATAACCTTTGCAGACACTAGAAAGACTGCACCACAGTAGAGCAGCCAGATAACCTTTACAGACACTAGAAAGACTGCACCACAGTAGAGCAGCCAGATAACCTTTACAGACACTAGAAAGACTGCACCACAGTAGAGCAGCCAGATACCTTTAGAGACACTAGAAAGACTGCACCACAGTAGAGCAACCAGATAAACTTTACAGACACTAGAAAGACTGCACCACAGTACAGCAGCCAGATAACCTTTACAGACACTAGAAAGACTGCACCACAGTAGAGCAGCCAGATAACCTTTACAGACACTAGAAAGACTGCACCACAGTAGAGCAGCCATATACCTTTACAGACACTAGAAAGACTGCATCACATTAGAGCAGCCAGATACCTTTACAGACACTAGAAAGACTGCACCACAGTAGAGCAGCCAGATAACCCTTACAGACACTAGAAAGACTGCACCACAGTAGAGCAGCCAGATAACCTTTACAGACACTAGAAAGACTGCACCACAGTAGAGCAGCCAGATAACCTTTACAGACACTAGAAAGACTGCACCACAGTAGAGCTGCCAGATACCTTTACAGACACTAGAAAGACTGCATCACAGTAGAGCAGCCTGATACCTTTACAGACACTAGAAAGACTGCACCACAGTAGAGCAGCCAGATAACCTTTACAGACACTAGAAAGACTGCACCACAGTAGAGCAGCCAGATAACCTTTACAGACACTAGAAAGACTGCATCACAGTAGAGCAGCCAGATACCTTTACAGACACTAGAAAGACTGCACCACAGTAGAGCAGCCAGATAACCTTTACAGACACTAGAAAGACTGCACCATAGTAGAGCAGCCAGATAACCTTTCAGACACTAGAAAGACTGCACCACAGCAGAGCAGCCAGATAACCTTTACAGACACTAGAAAGACTGCACCACAGTAGAGCAGCCAGATAACCTTTACAGACACTAGAAAGACTGCACCACAGTAGAGCAGCCAGATAACCTTTACAGACACTAGAAAGACTGCACCACAGAAGAGCAGCCAGATAACCTTTCAGACACTAGAAAGACTGCACCACAGCAGAGCAGCCAGATAACCTTTACAGACACTAGAAAGACTGCACCACAATAGAGCAGCCAGATAACCTTTACAGACACTAGAAAGACTGCACCACAGTAGAGCAGCCAGATACCTTTACAGACACTAGAAAGACTGCATCACAGTAGAGCAGCCAGATACCTTTACAGACACTAGAAAGACTGCACCACAGTAGAGCAGCCAGATAACCCTTACAGACACTAGAAAGACTGCACCACAGTAGAGCAGCCAGATAACCTTTACAGACACTAGAAAGACTGCACCACAGTAGAGCAGCCAGATAACCTTTACAGACACTAGAAAGACTGCACCACAGTAGAGCAGCCAGATACCTTTACAGACACTAGAAAGACTGCATCACAGTAGAGCAGCCAGATAACCTGTCAGACACTAGATAGACTGCACCACAGTAGAGCAGCCAGATACCTTTACAGACACTAGAAAGACTACATCACAGTAGAGCAGCCAGATACCTTTACAGACACTAGAAATACTGCACCACAGTAGAGCAGCCAGATAACCTTTACAGACACTAGAAAGACTGCATCACAGTAGAGCAGCCAGATACCTTTACAGACACTAGAAAGACTGCACCACAGTAGAGCAGCCAGATATCCTTTACAGACACTAGAAAGACTGCACCACAGTAGAGCAGCCAGATAACCTTTCAGACACTAGATAGACTGCACCACAGTAGAGCAGCCAGATACCTTTACAGACACTAGAAAGACTACATCACAGTAGAGCAGCCAGATACCTTTACAAACACTAGAAAGACTGCACCACAGTAGAGCAGCCAGATAACTTTACAGACACTAGAAAGACTGCATCACAGTAGAGCAGCCAGATAACCTTTGCAGACACTAGAAAGACTGCACCACAGTAGAGCAGCCAGATAACCTTTACAGACACTAGAAAGACTGCACCACAGTAGAGCAGCCAGATAACCTTTACAGACACTAGAAAGACTGCACCACAGTAGAGCAGCCAGATAACTTTAGAGACACTAGAAAGACTGCACCACAGTAGAGCAACCAGATAACCTTTACAGACACTAGAAAGACTGCACCACAGTAGAGCAGCGAGATACCTTTACAGACACTAGAAAGACTGCATCACAGTAGAGCAGCCAGATACCTTTACAGACACTAGAAAGACTGCACCACAGTAGAGCAGCCAGATAACCCTTACAGACACTAGAAAGACTGCACCACAGTAGAGCAGCCAGATAACCTTTACAGACACTAGAAAGACTGCACCACAGTAGAGCAGCCAGATAACCTTTACAGACACTAGAAAGACTGCACCACAGTAGAGCAGCCAGATACCTTTACAGACACTAGAAAGACTGCATCACAGTAGAGCAGCCAGATAACCTGTCAGACACTAGATAGACTGCACCACAGTAGAGCAGCCAGATACCTTTACAGACACTAGAAAGACTACATCACAGTAGAGCAGCCAGATACCTTTACAGACACTAGAAATACTGCACCACAGTAGAGCAGCCAGATAACCTTTACAGACACTAGAAAGACTGCATCACAGTAGAGTAGCCAGATACCTTTACAGACACTAGAAAGACTGCACCACAGTAGAGCAGCCAGATATCCTTTACAGACACTAGAAAGACTGCACCACAGTAGAGCAGCCAGATAACCTTTCAGACACTAGATAGACTGCACCACAGTAGAGCAGCCAGATACCTTTACAGACACTAGAAAGACTACATCACAGTAGAGCAGCCAGATACCTTTACAAACACTAGAAAGACTGCACCACAGTAGAGCAGCCAGATAACTTTACAGACACTAGAAAGACTGCATCACAGTAGAGCAGCCAGATAACCTTTGCAGACACTAGAAAGACTGCACCACAGTAGAGCAGCCAGATAACCTTTACAGACACTAGAAAGACTGCACCACAGTAGAGCAGCCAGATAACCTTTACAGACACTAGAAAGACTGCACCACAGTAGAGCAGCCAGATAACTTTAGAGACACTAGAAAGACTGCACCACAGTAGAGCAACCAGATAACCTTTACAGACACTAGAAAGACTGCACCACAGTAGAGCAGCGAGATACCTTTACAGACACTAGAAAGACTGCATCACAGTAGAGCAGCCAGATACCTTTACAGACACTAGAAAGACTGCACCACAGTAGAGCAGCCAGATAACCCTTACAGACACTAGAAAGACTGCACCACAGTAGAGCAGCCAGATAACCTTTACAGACACTAGAAAGACTGCACCACAGTAGAGCAGCCAGATAACCTTTACAGACACTAGAAAGACTGCACCACAGTAGAGCAGCCAGATACCTTTACAGACACTAGAAAGACTGCATCACAGTAGAGCAGCCAGATAACCTGTCAGACACTAGATAGACTGCACCACAGTAGAGCAGCCAGATACCTTTACAGACACTAGAAAGACTACATCACAGTAGAGCAGCCAGATACCTTTACAGACACTAGAAATACTGCACCACAGTAGAGCAGCCAGATAACCTTTACAGACACTAGAAAGACTGCATCACAGTAGAGCAGCCAGATACCTTTACAGACACTAGAAAGACTGCACCACAGTAGAGCAGCCAGATATCCTTTACAGACACTAGAAAGACTGCACCACAGTAGAGCAGCCAGATAACCTTTCAGACACTAGATAGACTGCACCACAGTAGAGCAGCCAGATACCTTTACAGACACTAGAAAGACTACATCACAGTAGAGCAGCCAGATACCTTTACAAACACTAGAAAGACTGCACCACAGTAGAGCAGCCAGATAACTTTACAGACACTAGAAAGACTGCATCACAGTAGAGCAGCCAGATAACCTTTGCAGACACTAGAAAGACTGCACCACAGTAGAGCAGCCAGATAACCTTTACAGACACTAGAAAGACTGCACCACAGTAGAGCAGCCAGATAACCTTTACAGACACTAGAAAGACTGCACCACAGTAGAGCAGCCAGATAACTTTAGAGACACTAGAAAGACTGCACCACAGTAGAGCAACCAGATAACCTTTACAGACACTAGAAAGACTGCACCACAGTAGAGCAGCGAGATACCTTTACAGACACTAGAAAGACTGCATCACAGTAGAGCAGCCAGATACCTTTACAGACACTAGAAAGACTGCACCACAGTAGAGCAGCCAGATAACCCTTACAGACACTAGAAAGACTGCACCACAGTAGAGCAGCCAGATAACCTTTACAGACACTAGAAAGACTGCACCACAGTAGAGCAGCCAGATAACCTTTACAGACACTAGAAAGACTGCACCACAGTAGAGCAGCCAGATACCTTTACAGACACTAGAAAGACTGCATCACAGTAGAGCAGCCAGATAACCTGTCAGACACTAGATAGACTGCACCACAGTAGAGCAGCCAGATACCTTTACAGACACTAGAAAGACTACATCACAGTAGAGCAGCCAGATACCTTTACAGACACTAGAAATACTGCACCACAGTAGAGCAGCCAGATAACCTTTACAGACACTAGAAAGACTGCATCACAGTAGAGTAGCCAGATACCTTTACAGACACTAGAAAGACTGCACCACAGTAGAGCAGCCAGATATCCTTTACAGACACTAGAAAGACTGCACCACAGTAGAGCAGCCAGATAACCTTTCAGACACTAGATAGACTGCACCACAGTAGAGCAGCCAGATACCTTTACAGACACTAGAAAGACTACATCACAGTAGAGCAGCCAGATACCTTTACAAACACTAGAAAGACTGCACCACAGTAGAGCAGCCAGATAACTTTACAGACACTAGAAAGACTGCATCACAGTAGAGCAGCCAGATAACCTTTGCAGACACTAGAAAGACTGCACCACAGTAGAGCAGCCAGATAACCTTTACAGACACTAGAAAGACTGCACCACAGTAGAGCAGCCAGATAACCTTTACAGACACTAGAAAGACTGCACCACAGTAGAGCAGCCAGATAACTTTAGAGACACTAGAAAGACTGCACCACAGTAGAGCAACCAGATAACCTTTACAGACACTAGAAAGACTGCACCACAGTAGAGCAGCGAGATACCTTTACAGACACTAGAAAGACTGCATCACAGTAGAGCAGCCAGATACCTTTACAGACACTAGAAAGACTGCACCACAGTAGAGCAGCCAGATAACCCTTACAGACACTAGAAAGACTGCACCACAGTAGAGCAGCCAGATAACCTTTACAGACACTAGAAAGACTGCACCACAGTAGAGCAGCCAGATAACCTTTACAGACACTAGAAAGACTGCACCACAGTAGAGCAGCCAGATACCTTTACAGACACTAGAAAGACTGCATCACAGTAGAGCAGCCAGATAACCTGTCAGACACTAGATAGACTGCACCACAGTAGAGCAGCCAGATACCTTTACAGACACTAGAAAGACTACATCACAGTAGAGCAGCCAGATACCTTTACAGACACTAGAAATACTGCACCACAGTAGAGCAGCCAGATAACCTTTACAGACACTAGAAAGACTGCATCACAGTAGAGTAGCCAGATACCTTTACAGACACTAGAAAGACTGCACCACAGTAGAGCAGCCAGATATCCTTTACAGACACTAGAAAGACTGCACCACAGTAGAGCAGCCAGATAACCTTTCAGACACTAGATAGACTGCACCACAGTAGAGCAGCCAGATACCTTTACAGACACTAGAAAGACTACATCACAGTAGAGCAGCCAGATACCTTTACAAACACTAGAAAGACTGCACCACAGTAGAGCAGCCAGATAACTTTACAGACACTAGAAAGACTGCATCACAGTAGAGCAGCCAGATAACCTTTGCAGACACTAGAAAGACTGCACCACAGTAGAGCAGCCAGATAACCTTTACAGACACTAGAAAGACTGCACCACAGTAGAGCAGCCAGATAACCTTTACAGACACTAGAAAGACTGCACCACAGTAGAGCAGCCAGATAACTTTAGAGACACTAGAAAGACTGCACCACAGTAGAGCAACCAGATAACCTTTACAGACACTAGAAAGACTGCACCACAGTACAGCAGCCAGATAACCTTTACAGACACTAGAAAGACTGCACCACAGTAGAGCAGCCAGATAACCTTTACAGACACTAGAAAGACTGCACCACAGTAGAGCAGCCATATACCTTTACAGACACTAGAAAGACTGCATCACAGTAGAGCAGCCAGATACCTTTACAGACACTAGAAAGACTGCACCACAGTAGAGCAGCCAGATAACCCTTACAGACACTAGAAAGACTGCACCACAGTAGAGCAGCCAGATAACCTTTACAGACACTAGAAAGACTGCACCACAGTAGAGCAGCCAGATAACCTTTACAGACACTAGAAAGACTGCACCACAGTAGAGCTGCCAGATACCTTTACAGACACTAGAAAGACTG
Source organism: Salmo salar (assembly GCF_965601325.2). NCBI lineage: Eukaryota > Metazoa > Chordata > Actinopteri > Salmoniformes > Salmonidae > Salmo > Salmo salar. Next base: position 32,168,307 of record NC_138307.1, on the reverse strand, counting down.
CATCACAGTAGAGCAGCCTGATACCTTTACAGACACTAGAAAGACTGCACCACAGTAGAGCAGCCAGATAACCTTTACAGACACTAGAAAGACTGCACCACAGTAGAGCAGCCAGATAACCTGTCAGACACTAGATAGACTGCACCACAGTAGAGCAGCCAGATACCTTTACAGACACTAGAAAGACTACAACACAGTAGAGCAGCCAGATACCTTTACAGACACTAGAAAGACTGCACCACAGTAGAGCAGCCAGATAACCTTTACAGACACTAGAAAGACTGCATCACAGTAGAGCAGCCAGATACCTTTACAGACACTAGAAAGACTGCACCACAGTAGAGCAGCCAGATAACCTTTACAGACATTAGAAAGACTGCACCATAGTAGAGCAGCCAGATAACCTTTCAGACACTAGAAAGACTGCACCACAGCAGAGCAGCCAGATAACCTTTACAGACACTAGAAAGACTGCACCACAGTAGAGCAGCCAGATAACCTTTACAGACACTAGAAAGACTGCACCACAGTAGAGCAGCCAGATAACCTTTACAGACACTAGAAAGACTGCACCACAGTAGAGCAGCCAGATAACCTGTCAGACACTAGATAGACTGCACCACAGTAGAGCAGCCAGATACCTTTACAGACACTAGAAAGACTACAACACAGTAGAGCAGCCAGATACCTTTACAGACACTAGAAAGACTGCACCACAGTAGAGCAGCCAGATAACCTTTACAGACACTAGAAAGACTGCATCACAGTAGAGCAGCCAGATACCTTTACAGACACTAGAAAGACTGCACCACAGTAGAGCAGCCAGATAACCTTTACAGACACTAGAAAGACTGCACCATAGTAGAGCAGCCAGATAACCTTTCAGACACTAGAAAGACTGCACCACAGCAGAGCAGCCAGATAACCTTTACAGACACTAGAAAGACTGCACCACAGTAGAGCAGCCAGATAACCTTTACAGACACTAGAAAGACTGCACCACAGTAGAGCAGCCAGATAACCTTTACAGACACTAGAAAGACTGCACCACAGAAGAGCAGCCAGATAACCTTTCAGACACTAGAAAGACTGCACCACAGCAGAGCAGCCAGATAACCTTTACAGACACTAGAAAGACTGCACCACAATAGAGCAGCCAGATAACCTTTACAGACACTAGAAAGACTGCACCACAGTAGAGCAGCCAGATAACCTTTACAGACACTAGAAAGACTGCACCATAGTAGAGCAGCCAGATAACCTTTCAGACACTAGAAAGACTGCACCACAGCAGAGCAGCCAGATAACCTTTACAGACACTAGAAAGACTGCACCACAGTAGAGCAGCCAGATAACCTTTACAGACACTAGAAAGACTGCACCACAGTAGAGCAGCCAGATAACCTTTACAGACACTAGAAAGACTGCACCACAGAAGAGCAGCCAGATAACCTTTCAGACACTAGAAAGACTGCACCACAGCAGAGCAGCCAGATAACCTTTACAGACACTAGAAAGACTGCACCACAATAGAGCAGCCAGATAACCTTTACAGACACTAGAAAGACTGCACCACAGTAGAGCAGCCAGATACCTTTACAGACACTAGAAAGACTGCATCACAGTAGAGCAGCCAGATACCTTTACAGACACTAGAAAGACTGCACCACAGTAGAGCAGCCAGATAACCCTTACAGACACTAGAAAGACTGCACCACAGTAGAGCAGCCAGATAACCTTTACAGACACTAGAAAGACTGCACCACAGTAGAGCAGCCAGATAACCTTTACAGACACTAGAAAGACTGCACCACAGTAGAGCAGCCAGATACCTTTACAGACACTAGAAAGACTGCATCACAGTAGAGCAGCCAGATAACCTGTCAGACACTAGATAGACTGCACCACAGTAGAGCAGCCAGATACCTTTACAGACACTAGAAAGACTACATCACAGTAGAGCAGCCAGATACCTTTACAGACACTAGAAATACTGCACCACAGTAGAGCAGCCAGATAACCTTTACAGACACTAGAAAGACTGCATCACAGTAGAGCAGCCAGATACCTTTACAGACACTAGAAAGACTGCACCACAGTAGAGCAGCCAGATATCCTTTACAGACACTAGAAAGACTGCACCACAGTAGAGCAGCCAGATAACCTTTCAGACACTAGATAGACTGCACCACAGTAGAGCAGCCAGATACCTTTACAGACACTAGAAAGACTACATCACAGTAGAGCAGCCAGATACCTTTACAGACAATAGAAAGACTGCACCACAGTAGAGCAGCCAGATAACCTTTACAGACACTAGAAAGACTGCATCACAGTAGAGCAGCCAGATAACCTTTGCAGACACTAGAAAGACTGCACCACAGTAGAGCAGCCAGATAACCTTTACAGACACTAGAAAGACTGCACCACAGTAGAGCAGCCAGATAACCTTTACAGACACTAGAAAGACTGCACCACAGTAGAGCAGCCAGATACCTTTAGAGACACTAGAAAGACTGCACCACAGTAGAGCAACCAGATAACCTTTACAGACACTAGAAAGACTGCACCACAGTACAGCAGCCAGATAACCTTTACAGACACTAGAAAGACTGCACCACAGTAGAGCAGCCAGATAACCTTTACAGACACTAGAAAGACTGCACCACAGTAGAGCAGCCATATACCTTTACAGACACTAGAAAGACTGCATCACATTAGAGCAGCCAGATACCTTTACAGACACTAGAAAGACTGCACCACAGTAGAGCAGCCAGATAACCCTTACAGACACTAGAAAGACTGCACCACAGTAGAGCAGCCAGATAACCTTTACAGACACTAGAAAGACTGCACCACAGTAGAGCAGCCAGATAACCTTTACAGACACTAGAAAGACTGCACCACAGTAGAGCTGCCAGATACCTTTACAGACACTAGAAAGACTGCATCACAGTAGAGCAGCCTGATACCTTTACAGACACTAGAAAGACTGCACCACAGTAGAGCAGCCAGATAACCTTTACAGACACTAGAAAGACTGCACCACAGTAGAGCAGCCAGATAACCTGTCAGACACTAGATAGACTGCACCACAGTAGAGCAGCCAGATACCTTTACAGACACTAGAAAGACTACAACACAGTAGAGCAGCCAGATACCTTTACAGACACTAGAAAGACTGCACCACAGTAGAGCAGCCATATAACCTTTACAGACACTAGAAAGACTGCATCACAGTAGAGCAGCCAGATACCTTTACAGACACTAGAAAGACTGCACCACAGTAGAGCAGCCAGATAACCTTTACAGACATTAGAAAGACTGCACCATAGTAGAGCAGCCAGATAACCTTTCAGACACTAGAAAGACTGCACCACAGCAGAGCAGCCAGATAACCTTTACAGACACTAGAAAGACTGCACCACAATAGAGCAGCCAGATAACCTTTACAGACACTAGAAAGACTGCACCACAGTAGAGCAGCCAGATAACCTTTACAGACACTAGAAAGACTGCACCACAGAAGAGCAGCCAGATAACCTTTCAGACACTAGAAAGACTGCACCACAGCAGAGCAGCCAGATAACCTTTACAGACACTAGAAAGACTGCACCACAGTAGAGCAGCCAGATAACCTTTACAGACACTAGAAAGACTGCACCACAGTAGAGCAGCCAGATAACCTTTACAGACACTAGAAAGACTGCACCACAGTAGAGCAGCCAGATAACCTTTACAGACACTAGAAAGACTGCACCACAGTAGAGCAGCCAGATACCTTTACAGACACTAGAAAGACTGCATCACAGTAGAGCAGCCTGATACCTTTACAGACACTAGAAAGACTGCACCACAGTAGAGCAGCCAGATAACCTTTACAGACACTAGAAAGACTGCACCACAGTAGAGCAGCCAGATAACCTTTACAGACACTAGAAAGACTGCACCACAGTAGAGCAGCCAGATAACCTTTCAGACACTAGATAGACTGCACCACAGTAGAGCAGCCAGATACCTTTAGAGACACTAGAAAGACTGCACCACAGTAGAGCAACCAGATAACCTTTACAGACACTAGAAAGACTGCACCACAGTACAGCAGCCAGATAACCTTTACAGAGACTAGAAAGACTGCACCACAGTAGAGCAGCCAGATAACCTTTACAGACACTAGAAAGACTGCACCACAGTAGAGCAGCCAGATACCTTTACAGACACTTGAAAGACTGCATCACAGTAGAGCAGCCAGATACCTTTACAGACACTAGAAAGACTGCACCACAGTAGAGCAGCCAGATAACCCTTACAGACACTAGAAAGACTGCACCACAGTAGAGCAGCCAGATAACCTTTACAGACACTAGAAAGACTGCACCACAGTAGAGCAGCCAGATAACCTTTACAGACACTAGAAAGACTGCACCACAGTAGAGCAGCCAGATACGTTTACAGACACTAGAAAGACTGCATCACAGTAGAGCAGCCTGATACCTTTACAGACACTAGAAAGACTGCACCACAGTAGAGCAGCCAGATAACCTTTACAGACACTAGAAAGACTGCACCACAGTAGAGCAGCCAGATAACCTGTCAGACACTAGATAGACTGCACCACAGTAGAGCAGCCAGATACCTTTACAGACACTAGAAAGACTACATCACAGTAGAGCAGCCAGATAACCTTTACAGACACTAGAAAGACTGCATCACAGTAGAGCAGCCAGATAACCTTTGCAGACACTAGAAAGACTGCACCACAGTAGAGCAGCCAGATAACCTTTACAGACACTAGAAAGACTGCACCACAGTAGAGCAGCCAGATAACCTTTACAGACACTAGAAAGACTGCACCACAGTAGAGCAGCCAGATACCTTTAGAGACTCTAGAAAGACTGCACCACAGTAGAGCAACCAGATAACCTTTACAGACACTAGAAAGACTGCACCACAGTACAGCAGCCAGATAACCTTTACAGACACTAGAAAGACTGCACCACAGTAGAGCAGCCAGATAACCTTTACAGACACTAGAAAGACTGCACCACAGTAGAGCAGCCATATACCTTTACAGACACTAGAAAGACTGCATCACAGTAGAGCAGCCAGATACCTTTACAGACACTAGAAAGACTGCACCACAGTAGAGCAGCCAGATAACCCTTACAGACACTAGAAAGACTGCACCACAGTAGAGCAGCCAGATAACCTTTACAGACACTAGAAAGACTGCACCACAGTAGAGCAGCCAGATAACCTTTACAGACACTAGAAAGACTGCACCACAGTAGAGCTGCCAGATACCTTTACAGACACTAGAAAGACTGCATCACAGTAGAGCAGCCTGATACCTTTACAGACACTAGAAAGACTGCACCACAGTAGAGCAGCCAGATAACCTTTACAGACACTAGAAAGACTGCACCACAGTAGAGCAGCCAGATAACCTGTCAGACACTAGATAGACTGCACCACAGTAGAGCAGCCAGATACCTTTACAGACACTAGAAAGACTACAACACAGTAGAGCAGCCAGATACCTTTACAGACACTAGAAAGACTGCACCACAGTAGAGCAGCCAGATAACCTTTACAGACACTAGAAAGACTGCATCACAGTAGAGCAGCCAGATACCTTTACAGACACTAGAAAGACTGCACCACAGTAGAGCAGCCAGATAACCTTTACAGACATTAGAAAGACTGCACCATAGTAGAGCAGCCAGATAACCTTTCAGACACTAGAAAGACTGCACCACAGCAGAGCAGCCAGATAACCTTTACAGACACTAGAAAGACTGCACCACAGTAGAGCAGCCAGATAACCTTTACAGACACTAGAAAGACTGCACCACAGTAGAGCAGCCAGATAACCTTTACAGACACTAGAAAGACTGCACCACAGAAGAGCAGCCAGATAACCTTTCAGACAGTAGAAAGACTGCACCACAGCAGAGCAGCCAGATAACCTTTACAGACACTAGAAAGACTGCACCACAGTAGAGCAGCCAGATAACCTTTACAGACACTAGAAAGACTGCACCACAGTAGAGCAGCCAGATAACCTTTACAGATACTAGAAAGACTGCACCACAGTAGAGCAGCCAGATAACCTTTACAGACACTAGAAAGACTGCACCACAGTAGAGCAGCCAGATACCTTTACAGACACTAGAAAGACTGCATCACAGTAGAGCAGCCTGATACCTTTACAGACACTAGAAAGACTGCACCACAGTAGAGCAGCCAGATAACCTTTACAGACACTAGAAAGACTGCACCACAGTAGAGCAGCCAGATAAGCTTTACAGACACTAGAAAGACTGCACCACAGTAGAGCAGCCAGATAACCTTTCAGACACTAGATAGACTGCACCACAGTAGAGCAGCCAGATACCTTTAGAGACACTAGAAAGACTGCACCACAGTAGAGCAACCAGATAACCTTTACAGACACTAGAAAGACTACACTACAGTACAGCAGCCAGATAACCTTTACAGACACTAGAAAGACTGCACCACAGTAGAGCAGCCAGATAACCTTTACAGACACTAGAAAGACTGCACCACAGTAGAGCAGCCAGATACCTTTACAGACACTTGAAAGACTGCATCACAGTAGAGCAGCCAGATACCTTTACAGACACTAGAAAGACTGCACCACAGTAGAGCAGACAGATAACCCTTACAGACACTAGAAAGACTGCACCACAGTAGAGCAGCCAGATAACCTTTACAGACACTAGAAAGACTGCACCACAGTAGAGCAGCCAGATAACCTTTACAGACACTAGAAAGACTGCACCACAGTAGAGCAGCCAGATAACCTTTACAGACACTAGAAAGACTGCACCACAGTAGAGCAGCCAGATAACCTGTCAGACACTAGATAGACTGCACCACAGTAGAGCAGCCAGATACCTTTACAGACACTAGAAAGACTGCATCACAGTAGAGCAGCCAGATACCTTTACAGACACTAGAAAGATTGCACCACAGTAGAGCAGCCAGATAACCCTTACAGACACTAGAAAGACTGCACCACAGTAGAGCAGCCAGATAACCTTTACAGACACTAGAAAGACTGCACCACAGTAGAGCAGCCAGATAACCTTTACAGACACTAGAAAGACTGCACCACAGTAGAGCAGCCAGATAACCTTTACAGACACTAGAAAGACTGCACCACAGTAGAGCAGCCAGATAACCTGTCAGACACTAGATAGACTGCACCACAGTAGAGCAGCCAGATACCTTTACAGACACTAGAAAGACTACAACACAGTAGAGCAGCCAGATACCTTTACAGACACTAGAAAGACTGCACCACAGTAGAGCAGCCAGATAACCTTTACAGACACTAGAAAGACTGCATCACAGTAGAGCAGCCAGATACCTTTACAGACACTAGAAAGACTGCACCACAGTAGAGCAGCCAGATAACCTTTACAGACATTAGAAAGACTGCACCATAGTAGAGCAGCCAGATAACCTTTCAGACACTAGAAAGACTGCACCACAGCAGAGCAGCCAGATAACCTTTACAGACACTAGAAAGACTGCACCACAGTAGAGCAGCCAGATAACCTTTACAGACACTAGAAAGACTGCACCACAGTAGAGCAGCCAGATAACCTTTACAGACACTAGAAAGACTGCACCACAGAAGAGCAGCCAGATAACCTTTCAGACACTAGAAAGACTGCACCACAGCAGAGCAGCCAGATAACCTTTACAGACACTAGAAAGACTGCACCACAGTAGAGCAGCCAGATAACCTTTACAGACACTAGAAAGACTGCACCACAGTAGAGCAGCCAGATAACCTTTACAGACACTAGAAAGACTGCACCACAGTAGAGCAGCCAGATAACCTTTACAGACACTAGAAAGACTGCACCACAGTAGAGCAGCCAGATACCTTTACAGACACTAGAAAGACTGCATCACAGTAGAGCAGCCTGATACCTTTACAGACACTAGAAAGACTGCACCACAGTAGAGCAGCCAGATAACCTTTACAGACACTAGAAAGACTGCACCACAGTAGAGCAGCCAGATAACCTTTACAGACACTAGAAAGACTGCACCACAGTAGAGCAGCCAGATAACCTTTCAGACACTAGATAGACTGCACCACAGTAGAGCAGCCAGATACCTTTAGAGACACTAGAAAGACTGCACCACAGTAGAGCAACCAGATAACCTTTACAGACACTAGAAAGACTGCACCACAGTACAGCAGCCAGATAACCTTTACAGACACTAGAAAGACTGCACCACAGTACAGCAGCCAGATAACCTTTACAGACACTAGAAAGACTGCACCACAGTAGAGCAGCCAGATACCTTTACAGACACTTGAAAGACTGCATCACAGTAGAGCAGCCAGATACCTTTACAGACACTAGAAAGACTGCACCACAGTAGAGCAGCCAGATAACCCTTACAGACACTAGAAAGACTGCACCACAGTAGAGCAGCCAGATAACCTTTACAGACACTAGAAAGACTGCACCACAGTAGAGCAGACAGATAACCCTTACAGACACTAGAAAGACTGCACCACAGTAGAGCAGCCAGATAACCTTTACAGACACTAGAAAGACTGCACCACAGTAGAGCAGCCAGATAACCTTTACAGACACTAGAAAGACTGCACCACAGTAGAGCAGCCAGATAACCTTTACAGACACTAGAAAGACTGCACCACAGTAGAGCAGCCAGATAACCTGTCAGACACTAGATAGACTGCACCACAGTAGAGCAGCCAGATACCTTTACAGACACTAGAAAGACTGCATCACAGTAGAGCAGCCAGATACCTTTACAGACACTAGAAAGATTGCACCACAGTAGAGCAGCCAGATAACCCTTACAGACACTAGAAAGACTGCACCACAGTAGAGCAGCCAGATAACCTTTACAGACACTAGAAAGACTGCACCACAGTAGAGCAGCCAGATAACCTTTACAGACACTAGAAAGACTGCACCACAGTAGAGCAGCCAGATAACCTTTACAGACACTAGAAAGACTGCACCACAGTAGAGCAGCCAGATAACCTGTCAGACACTAGATAGACTGCACCACAGTAGAGCAGCCAGATACCTTTACAGACACTAGAAAGACTACAACACAGTAGAGCAGCCAGATACCTTTACAGACACTAGAAAGACTGCACCACAGTAGAGCAGCCAGATAACCTTTACAGACACTAGAAAGACTGCATCACAGTAGAGCAGCCAGATACCTTTACAGACACTAGAAAGACTGCACCACAGTAGAGCAGCCAGATAACCTTTACAGACATTAGAAAGACTGCACCATAGTAGAGCAGCCAGATAACCTTTCAGACACTAGAAAGACTGCACCACAGCAGAGCAGCCAGATAACCTTTACAGACACTAGAAAGACTGCACCACAGTAGAGCAGCCAGATAACCTTTACAGACACTAGAAAGACTGCACCACAGTAGAGCAGCCAGATAACCTTTACAGACACTAGAAAGACTGCACCACAGAAGAGCAGCCAGATAACCTTTCAGACACTAGAAAGACTGCACCACAGCAGAGCAGCCAGATAACCTTTACAGACACTAGAAAGACTGCACCACAGTAGAGCAGCCAGATAACCTTTACAGACACTAGAAAGACTGCACCACAGTAGAGCAGCCAGATAACCTTTACAGACACTAGAAAGACTGCACCACAGTAGAGCAGCCAGATAACCTTTACAGACACTAGAAAGACTGCACCACAGTAGAGCAGCCAGATACCTTTACAGACACTAGAAAGACTGCATCACAGTAGAGCAGCCTGATACCTTTACAGACACTAGAAAGACTGCACCACAGTAGAGCAGCCAGATAACCTTTACAGACACTAGAAAGACTGCACCACAGTAGAGCAGCCAGATAACCTTTACAGACACTAGAAAGACTGCACCACAGTAGAGCAGCCAGATAACCTTTCAGACACTAGATAGACTGCACCACAGTAGAGCAGCCAGATACCTTTAGAGACACTAGAAAGACTGCACCACAGTAGAGCAACCAGATAACCTTTACAGACACTAGAAAGACTGCACCACAGTACAGCAGCCAGATAACCTTTACAGACACTAGAAAGACTGCACCACAGTACAGAAGCCAGATAACCTTTACAGACACTAGAAAGACTGCACCACAGTAGAGCAGCCAGATACCTTTACAGACACTTGAAAGACTGCATCACAGTAGAGCAGCCAGATACCTTTACAGACACTAGAAAGACTGCACCACAGTAGAGCAGCCAGATAACCCTTACAGACACTAGAAAGACTGCACCACAGTAGAGCAGCCAGATAACCTTTACAGACACTAGAAAGACTGCACCACAGTAGAGCAGCCAGATAACCTTTACAGACACTAGAAAGACTGCACCACAGTAGAGCAGCCAGATACGTTTACAGACACTAGAAAGACTGCATCACAGTAGAGCAGCCTGATACCTTTACAGACACTAGAAAGACTGCACCACAGTAGAGCAGCCAGATAACCTTTACAGACACTAGAACGACTGCACCACAGTAGAGCAGCCAGATAACCTTTACAGACACTAGAAAGACTGCACCACAGTAGAGCAGCCAGATAACCTTTACAGACACTAGAAAGACTGCACCACAGTAGAGCAGCCAGATACCTTTACAGACACTAGAAAGACTGCATCACAGTAGAGCAGCCAGATACCTTTACAGACACTAGAAAGACTTCACCACAGTAGAGCAGCCAGATAACCCTTACAGACACTAGAAAGACTGCACCACAGTAGATCAGCCAGATAACCTTTACAGACACTAGAAAGACTGCACCACAGTAGAGCAGCCAGATAACCTTTACAGACACTAGAAAGACTGCACCACAGTAGAGCAGCCAGGTAATCCTTTACAGAAACTAGAAAGACTGCACCACAGTAGAGCAGCCAGATACCCTTTCAGACACTAGAAAGACTGCACCACAGTAGAGCAGCCAGATAACCTTTACAGACACTAGAAAGACTGCACCACAGTAGAGCAGCCAGATAACCTTTACAGACACTAGAAAGACTGCATCACAGTAGAGCAGCCAGATAACCTTTACATACACTAGAAAGACTGCACCACAGTAGAGCAGCCAGATAACCTTTACAGACACTAGAAAGACTGCACCACAGTAGAGCAGCCAGATAACCTTTACAGACACTAGAAAGACTGCACCACAGTAGAGCAGCCAGATACCTTTACAGACACTAGAAAGACTGCATCACAGTAGAGCAGCCAGATACCTTTACAGACACTAGAAAGACTGCACCACAGTAGAGCAGCCAGATAACCTTTACAGACACTAGAAAGACTGCACCACAGTAGAGCAGCCAGATACCTTTAGAGACACTAGAAAGACTGCAACACAGTAGAGCAGCCAGATATCCTTCCTGACACTAGAAAGACTGCACCACAGTAGAGCAGCCAGATAACCTTTACAGACACTAGAAAGACTGCACCACAGTAGAGCAGCCAGATAACCTTTACAGACACTAGAAAGACTGCACCACAGTAGAGCAGCCATATAACCTTTCCGACACTAGATAGACTGCACCACAGTAGAGCAGCCAGATACCTTTACAGACACTAGAAAGACTACATCACAGTAGAGCAGCCAGATACCTTTACAGACACCAGAAAGACTGCACCACAGTAGAGCAGCCAGATAACCTTTACAGACACTAGAACGACTGCACCACAGTAGAGCAGCCAGATAACCTTTACAGTCACTAGAAAGACTGCACCACAGTAGAGCAGCCAGATAACCTTTACAGACACTAGAAAGACTGCATCACAGTAGAGCAGCCAGATAACCTTTACATACACTAGAAAGACTGCACCACAGTAGAGCAGCCAGATAACCTTTACAGACACTAGAAAGACTGCACCACAGTAGAGCAGCCAGATAACCTTTACAGACACTAGAAAGACTGCACCACAGTAGAGCAGCCAGATACCTTTACAGACACTAGAAAGACTGCATCACAGTAGAGCAGCCAGATACCTTTACAGACACTAGAAAGACTGCACCACAGTAGAGCAGCCAGATAACCTTTACAGACACTAGAAAGACTGCACCACAGTAGAGCAGCCAGATACCTTTAGAGACACTAGAAAGACTGCAACACAGTAGAGCAGCCAGATATCCTTCCTGACACTAGAAAGACTGCACCACAGTAGAGCAGCCAGATAACCTTTACAGACACTAGAAAGACTGCACCACAGTAGAGCAGCCAGATAACCTTTACAGACACTAGAAAGACTGCACCACAGTAGAGCAGCCATATAACCTTTCAGACACTAGATAGACTGCACCACAGTAGAGCAGCCAGATACCTTTACAGACACTAGAAAGACTACATCACAGTAGAGCAGCCAGATACCTTTACAGACACCAGAAAGACTGCACCACAGTAGAGCAGCCAGATAACCTTTACAGACACTAGAACGACTGCACCACAGTAGAGCAGCCAGATAACCTTTACAGTCACTAGAAAGACTGCACCACAGTAGAGCAGCCAGATAACCTTTACAGACACTAGAAAGACTGCACCACAGTAGAGCAGCCAGATAACCTTTACAGACACTAGAAAGACTGCACCACAGTAGAGCAGCCAGATACCTTTACAGACACTAGAAAGACTGCACCACAGAAGAGCAGCCAGATAACCTTTACAGACACTAGAAAGACTGCATCACAGTAGAGCAGCCAGATACCTTTACAGAAACTAGAAAGACTGCACCACAGTAGAGCAGCCAGATAACCTTTACAGACACTAGAAAGACTGCACCAAAGTAGAGCAGCCAGATAACCTTTACAGACACTAGAAAGACTGCACCACAGTAGAGCAGCCAGATACCTTTACAGACACTAGAAAGACTGCACCACAGTAGAGCAGCCAGATAACCTTTACAGACACTAGAACGACTGCACCACAATAGAGCAGCCAGATAACCTTTACAGACACTAGAAAGACTGCACCACAGTAGAGCAGCCAGATAACCTTTACAGACACTAGAAAGACTGCACCACAGTAGAGCAGCCAGATACCTTTACAGACACTAGAAAGACTGCATCACAGTAGAGCAGCCAGATACCTTTACAGACACTAGAAAGACTGCACCACAGTAGAGCAGCCAGATAACCCTTACAGACACTAGAAAGACTGCACCACAGTAGAGCAGCCAGATAACATTTACAGACACTAGAAAGACTGCACCACAGTAGAGCAGCCAGATAACCTTTACAGACACTAGAAAGACTGCACCACAGTAGAGCAGCCAGATAACCTTTACAGACACTAGAAAGACTGCACCACAGTAGAGCAGCCAGATACCCTTTCAGACACTAGAAAGACTGCACCACAGTAGAGCAGCCAGATAACCTTTACAGACACTAGAAAGACTGCACCACAGTAGAGCAGCCAGATAACCTTTACAGACACTAGAAAGACTGCATCACAGTAGAGCAGCCAGATAACCTTTACATACACTAGAAAGACTGCACCACAGTAGAGCAGCCAGATAACCTTTACAGTCACTAGAAAGACTGCACCACAGTAGAGCAGCCAGATAACCTTTACAGACACTAGAAAGACTGCACCACAGTAGAGCAGCCAGATAACCTTTACAGACACTAGAAAGACTGCACCACAGTAGAGCAGCCAGATACCTTTACAGACACTAGAAAGACTGCACCACAGTAGAGCAGCCAGATAACCTTTACAGACACTAGAAAGACTGCACCACAGTAGAGCAGCCAGATACCTTTAGAGACACTAGAAAGACTGCAACACAGTAGAGCAGCCAGATATCCTTCCTGACACTAGAAAGACTGCACCACAGTAGAGCAGCCAGATAACCTTTACAGACACTAGAAAGACTGCACCACAGTAGAGCAGCCAGATAACCTTTACAGACACTAGAAAGACTGCACCACAGTAGAGCAGCCATATAACCTTTCCGACACTAGATAGACTGCACCACAGTAGAGCAGCCAGATACCTTTACAGACACTAGAAAGACTACATCACAGTAGAGCAGCCAGATACCTTTACAGACACCAGAAAGACTGCACCACAGTAGAGCAGCCAGATAACCTTTACAGACACTAGAAAGACTGCACCACAGTAGAGCAGCCAGATAACCTTTACAGTCACTAGAAAGACTGCACCACAGTAGAGCAGCCAGATAACCTTTACAGACACTAGAAAGACTGCATCACAGTAGAGCAGCCAGATAACCTTTACATACACTAGAAAGACTGCACCACAGTAGAGCAGCCAGATAACCTTTACAGACACTAGAAAGACTGCACCACAGTAGAGCAGCCAGATAACCTTTACAGACACTAGAAAGACTGCACCACAGTAGAGCAGCCAGATACCTTTACAGACACTAGAAAGACTGCATCACAGTAGAGCAGCCAGATACCTTTACAGACACTAGAAAGACTGCACCACAGTAGAGCAGCCAGATAACCTTTACAGACACTAGAAAGACTGCACCACAGTAGAGCAGCCAGATACCTTTAGAGACACTAGAAAGACTGCAACACAGTAGAGCAGCCAGATATCCTTCCTGACACTAGAAAGACTGCACCACAGTAGAGCAGCCAGATAACCTTTACAGACACTAGAAAGACTGCACCACAGTAGAGCAGCCAGATAACCTTTACAGACACTAGAAAGACTGCACCACAGTAGAGCAGCCATATAACCTTTCAGACACTAGATAGACTGCACCACAGTAGAGCAGCCAGATACCTTTACAGACACTAGAAAGACTACATCACAGTAGAGCAGCCAGATACCTTTACAGACACCAGAAAGACTGCACCACAGTAGAGCAGCCAGATAACCTTTACAGACACTAGAACGACTGCACCACAGTAGAGCAGCCAGATAACCTTTACAGTCACTAGAAAGACTGCACCACAGTAGAGCAGCCAGATAACCTTTACAGACACTAGAAAGACTGCACCACAGTAGAGCAGCCAGATAACCTTTACAGACACTAGAAAGACTGCACCACAGTAGAGCAGCCAGATACCTTTACAGACACTAGAAAGACTGCACCACAGAAGAGCAGCCAGATAACCTTTACAGACACTAGAAAGACTGCATCACAGTAGAGCAGCCAGATACCTTTACAGAAACTAGAAAGACTGCACCACAGTAGAGCAGCCAGATAACCTTTACAGACACTAGAAAGACTGCACCAAAGTAGAGCAGCCAGATAACCTTTACAGACACTAGAAAGACTGCACCACAGTAGAGCAGCCAGATACCTTTACAGACACTAGAAAGACTGCACCACAGTAGAGCAGCCAGATAACCTTTACAGACACTAGAACGACTGCACCACAATAGAGCAGCCAGATAACCTTTACAGACACTAGAAAGACTGCACCACAGTAGAGCAGCCAGATAACCTTTACAGACACTAGAAAGACTGCACCACAGTAGAGCAGCCAGATACCTTTACAGACACTAGAAAGACTGCATCACAGTAGAGCAGCCAGATACCTTTACAGACACTAGAAAGACTGCACCACAGTAGAGCAGCCAGATAACCCTTACAGACACTAGAAAGACTGCACCACAGTAGAGCAGCCAGATAACATTTACAGACACTAGAAAGACTGCACCACAGTAGAGCAGCCAGATAACCTTTACAGACACTAGAAAGACTGCACCACAGTAGAGCAGCCAGATAACCTTTACAGACACTAGAAAGACTGCACCACAGTAGAGCAGCCAGATACCCTTTCAGACACTAGAAAGACTGCACCACAGTAGAGCAGCCAGATAACCTTTACAGACACTAGAAAGACTGCACCACAGTAGAGCAGCCAGATAACCTTTACAGACACTAGAAAGACTGCATCACAGTAGAGCAGCCAGATAACCTTTACATACACTAGAAAGACTGCACCACAGTAGAGCAGCCAGATAACCTTTACAGTCACTAGAAAGACTGCACCACAGTAGAGCAGCCAGATAACCTTTACAGACACTAGAAAGACTGCACCACAGTAGAGCAGCCAGATAACCTTTACAGACACTAGAAAGACTGCACCACAGTAGAGCAGCCAGATACCTTTACAGACACTAGAAAGACTGCACCACAGTAGAGCAGCCAGATAACCTTTACAGACACTAGAAAGACTGCATCACAGTAGAGCAGCCAGATACCTTTACAGAAACTAGAAAGACTGCACCACAGTAGAGCAGCCAGATAACCTTTACAGACACTAGAAAGACTGCACCAAAGTAGAGCAGCCAGATAACCTTTACAGACACTAGAAAGACTGCACCACAGTAGAGCAGCCAGATACCTTTACAGACACTAGAAAGACTGCACCACAGTAGAGCAGCCAGATAACCTTTACAGACACTAGAACGACTGCACCACAATAGAGCAGCCAGATAACCTTTACAGACACTAGAAAGACTGCACCACAGTAGAGCAGCCAGATAACCTTTACAGACACTAGAAAGACTGCACCACAGTAGAGCAGCCAGATACCTTTACAGACACTAGAAAGACTGCATCACAGTAGAGCAGCCAGATACCTTTACAGACACTAGAAAGACTGCACCACAGTAGAGCAGCCAGATAACCCTTACAGACACTAGAAAGACTGCACCACAGTAGAGCAGCCAGATAACCTTTACAGACACTAGAAAGACTGCACCACAGTAGAGCAGCCAGATAACCTTTACAGACACTAGAAAGACTGCACCACAGTAGAGCAGCCAGATAACCTTTACAGACACTAGAAAGACTGCACCACAGTAGAGCAGCCAGATACCCTTTCAGACACTAGAAAGACTGCACCACAGTAGAGCAGCCAGATAACCTTTACAGACACTAGAAAGACTGCACCACAGTAGAGCAGCCAGATAACCTTTACAGACACTAGAAAGACTGCATCACAGTAGAGCAGCCAGATAACCTTTACATACACTAGAAAGACTGCACCACAGTAGAGCAGCCAGATAACCTTTACAGACACTAGAAAGACTGCACCACAGTAGAGCAGCCAGATAACCTTTACAGACACTAGAAAGACTGCACCACAGTAGAGCAGCCAGATAACCTTTACAGACACTAGAAAGACTGCACCACAGTAGAGCAGCCAGATACCTTTAGAGACACTAGAAAGACTGCAACACAGTAGAGCAGCCAGATATCCTTCCTGACACTAGAAAGACTGCACCACAGTAGAGCAGCCAGATAACCTTTACAGACACTAGAAAGACTGCACCACAGTAGAGCAGCCAGATAACCTTTACAGACACTAGAAAGACTGCACCACAGTAGAGCAGCCATATAACCTTTCAGACACTAGATAGACTGCACCACAGTAGAGCAGCCAGATACCTTTACAGACACTAGAAAGACTACATCACAGTAGAGCAGCCAGATACCTTTACAGACAACACAAAGACTGCACCACAGTAGAGCAGCCAGATAACCTTTACAGACACTAGAACGACTGCACCACAGTAGAGCAGCCAGATAACCTTTACAGTCACTAGAAAGACTGCACCACAGTAGAGCAGCCAGATAACCTTTACAGACACTAGAAAGACTGCACCACAGTAGAGCAGCCAGATAACCTTTACAGACACTAGAAAGACTGCACTACAGTAGAGCAGCCAGATAACCTTTACAGACACTAGAAAGACTGCACCACAGTAGAGCAGCCAGATACCCTTTCAGACACTAGAAAGACTGCACCACAGTAGAGCAGCCAGATAACCTTTACAGACACTAGAAAGAATGCATCACAGTAGAGCAGCCAGATAACCTTTACATACACTAGAAAGACTGCACCACAGTAGAGCAGCCAGAAAACCTTTACATACACTAGAAAGACTGCACCACAGTAGAGCAGCCAGATAACCTTTACAGACACTAGAAAGACTGCACCACAGTAGAGCAGCCAGATAACCTTTACAGACACTAGAAAGACTGCACCACAGTAGAGCAGCCAGATACCTTTACAGACACTAGAAAGACTGCATCACAGTAGAGCAGCCAGATACCTTTACAGACACTAGAAAGACTGCACCACAGTAGAGCAGCCAGATAACCTTTACAGACACTAGAAAGACTGCACCACAGTAGAGCAGCCAGATACCTTTAGAGACACTAGAAAGACTGCAACACAGTAGAGCAGCCAGATATCCTTCCTGACACTAGAAAGACTGCACCACAGTAGAGCAGCCAGATAACCTTTACAGACACTAGAAAGACTGCACCACAGTAGAGCAGCCTGATAACCTTTACAGACACTAGAAAGACTGCACCACAGTAGAGCAGCCATATAACCTTTCAGACACTAGATAGACTGCACCACAGTAGAGCAGCCAGATACCTTTAAAGACACTAGAAAGACTACATCACAGTAGAGCAGCCAGATACCTTTACAGACACCAGAAAGACTGCACCACAGTAGAGCAGCCAGATAACCTTTACAGACACTAGAACGACTGCACCACAGTAGAGCAGCCAGATAACCTTTAGAGTCACTAGAAAGACTGCACCACAGTAGAGCAGCCAGATAACCTTTACAGACACTAGAAAGACTGCACCACAGTAGAGCAGCCAGATAACCTTTACAGACACTAGAAAGACTGCACTACAGTAGAGCAGCCAGATAACCTTTACAGACACTAGAAAGACTGCACCACAGTAGAGCAGCCAGATACCCTTTCAGACACTAGAAAGACTGCACCACAGTAGAGCAGCCAGATAACCTTTACAGACACTAGAAAGACTGCATCACAGTAGAGCAGCCAGATAACCTTTACATACACTAGAAAGACTGCACCACAGTAGAGCAGCCAGATAACCTTTACAGACACTAGAAAGACTGCACCACAGTAGAGCAGCCAGATAACCTTTACAGACACTAGAAAGACTGCACTACAGTAGAGCAGCCAGATAACCTTTACAGACACTAGAAAGACTGCACCACAGTAGAGCAGCCAGATACCCTTTCAGACACTAGAAAGACTGCACCACAGTAGAGCAGCCAGATAACCTTTACAGACACTAGAAAGAATGCATCACAGTAGAGCAGCCAGATAACCTTTACATACACTAGAAAGACTGCACCACAGTAGAGCAGCCAGAAAACCTTTACATACACTAGAAAGACTGCACCACAGTAGAGCAGCCAGATAACCTTTACAGACACTAGAAAGACTGCACCACAGTAGAGCAGCCAGATAACCTTTACAGACACTAGAAAGACTGCACCACAGTAGAGCAGCCAGATACCTTTACAGACACTAGAAAGACTGCATCACAGTAGAGCAGCCAGATACCTTTACAGACACTAGAAAGACTGCACCACAGTAGAGCAGCCAGATAACCTTTACAGACAATAGAAAGACTGCACCACAGTAGAGCAGCCAGATACCTTTAGAGACACTAGAAAGACTGCAACACAGTAGAGCAGCCAGATATCCTTCCTGACACTAGAAAGACTGCACCACAGTAGAGCAGCCAGATAACCTTTACAGACACTAGAAAGACTGCACCACAGTAGAGCAGCCTGATAACCTTTACAGACACTAGAAAGACTGCACCACAGTAGAGCAGCCATATAACCTTTCAGACACTAGATAGACTGCACCACAGTAGAGCAGCCAGATACCTTTAAAGACACTAGAAAGACTACATCACAGTAGAGCAGCCAGATACCTTTACAGACACCAGAAAGACTGCACCACAGTAGAGCAGCCAGATAACCTTTACAGACACTAGAACGACTGCACCACAGTAGAGCAGCCAGATAACCTTTACAGTCACTAGAAAGACTGCACCACAGTAGAGCAGCCAGATAACCTTTACAGACACTAGAAAGACTGCACCACAGTAGAGCAGCCAGATAACCTTTACAGACACTAGAAAGACTGCACTACAGTAGAGCAGCCAGATAACCTTTACAGACACTAGAAAGACTGCACCACAGTAGAGCAGCCAGATACCCTTTCAGACACTAGAAAGACTGCACCACAGTAGAGCAGCCAGATAACCTTTACAGACACTAGAAAGACTGCATCACAGTAGAGCAGCCAGATAACCTTTACATACACTAGAAAGACTGCACCACAGTAGAGCAGCCAGAAAACCTTTACAGACACTAGAAAGACTGCACCACAGAAGAGCAGCCAGATAACCTTTCAGACACTAGAAAGACTGCACCACAGCAGTGCAGCCAGATAACCTTTACAGACACTAGAAAGACTGCACCACAGTAGAGCAGCCAGATAACCTTTACAGACACTAGAAAGACTGCACCACAGTAGAGCAGCCAGATAACCTTTACAGACACTAGAAAGACTGCACCACAGTAGAGCAGCCAGATAACCTTTACAGACACTAGAAAGACTGCACCACAGTAGAGCAGCCAGATACCTTTACAGACACTAGAAAGACTGCATCACAGTAGAGCAGCCAGATACCTTTACAGACACTAGAAAGACTGCACCACAGTAGAGCAGCCAGATAACCTTTACAGACACTAGAAAGACTGCACCACAGTAGAGCAGCCAGATAACCTTTACAGACACTAGAAAGACTGCACCACAGTAGAGCAGCCAGATACCTTTAGAGACACTAGAAAGACTGCACCACAGTAGAGCAGCCAGATAACCTTTACAGACACTAGAAAGACTGCACCACAGTAGAGCAGCCAGATAACCTTTACAGACACTAGAAAGACTGCACCACAGTAGAGCAGCCAGATAACCTTTCAGACACTAGATAGACTGCACCACAGTAGAGCAGCCAGATACCTTTACAGACACTAGAAAGACTGCACCACAGTAGAGCAGCCAGATAACCTTTACAGACACTAGAAAGACTGCACCACAGTAGAGCAGCCATATAACCTTTACAGACACTAGAAAGACTGCACCACAGTAGAACAGCTAGATAACCTTTACAGACACTAGAAAGACTGCATCACAGTAGAGCAGCCAGATAACCTTTACAGACACTAGAAAGACTGCACCACAGTAGAGAAGCCAGATAACCTTTACAGACACTAGAAAGACTGCATCACAGTAGAGCAGCCAGATACCTTTACAGACACTAGAAAGACTGCACCACAGTAGAGCAGCCAGATAACCTTTACAGACACTAGAAAGACTGCACCAAAGTAGAGCAGCCAGATAACCTTTACAGACACTAGAAAGACTGCACCACAGTAGAGCAGCCAGATACCTTTACAGACACTAGAAAGACTGCACCACAGTAGAGCAGCCAGATAACCTTTACAGACACTAGAACGACTGCACCACAGTAGAGCAGCCAGATTACCTTTACAGACACTAGAAAGACTGCACCACAGTAGAGCAGCCAGATAACCTTTACAGACACTAGAACGACTGCACCACAGTAGAGCAGCCAGATACCTTTACAGACACTAGAAAGACTGCATCACAGTAGAGCAGCCAGATACCTTTACAGACACTAGAAAGACTGCACCACAGTAGAGCAGCCAGATAACCCTTACAGACACTAGAAAGACTGCACCACAGTAGAGCAGCCAGATAACCTTTACAGACACTAGAAAGACTGCACCACAGTAGAGCAGCCAGATAACCTTTACAGACACTAGAAAGACTGCACCACAGTAGAGCAGCCAGATAACCTTTACAGACACTAGAAAGACTGCACCACAGTAGAGCAGCCAGATACCCTTTCAGACACTAGAAAGACTGCACCACAGTAGAGCAGCCAGATAACCTTTACAGACACTAGAAAGACTGCACCACAGTAGAGCAGCCAGATAACCTTTACAGACACTAGAAAGACTGCATCACAGTAGAGCAGCCAGATAACCTTTACATACACTAGAAAGACTGCACCACAGTAGAGCAGCCAGATAACCTTTACAGACACTAGAAAGACTGCACCACAGTAGAGCAGCCAGATACCCTTTCAGACACTAGAAAGACTGCACCACAGTAGAGCAGCCAGATAACCTTTACAGACACTAGAAAGACTGCACCACAGTAGAGCAGCCAGATAACCTTTACAGACACTAGAAAGACTGCATCACAGTAGAGCAGCCAGATAACCTTTACATACACTAGAAAGACTGCACCACAGTAGAGCAGCCAGATAACCTTTACAGACACTAGAAAGACTGCACCACAGTAGAGCAGCCAGATAACCTTTACAGACACTAGAAAGACTGCACCACAGTAGAGCAGCCAGATAACCTTTACAGACACTAGAAAGACTGCACCACAGTAGAGCAGCCAGATACCTTTAGAGACACTAGAAAGACTGCAACACAGTAGAGCAGCCAGATATCCTTCCTGACACTAGAAAGACTGCACCACAGTAGAGCAGCCAGATAACCTTTACAGACACTAGAAAGACTGCACCACAGTAGAGCAGCCAGATAACCTTTACAGACACTAGAAAGACTGCACCACAGTAGAGCAGCCATATAACCTTTCAGACACTAGATAGACTGCACCACAGTAGAGCAGCCAGATACCTTTACAGACACTAGAAAGACTACATCACAGTAGAGCAGCCAGATACCTTTACAGACAACACAAAGACTGCACCACAGTAGAGCAGCCAGATAACCTTTACAGACACTAGAACGACTGCACCACAGTAGAGCAGCCAGATAACCTTTACAGTCACTAGAAAGACTGCACCACAGTAGAGCAGCCAGATAACCTTTACAGACACTAGAAAGACTGCACCACAGTAGAGCAGCCAGATAACCTTTACAGACACTAGAAAGACTGCACTACAGTAGAGCAGCCAGATAACCTTTACAGACACTAGAAAGACTGCACCACAGTAGAGCAGCCAGATACCCTTTCAGACACTAGAAAGACTGCACCACAGTAGAGCAGCCAGATAACCTTTACAGACACTAGAAAGAATGCATCACAGTAGAGCAGCCAGATAACCTTTACATACACTAGAAAGACTGCACCACAGTAGAGCAGCCAGAAAACCTTTACATACACTAGAAAGACTGCACCACAGTAGAGCAGCCAGATAACCTTTACAGACACTAGAAAGACTGCACCACAGTAGAGCAGCCAGATAACCTTTACAGACACTAGAAAGACTGCACCACAGTAGAGCAGCCAGATACCTTTACAGACACTAGAAAGACTGCATCACAGTAGAGCAGCCAGATACCTTTACAGACACTAGAAAGACTGCACCACAGTAGAGCAGCCAGATAACCTTTACAGACACTAGAAAGACTGCACCACAGTAGAGCAGCCAGATACCTTTAGAGACACTAGAAAGACTGCAACACAGTAGAGCAGCCAGATATCCTTCCTGACACTAGAAAGACTGCACCACAGTAGAGCAGCCAGATAACCTTTACAGACACTAGAAAGACTGCACCACAGTAGAGCAGCCTGATAACCTTTACAGACACTAGAAAGACTGCACCACAGTAGAGCAGCCATATAACCTTTCAGACACTAGATAGACTGCACCACAGTAGAGCAGCCAGATACCTTTAAAGACACTAGAAAGACTACATCACAGTAGAGCAGCCAGATACCTTTACAGACACCAGAAAGACTGCACCACAGTAGAGCAGCCAGATAACCTTTACAGACACTAGAACGACTGCACCACAGTAGAGCAGCCAGATAACCTTTAGAGTCACTAGAAAGACTGCACCACAGTAGAGCAGCCAGATAACCTTTACAGACACTAGAAAGACTGCACCACAGTAGAGCAGCCAGATAACCTTTACAGACACTAGAAAGACTGCACTACAGTAGAGCAGCCAGATAACCTTTACAGACACTAGAAAGACTGCACCACAGTAGAGCAGCCAGATACCCTTTCAGACACTAGAAAGACTGCACCACAGTAGAGCAGCCAGATAACCTTTACAGACACTAGAAAGACTGCATCACAGTAGAGCAGCCAGATAACCTTTACATACACTAGAAAGACTGCACCACAGTAGAGCAGCCAGATAACCTTTACAGACACTAGAAAGACTGCACCACAGTAGAGCAGCCAGATAACCTTTACAGACACTAGAAAGACTGCACTACAGTAGAGCAGCCAGATAACCTTTACAGACACTAGAAAGACTGCACCACAGTAGAGCAGCCAGATACCCTTTCAGACACTAGAAAGACTGCACCACAGTAGAGCAGCCAGATAACCTTTACAGACACTAGAAAGAATGCATCACAGTAGAGCAGCCAGATAACCTTTACATACACTAGAAAGACTGCACCACAGTAGAGCAGCCAGAAAACCTTTACATACACTAGAAAGACTGCACCACAGTAGAGCAGCCAGATAACCTTTACAGACACTAGAAAGACTGCACCACAGTAGAGCAGCCAGATAACCTTTACAGACACTAGAAAGACTGCACCACAGTAGAGCAGCCAGATACCTTTACAGACACTAGAAAGACTGCATCACAGTAGAGCAGCCAGATACCTTTACAGACACTAGAAAGACTGCACCACAGTAGAGCAGCCAGATAACCTTTACAGACAATAGAAAGACTGCACCACAGTAGAGCAGCCAGATACCTTTAGAGACACTAGAAAGACTGCAACACAGTAGAGCAGCCAGATATCCTTCCTGACACTAGAAAGACTGCACCACAGTAGAGCAGCCAGATAACCTTTACAGACACTAGAAAGACTGCACCACAGTAGAGCAGCCTGATAACCTTTACAGACACTAGAAAGACTGCACCACAGTAGAGCAGCCATATAACCTTTCAGACACTAGATAGACTGCACCACAGTAGAGCAGCCAGATACCTTTAAAGACACTAGAAAGACTACATCACAGTAGAGCAGCCAGATACCTTTACAGACACCAGAAAGACTGCACCACAGTAGAGCAGCCAGATAACCTTTACAGACACTAGAACGACTGCACCACAGTAGAGCAGCCAGATAACCTTTACAGTCACTAGAAAGACTGCACCACAGTAGAGCAGCCAGATAACCTTTACAGACACTAGAAAGACTGCACCACAGTAGAGCAGCCAGATAACCTTTACAGACACTAGAAAGACTGCACTACAGTAGAGCAGCCAGATAACCTTTACAGACACTAGAAAGACTGCACCACAGTAGAGCAGCCAGATACCCTTTCAGACACTAGAAAGACTGCACCACAGTAGAGCAGCCAGATAACCTTTACAGACACTAGAAAGACTGCATCACAGTAGAGCAGCCAGATAACCTTTACATACACTAGAAAGACTGCACCACAGTAGAGCAGCCAGAAAACCTTTACAGACACTAGAAAGACTGCACCACAGAAGAGCAGCCAGATAACCTTTCAGACACTAGAAAGACTGCACCACAGCAGTGCAGCCAGATAACCTTTACAGACACTAGAAAGACTGCACCACAGTAGAGCAGCCAGATAACCTTTACAGACACTAGAAAGACTGCACCACAGTAGAGCAGCCAGATAACCTTTACAGACACTAGAAAGACTGCACCACAGTAGAGCAGCCAGATAACCTTTACAGACACTAGAAAGACTGCACCACAGTAGAGCAGCCAGATACCTTTACAGACACTAGAAAGACTGCATCACAGTAGAGCAGCCAGATACCTTTACAGACACTAGAAAGACTGCACCACAGTAGAGCAGCCAGATAACCTTTACAGACACTAGAAAGACTGCACCACAGTAGAGCAGCCAGATAACCTTTACAGACACTAGAAAGACTGCACCACAGTAGAGCAGCCAGATACCTTTAGAGACACTAGAAAGACTGCACCACAGTAGAGCAGCCAGATAACCTTTACAGACACTAGAAAGACTGCACCACAGTAGAGCAGCCAGATAACCTTTACAGACACTAGAAAGACTGCACCACAGTAGAGCAGCCAGATAACCTTTCAGACACTAGATAGACTGCACCACAGTAGAGCAGCCAGATACCTTTACAGACACTAGAAAGACTGCACCACAGTAGAGCAGCCAGATAACCTTTACAGACACTAGAAAGACTGCACCACAGTAGAGCAGCCATATAACCTTTACAGACACTAGAAAGACTGCACCACAGTAGAACAGCTAGATAACCTTTACAGACACTAGAAAGACTGCATCACAGTAGAGCAGCCAGATAACCTTTACAGACACTAGAAAGACTGCACCACAGTAGAGAAGCCAGATAACCTTTACAGACACTAGAAAGACTGCATCACAGTAGAGCAGCCAGATACCTTTACAGACACTAGAAAGACTGCACCACAGTAGAGCAGCCAGATAACCTTTACAGACACTAGAAAGACTGCACCAAAGTAGAGCAGCCAGATAACCTTTACAGACACTAGAAAGACTGCACCACAGTAGAGCAGCCAGATACCTTTACAGACACTAGAAAGACTGCACCACAGTAGAGCAGCCAGATAACCTTTACAGACACTAGAACGACTGCACCACAGTAGAGCAGCCAGATTACCTTTACAGACACTAGAAAGACTGCACCACAGTAGAGCAGCCAGATAACCTTTACAGACACTAGAACGACTGCACCACAGTAGAGCAGCCAGATACCTTTACAGACACTAGAAAGACTGCATCACAGTAGAGCAGCCAGATACCTTTACAGACACTAGAAAGACTGCACCACAGTAGAGCAGCCAGATAACCCTTACAGACACTAGAAAGACTGCACCACAGTAGAGCAGCCAGATAACCTTTACAGACACTAGAAAGACTGCACCACAGTAGAGCAGCCAGATAACCTTTACAGACACTAGAAAGACTGCACCACAGTAGAGCAGCCAGATAACCTTTACAGACACTAGAAAGACTGCACCACAGTAGAGCAGCCAGATACCCTTTCAGACACTAGAAAGACTGCACCACAGTAGAGCAGCCAGATAACCTTTACAGACACTAGAAAGACTGCACCACAGTAGAGCAGCCAGATAACCTTTACAGACACTAGAAAGACTGCATCACAGTAGAGCAGCCAGATAACCTTTACATACACTAGAAAGACTGCACCACAGTAGAGCAGCCAGATAACCTTTACAGACACTAGAAAGACTGCACCACAGTAGAGCAGCCAGATAACCTTTACAGACACTAGAAAGACTGCACCACAGTAGAGCAGCCAGATAACCCTTACAGACACTAGAAAGACTGCACCACAGTAGAGCAGCCAGATAACCTTTACAGACACTAGAAAGACTGCACCACAGTAGAGCAGCCAGATAACCTTTACAGACACTAGAAAGACTGCACCACAGTAGAGCAGCCAGATAACCTTTACAGACACTAGAAAGACTGCACCACAGTAGAGCAGCCAGATACCCTTTCAGACACTAGAAAGACTGCACCACAGTAGAGCAGCCAGATAACCTTTACAGACACTAGAAAGACTGCACCACAGTAGAGCAGCCAGATAACCTTTACAGACACTAGAAAGACTGCATCACAGTAGAGCAGCCAGATAACCTTTACATACACTAGAAAGACTGCACCACAGTAGAGCAGCCAGATAACCTTTACAGACACTAGAAAGACTGCACCACAGTAGAGCAGCCAGATAACCTTTACAGACACTAGAAAGACTGCACCACAGTAGAGCAGCCAGATACCTTTACAGACACTAGAAAGACTGCATCACAGTAGAGCAGCCAGATACCTTTACAGACACTAGAAAGACTGCACCACAGTAGAGCAGCCAGATAACCTTTACAGACACTAGAAAGACTGCACCACAGTAGAGCAGCCAGATAACCTTTACAGACACTAGAAAGACTGCACCACAGTAGAGCAGCCAGATACCTTTAGAGACACTAGAAAGACTGCAACACAGTAGAGCAGCCAGATATCCTTCCTGACACTAGAAAGACTGCACCACAGTAGAGCAGCCAGATAACCTTTACAGACACTAGAAAGACTGCACCACAGTAGAGCAGCCAGATAACCTTTACAGACACTAGAAAGACTGCACCACAGTAGAGCAGCCATATAACCTTTCAGACACTAGATAGACTGCACCACAGTAGAGCAGCCAGATACCTTTACAGACACTAGAAAGACTGCACCACAGTAGAGCAGCCAGATAACCTTTACAGACACTAGAAAGACTGCACCACAGTAGAGCAGCCATATAACCTTTACAGACACTAGAAAGACTGCACCACAGTAGAACAGCCAGATAACCTTTACAGACACTAGAAAGACTGCATCACAGTAGAGCAGCCAGATAACCTTTACAGACACTAGAAAGACTGCACCACAGTAGAGAAGCCAGATAACCTTTACAGACACTAGAAAGACTGCATCACAGTAGAGCAGCCAGATACCTTTACAGACACTAGAAAGACTGCACCACAGTAGAGCAGCCAGATAACCTTTACAGACACTAGAAAGACTGCACCAAAGTAGAGCAGCCAGATAACCTTTACAGACACTAGAAAGACTGCACCACAGAAGAGCAGCCAGATAACCTTTCAGACACTAGAAAGACTGCACCACAGCAGTGCAGCCAGATAACCTTTACAGACACTAGAAAGACTGCACCACAGTAGAGCAGCCAGATAACCTTTACAGACACTAGAAAGACTGCACCACAGTAGAGCAGCCAGATAACCTTTACAGACACTAGAAAGACTGCACCACAGTAGAGCAGCCAGATAACCTTTACAGACACTAGAAAGACTGCACCACAGTAGAGCAGCCAGATACCTTTACAGACACTAGAAAGACTGCATCACAGTAGAGCAGCCAGATACCTTTACAGACACTAGAAAGACTGCACCACAGTAGAGCAGCCAGATAACCTTTACAGACACTAGAAAGACTGCACCACAGTAGAGCAGCCATATAACCTTTCAGACACTAGATAGACTGCACCACAGTAGAGCAGCCAGATACCTTTACAGACACTAGAAAGACTGCACCACAGTAGAGCAGCCAGATAACCTTTACAGACACTAGAAAGACTGCACCACAGTAGAGCAGCCATATAACCTTTACAGACACTAGAAAGACTGCACCACAGTAGAACAGCCAGATAACCTTTACAGACACTAGAAAGACTGCATCACAGTAGAGCAGCCAGATAACCTTTACAGACACTAGAAAGACTGCACCACAGTAGAGAAGCCAGATAACCTTTACAGACACTAGAAAGACTGCATCACAGTAGAGCAGCCAGATACCTTTACAGACACTAGAAAGACTGCACCACAGTAGAGCAGCCAGATAACCTTTACAGACACTAGAAAGACTGCACCAAAGTAGAGCAGCCAGATAACCTTTACAGACACTAGAAAGACTGCACCACAGTAGAGCAGCCAGATACCTTTACAGAAACTAGAAAGACTGCACCACAGTAGAGCAGCCAGATAACCTTTACAGACACTAGAACGACTGCACCACAGTAGAGCAGCCAGATTACCTTTACAGACACTAGAAAGACTGCACCACAGTAGAGCAGCCAGATAACCTTTACAGACACTAGAAAGACTGCACCACAGTAGAGCAGCCAGATACCTTTACAGACACTAGAAAGACTGCATCACAGTAGAGCAGCCAGATACCTTTACAGACACTAGAAAGACTGCACCACAGTAGAGCAGCCAGATAACCCTTACAGACACTAGAAAGACTGCACCACAGTAGAGCAGCCAGATAACCTTTACAGACACTAGAAAGACTGCACCACAGTAGAGCAGCCAGATAACCTTTACAGACACTAGAAAGACTGCACCACAGTAGAGCAGCCAGATAACCTTTACAGACACTAGAAAGACTGCACCACAGTAGAGCAGCCAGATACCCTTTCAGACACTAGAAAGACTGCACCACAGTAGAGCAGCCAGATAACCTTTACAGACACTAGAAAGACTGCACCACAGTAGAGCAGCCAGATAACCTTTACAGACACTAGAAAGACTGCATCACAGTAGAGCAGCCAGATAACCTTTACATACACTAGAAAGACTGCACCACAGTAGAGCAGCCAGATAACCTTTACAGACACTAGAAAGACTGCACCACAGTAGAGCAGCCAGATAACCTTTACAGACACTAGAAAGACTGCACCACAGTAGAGCAGCCAGATACCTTTACAGACACTAGAAAGACTGCATCACAGTAGAGCAGCCAGATACCTTTACAGACACTAGAAAGACTGCACCACAGTAGAGCAGCCAGATAACCTTTACAGACACTAGAAAGACTGCACCACAGTAGAGCAGCCAGATAACCTTTACAGACACTAGAAAGACTGCACCACAGTAGAGCAGCCAGATACCTTTAGAGACACTAGAAAGACTGCAACACAGTAGAGCAGCCAGATATCCTTCCTGACACTAGAAAGACTGCACCACAGTAGAGCAGCCAGATAACCTTTACAGACACTAGAAAGACTGCACCACAGTAGAGCAGCCAGATAACCTTTACAGACACTAGAAAGACTGCACCACAGTAGAGCAGCCATATAACCTTTCAGACACTAGATAGACTGCACCACAGTAGAGCAGCCAGATACCTTTACAGACACTAGAAAGACTACATAACAGTAGAGCAGCCAGATACCTTTACAGACACCAGAAAGACTGCACCACAGTAGAGCAGCCAGATAACCTTTACAGACACTAGAACGACTGCACCACAGTAGAGCAGCCAGATAACCTTTACAGTCACTAGAAAGACTGCACCACAGTAGAGCAGCCAGATAACCTTTACAGACACTAGAAAGACTGCACCACAGTAGAGCAGCCAGATAACCTTTACAGACACTAGAAAGACTGCACTACAGTAGAGCAGCCAGATAACCTTTACAGACACTAGAAAGACTGCACCACAGTAGAGCAGCCAGATACCCTTTCAGACACTAGAAAGACTGCACCACAGTAGAGCAGCCAGATAACCTTTACAGACACTAGAAAGACTGCATCACAGTAGAGCAGCCAGATAACCTTTACATACACTAGAAAGACTGCACCACAGTAGAGCAGCCAGAAAACCTTTACAGACACTAGAAAGACTGCACCACAGTAGAGCAGCCAGATACCCTTTCAGACACTAGAAAGACTGCACCACAGTAGAGCAGCCAGATAACCTTTACAGACACTAGAAAGACTGCACCACAGTAGAGCAGCCAGATAACCTTTACAGACACTAGAAAGACTGCATCACAGTAGAGCAGCCAGATAACCTTTACATACACTAGAAAGACTGCACCACAGTAGAGCAGCCAGATAGCCTTTACAGATACTAGAAAGACTGCACCACAGAAGAGCAGCCAGATAACCTTTCAGACACTAGAAAGACTGCACCACAGCAGTGCAGCCAGATAACCTTTACAGACACTAGAAAGACTGCACCACAGTAGAGCAGCCAGATAACCTTTACAGACACTAGAAAGACTGCACCACAGTAGAGCAGCCAGATAACCTTTACAGACACTAGAAAGACTGCACCACAGTAGAGCAGCCAGATAACCTTTACAGACACTAGAAAGACTGCACCACAGTAGAGCAGCCAGATACCTTTACAGACACTAGAAAGACTGCATCACAGTAGAGCAGCCAGATACCTTTACAGACACTAGAAAGACTGCACCACAGTAGAGCAGCCAGATAACCTTTACAGACACTAGAAAGACTGCACCACAGTAGAGCAGCCAGATAACCTTTACAGACACTAGAAAGACTGCACCACAGTAGAGCAGCCAGATACCTTTAGAGACACTAGAAAGACTGCACCACAGTAGAGCAGCCAGATATCCTTCCTGACACTAGAAAGACTGCACCACAGTAGAGCAGCCAGATAACCTTTACAGACACTAGAAAGACTGCACCACAGTAGAGCAGCCAGATAACCTTTACAGACACTAGAAAGTCTGCACCACAGTAGAGCAGCCAGATAACCTTTCAGACACTAGATAGACTGCACCACAGTAGAGCAGCCAGATACCTTTACAGACACTAGAAAGACTACATCACAGTAGAGCAGCCAGATACCTTTACAGACACCAGAAAGACTGCACCACAGTAGAGCAGCCAGATAACCTTTACAGACACTAGAACGACTGCACCACAGTAGAGCAGCCAGATAACCTTTACAGTCACTAGAAAGACTGCATCACAGTAGAACAGCCAGATAACCTTTACAGACACTAGAAAGATTGCACCACAGTAGAGCAGCCAGATAACCTTCACAGACACTAGAAAGACTGCACCACAGTAGAGCAGCCAGATACCTTTACAGACACTAGAAAGACTGCATCACAGTAGAGCAGCCAGATACCTTTACAGACACTAGAAAGACTGCACCACAGTAGAGCAGCCAGATAACCTTTACAGACACTAGAAAGACTGCACCAAAGTAGAGCAACCAAATAACCTTTACAGACACTAGAAAGACTGCACCACAGTAGAACAGCCAGATACCTTTACAGACACTAGAAAGACTTCACCACAGTAGAGCAGCCAGATAACCTTTACAGACACTAGAACGACTGCACCACAGTAGAGCAGCCAGATAACCTTTACAGACACTAGAAAGACTGCACCACAGTAGAGCAGCCAGATAACCTTTACAGACACTAGAAAGACTGCACCACAGTAGAGCAGCCAGATAACCTTTACAGACACTAGAAAGACTGCACCACAGTAGAGCAGCCAGATAACCTTTACAGACACTAGAAAGACTGCACCACAATAGAGCAGCCAGATACCCTTTCAGACACTAGAAAGACTGCACCACAGTAGAGCAGCCAGATAACCTTTACAGACACTAGAAAGACTGCACCACAGTAGAGCAGCCAGATAACCTTTCAGACACTAGATAGACTGCACCACAGTAGAGCAGCCAGATACCTTTACAGACACCAGAAAGACTGCACCACAGTAGAGCAGCCAGATAACCTTTACAGACACTAGAACGACTGCACCACAGTAGAGCAGCCAGATAACCTTTACAGTCACTAGAAAGACTGCATCACAGTAGAGCAGCCAGATAACCTTTACAGACACTAGAAAGATTGCACCACAGTAGAGCAGCCAGATAACCTTCACAGACACTAGAAAGACTGCACCACAGTAGAGCAGCCAGGTACCTTTACAGACACTAGAAAGACTGCATCACAGTAGAGCAGCCAGATACCTTTACAGACACTAGAAAGACTGCACCACAGTAGAGCAGCCAGATAACCTTTACAGACACTAGAAAGACTGCACCAAAGTAGAGCAACCAAATAACCTTTACAGACACTAGAAAGACTGCACCACAGTAGAACAGCCACATACCTTTACAGACACTAGAAAGACTTCACCACAGTAGAGCAGCCAGATAACCTTTACAGACACTAGAACGACTGCACCACAGTAGAGCAGCCAGATAACCTTTACAGACACTAGAAAGACTGCACCACAGTAGAGCAGCCAGATAACCTTTACAGACACTAGAAAGACTGCACCACAGTAGAGCAGCCAGATAACCTTTACAGACACTAGAAAGACTGCACCACAGTAGAGCAGCCAGATAACCTTTACAGACACTAGAAAGACTGCACCACAATAGAGCAGCCAGATACCCTTTCAGACACTAGAAAGACTGCACCACAGTAGAGCAGCCAGATAAACTTTACAGACACTAGAAAGACTGCACCACAGTAGAGCAGCCAGATAACCTTTACAGACACTAGAAAGACTGCATCACAGTAGAGCAGCCAGATAACCTTTACATACACTAGAAAGACTGCACCACAGTAGAGCAGCCAGATAACCTTTACAGACACTAGAAAGACTGCACCACAGAAGAGCAGCCAGATAACCTTTCAGACACTAGAAAGACTGCACCACAGCAGTGCAGCCAGATAACCTTTACAGACACTAGAAAGACTGCACCACAGTAGAGCAGCCAGATACCTTTACAGACACTAGAAAGACTGCACCACAGTAGAGCAGCCAGATACCTTTAGAGACACTAGAAAGACTGCACCACAGTAGAGCAGCCAGATAACCTTTACAGACACTAGAAAGACTGCACCACAGTAGAGCAGCCAGATAACCTTTACAGACACTAGAAAGACTGCACCACAGTAGAGCAGCCAGATACCTTTAGAGACACTAGAAAGACTGCACCACAGTAGAGCAGCCAGATATCCTTCCTGACACTAGAAAGACTGCACCACAGTAGAGCAGCCAGATAACCTTTACAGACACTAGAAAGACTGCACCACAGTAGAGCAGCCAGATAACCTTTACAGACACTAGAAAGACTGCACCACAGTAGAGCAGCCAGATAACCTTTCAGACACTAGATAGACTGCACCACAGTAGAGCAGCCAGATACCTTTACAGACACTAGAAAGACTACATCACAGTAGAGCAGCCAGATACCTTTACAGACACCAGAAAGACTGCACCACAGTAGAGCAGCCAGATAACCTTTACAGACACTAGAACGACTGCACCACAGTAGAGCAGCCAGATAACCTTTACAGTCACTAGAAAGACTGCATCACAGTAGAGCAGCCAGATAACCTTTACAGACACTAGAAAGACTGCACCACAGTAGAGCAGCCAGATAACCTTCACAGACACTAGAAAGACTGCACCACAGTAGAGCAGCCAGATACCTTTACAGACACTAGAAAGACTGCATCACAGTAGAGCAGCCAGATACCTTTACAGACACTAGAAAGACTGCACCACAGTAGAGCAGCCAGATAACCTTTACAGACACTAGAAAGACTGCACCAAAGTAGAGCAGCCAGATAACCTTTACAGACACTAGAAAGACTGCACCACAGTAGAGCAGCCAGATACCTTTACAGACACTAGAAAGACTGCACCACAGTAGAGCAGCCAGATAACCTTTACAGACACTAGAACGACTGCACCACAGTAGAGCAGCCAGATAACCTTTACAGACACTAGAAAGACTGCACCACAGTAGAGCAGCCAGATAACCTTTACAGACACTAGAAAGACTGCACCACAGTAGAGCAGCCAGATAACCTTTACAGACACTAGAAAGACTGCACCACAGTAGAGCAGCCAGATAACCTTTACAGACACTAGAAAGACTGCACCACAGTAGAGCAGCCAGATACCCTTTCAGACACTAGAAAGACTGCACCACAGTAGAGCAGCCAGATAACCTTTACAGACACTAGAAAGACTGCACCACAGTAGAGCAGCCAGATAACCTTTACAGACACTAGAAAGACTGCATCACAGTAGAGCAGCCAGATAACCTTTACATACACTAGAAAGACTGCACCACAGTAGAGCAGCCAGATAACCTTTACAGACACTAGAAAGACTGCACCACAGAAGAGCAGCCAGATAACCTTTCAGACACTAGAAAGACTGCACCACAGCAGTGCAGCCAGATAACCTTTACAGACACTAGAAAGACTGCACCACAGTAGAGCAGCCAGATAACCTTTACAGACACTAGAAAGACTGCACCACAGTAGAGCAGCCAGATAACCTTTACAGACACTAGAAAGACTGCACCACAGTAGAGCAGCCAGATAACCTTTACAGACACTAGAAAGACTGCACCACAGTAGAGCAGCCAGATACCTTTACAGACACTAGTAAGACTGCACCACAGTAGAGCAGCCAGATAACCTTTACAGACACTAGAAAGACTGCACCACAGTAGAGCAGCCAGATAACCTTTACAGACACTAGAAAGACTGCACCACAGTAGAACAGCCAGATAACCTTTACAGACACTAGAAAGACTGCACCACAGTAGAGCAGCCAGATAACCTTTACAGACACTAGAAAGACTGCACCACAGTAGAGCAGCCAGATACCTTTACAGACACTAGAAAGACTGCATCACAGTAGAGCAGCCAGATACCTTTACAGACACTAGAAAGACTGCACCACAGTAGAGCAGCCAGATAACCTTTACAGACACTAGAAAGACTGCACCACAGTAGAGCAGCCAGATACCTTTACAGACACTAGAAAGACTGCACCACAGTAGAGCAGCCAGATAACCTTTACAGACACTAGAAAGACTGCACCACAGTAGAGCAGCCAGATAACCTTTACAGACACTAGAAAGACTGCACCACAGTAGAGCAGCCAGATACCCTTTCAGACACTAGAAAGACTGCACCACAGTAGAGCAGCCAGATAACCTTTACAGACACTAGAAAGACTGCACCACAGTAGAGCAGCCAGATAACCTTTACAGACACTAGAAAGACTGCATCACAGTAGAGCAGCCAGATAACCTTTACATACACTAGAAAGACTGCACCACAGTAGAGCAGCCAGATAACCTTTACAGACACTAGAAAGACTGCACCACAGAAGAGCAGCCAGATAACCTTTCAGACACTAGAAAGACTGCACCACAGCAGTGCAGCCAGATAACCTTTACAGACACTAGAAAGACTGCACCACAGTAGAGCAGCCAGATAACCTTTACAGACACTAGAAAGACTGCACCACAGTAGAGCAGCCAGATAACCTTTACAGACACTAGAAAGACTGCACCACAGTAGAGCAGCCAGATAACCTTTACAGACACTAGAAAGACTGCACCACAGTAGAGCAGCCAGATACCTTTACAGACACTAGAAAGACTGCATCACAGTAGAGCAGCCAGATACCTTTACAGACACTAGAAAGACTGCACCACAGTAGAGCAGCCAGATAACCTTTACAGACACTAG
Organism: Salmo salar; assembly: GCF_965601325.2. Taxonomy (NCBI): domain Eukaryota; kingdom Metazoa; phylum Chordata; class Actinopteri; order Salmoniformes; family Salmonidae; genus Salmo; species Salmo salar. The sequence goes on along the minus strand of NC_138307.1, from coordinate 32,131,535 downwards.
AAAGACTGCACCACAGTAGAGCAGCCAGATACCCTTTCAGACACTAGAAAGACTGCACCACAGTAGAGCAGCCAGATAACCTTTACAGACACTAGAAAGACTGCACCACAGTAGAGCAGCCAGATAACCTTTACAGACACTAGAAAGACTGCATCACAGTAGAGCAGCCAGATAACCTTTACATACACTAGAAAGACTGCACCACAGTAGAGCAGCCAGATAACCTTTACAGACACTAGAAAGACTGCACCACAGAAGAGCAGCCAGATAACCTTTCAGACACTAGAAAGACTGCACCACAGCAGTGCAGCCAGATAACCTTTACAGACACTAGAAAGACTGCACCACAGTAGAGCAGCCAGATAACCTTTACAGACACTAGAAAGACTGCACTACAGTAGAGCAGCCAGATAACCTTTACAGACACTAGAAAGACTGCACCACAGTAGAGCAGCCAGATAACCTTTACAGACACTAGAAAGACTGCACCACAGTAGAGCAGCCAGATACCTTTACAGACACTAGAAAGACTGCATCACAGTAGAGCAGCCAGATACCTTTACAGACACTAGAAAGACTGCACCACAGTAGAGCAGCCAGATAACCTTTACAGACACTAGAAAGACTGCACCACAGTAGAGCAGCCAGATAACCTTTACAGACACTAGAAAGACTGCACCACAGTAGAACAGCCAGATAACCTTTACAGACACTAGAAAGACTGCATCACAGTAGAGCAGCCAGATAACCTTTACAGACACTAGAAAGACTGCACCACAGTAGAGCAGCCAGATAACCTTTACAGACACTAGAAAGACTGCACCACAGTAGAGCAGCCAGATACCTTTACAGACACTAGAAAGACTGCATCACAGTAGAGCAGCCAGATACCTTTACAGACACTAGAAAGACTGCACCACAGTAGAGCAGCCAGATAACCTTTACAGACACTAGAAAGACTGCACCACAGTAGAGCAGCCAGATACCTTTACAGACACTAGAAAGACTGCACCACAGTAGAGCAGCCAGATAACCTTTACAGACACTAGAAAGACTGCACCACAGTAGAGCAGCCAGATAACCTTTACAGACACTAGAAAGACTGCACCACAGTAGAGCAGCCAGATACCCTTTCAGACACTAGAAAGACTGCACCACAGTAGAGCAGCCAGATAACCTTTACAGACACTAGAAAGACTGCACTACAGTAGAGCAGCCAGATAACCTTTACAGACACTAGAAAGACTGCACCACAGTAGAGCAGCCAGATACCTTTACAGACACTAGAAAGACTGCATCACAGTAGAGCAGCCAGATACCTTTACAGACACTAGAAAGACTGCACCACAGTAGAGCAGCCAGATAACCTTTACAGACACTAGAAAGACTGCACCACAGTAGAGCAGCCAGATAACCTTTACAGACACTAGAAAGACTGCACCACAGTAGAGCAGCCAGATAACCTTTACAGACACTAGAAAGACTGCATCACAGTAGAGCAGCCAGATAACCTTTACAGACACTAGAAAGACTGCACCACAGTAGAGCAGCCAGATAACCTTTACAGACACTAGAAAGACTGCACCACAGTAGAGCAGCCAGATACCTTTACAGACACTAGAAAGACTGCATCACAGTAGAGCAGCCAGATACCTTTACAGACACTAGAAAGACTGCACCACAGTAGAGCAGCCAGATAACCTTTACAGACACTAGAAAGACTGCACCACAGTAGAGCAGCCAGATACCTTTACAGACACTAGAAAGACTGCACCACAGTAGAGCAGCCAGATAACCTTTACAGACACTAGAAAGACTGCACCACAGTAGAGCAGCCAGATAACCTTTACAGACACTAGAAAGACTGCACCACAGTAGAGCAGCCAGATAACCTTTACAGACACTAGAAAGACTGCATCACAGTAGAGCAGCCAGATAACCTTTACATACACTAGAAAGACTGCACCACAGTAGAGCAGCCAGATAACCTTTACAGACACTAGAAAGACTGCACCACAGAAGAGCAGCCAGATAACCTTTCAGACACTAGAAAGACTGCACCACAGCAGTGCAGCCAGATAACCTTTACAGACACTAGAAAGACTGCACCACAGTAGAGCAGCCAGATAACCTTTACAGACACTAGAAAGACTGCACCACAGTAGAGCAGCCAGATAACCTTTACAGACACTAGAAAGACTGCACCACAGTAGAGTAGCCAGATAACCTTTACAGACACTAGAAAGACTGCACCACAGTAGAGCAGCCAGATAACCTTTACAGACACTAGAAAGACTGCACCACAGTAGAGCAGCCAGATAACCTTTACAGACACTAGAAAGACTGCACCACAGTAGAGCAGCCAGATACCTTTACAGACACTAGAAAGACTGCATCACAGTAGAGCAGCCAGATACCTTTACAGACACTAGAAAGACTGCACCACAGTAGAGCAGCCAGATAACCTTTACAGACACTAGAAAGACTGCACCACAGTAGAGCAGCCAGATACCCTTTCAGACACTAGAAAGACTGCACCACAGTAGAGCAGCCAGATAACCTTTACAGACACTAGAAAGACTGCACCACAGTAGAGCAGCCAGATAACCTTTACAGACACTAGAAAGACTGCATCACAGTAGAGCAGCCAGATAACCTTTACATACACTAGAAAGACTGCACCACAGTAGAGCAGCCAGATAACCTTTACAGACACTAGAAAGACTGCACCACAGAAGAGCAGCCAGATAACCTTTCAGACACTAGAAAGACTGCACCACAGCAGTGCAGCCAGATAACCTTTACATACACTAGAAAGACTGCACCACAGTAGAGCAGCCAGATAACCTTTACAGACACTAGAAAGACTGCACTACAGTAGAGCAGCCAGATAACCTTTACAGACACTAGAAAGACTGCACCACAGTAGAGCAGCCAGATAACCTTTACAGACACTAGAAAGACTGCACCACAGTAGAGCAGCCAGATACCTTTACAGACACTAGAAAGACTGCATCACAGTAGAGCAGCCAGATACCTTTACAGACACTAGAAAGACTGCACCACGGTAGAGCAGCCAGATAACCTTTACAGACACTAGAAAGACTGCACCACAGTAGAGCAGCCAGATAACCTTTACAGACACTAGAAAGACTGCACCACAGTAGAACAGCCAGATAACCTTTACAGACACTAGAAAGACTGCATCACAGTAGAGCAGCCAGATAACCTTTACAGACACTAGAAAGACTGCACCACAGTAGAGCAGCCAGATAACCTTTACAGACACTAGAAAGACTGCACCACAGTAGAGCAGCCAGATACCTTTACAGACACTAGAAAGACTGCATCACAGTAGAGCAGCCAGATACCTTTACAGACACTAGAAAGACTGCACCACAGTAGAGCAGCCAGATAACCTTTACAGACACTAGAAAGACTGCACCACAGTAGAGCAGCCAGATACCTTTACAGACACTAGAAAGACTGCACCACAGTAGAGCAGCCAGATAACCTTTACAGACACTAGAAAGACTGCACCACAGTAGAGCAGCCAGATAACCTTTACAGACACTAGAAAGACTGCACCACAGTAGAGCAGCCAGATACCCTTTCAGACACTAGAAAGACTGCACCACAGTAGAGCAGCCAGATAACCTTTACAGACACTAGAAAGACTGCACTACAGTAGAGCAGCCAGATAACCTTTACAGACACTAGAAAGACTGCACCAAAGTAGAGCAGCCAGATACCTTTACAGACACTAGAAAGACTGCATCACAGTAGAGCAGCCAGATACCTTTACAGACACTAGAAAGACTGCACCACAGTAGAGCAGCCAGATAACCTTTACAGACACTAGAAAGACTGCACCACAGTAGAGCAGCCAGATAACCTTTACAGACACTAGAAAGACTGCACCACAGTAGAACAGCCAGATAACCTTTACAGACACTAGAAAGACTGCATCACAGTAGAGCAGCCAGATAACCTTTACAGACACTAGAAAGACTGCACCACAGTAGAGCAGCCAGATAACCTTTACAGACACTAGAAAGACTGCACCACAGTAGAGCAGCCAGATACCTTTACAGACACTAGAAAGACTGCATCACAGTAGAGCAGCCAGATACCTTTACAGACACTAGAAAGACTGCACCACAGTAGAGCAGCCAGATAACCTTTACAGACACTAGAAAGACTGCACCACAGTAGAGCAGCCAGATACCTTTACAGACACTAGAAAGACTGCACCACAGTAGAGCAGCCAGATAAACTTTACAGACACTAGAAAGACTGCACCACAGTAGAGCAGCCAGATAACCTTTACAGACACTAGAAAGACTGCACCACAGTAGAGCAGCCAGATACCCTTTCAGACACTAGAAAGACTGCACCACAGTAGAGCAGCCAGATAACCTTTACAGACACTAGAAAGACTGCACCACAGTAGAGCAGCCAGATAACCTTTACAGACACTAGAAAGACTGCATCACAGTAGAGCAGCCAGATAACCTTTACATACACTAGAAAGACTGCACCACAGTAGAGCAGCCAGATAACCTTTACAGACACTAGAAAGACTGCACCACAGAAGAGCAGCCAGATAACCTTTCAGACACTAGAAAGACTGCACCACAGCAGTGCAGCCAGATAACCTTTACAGACACTAGAAAGACTGCACCACAGTAGAGCAGCCAGATAACCTTTACAGACACTAGAAAGACTGCACCACAGTAGAGCAGCCAGATAACCTTTACAGACACTAGAAAGACTGCACCACAGTAGAGCAGCCAGATAACCTTTACAGACACTAGAAAGACTGCACCACAGTAGAGCAGCCAGATACCTTTACAGACACTAGAAAGACTGCATCACAGTAGAGCAGCCAGATACCTTTACAGACACTAGAAAGACTGCACCACAGTAGAGCAGCCAGATAACCTTTACAGACACTAGAAAGACTGCACCACAGTAGAGCAGCCAGATAACCTTTACAGACACTAGAAAGACTGCACCACAGTAGAGCAGCCAGATAACCTTTACAGACACTAGAAAGACTGCACCACAGTAGAGCAGCCAGATAACCTTTCAGACACTAGATAGACTGCACCACAGTAGAGCAGCCAGATACCTTTACAGACACTAGAAAGACTACATCACAATAGAGCAGCCAGATACCTTTACAGACACCAGAAAGACTGCACCACAGTAGAGCAGCCAGATAACCTTTACAGACACTAGAACGACTGCACCACAGTAGAGCAGCCAGATAACCTTTACAGTCACTAGAAAGACTGCACCACAGTAGAGCAGCCAGATAACCTTTACAGACACTAGAAAGACTGCACCACAGTAGAGCAGCCAGATAACCTTTACAGACACTAGAAAGACTGCACCACAGTAGAGCAGCCAGATAACCTTTACAGACACTAGAAAGACTGCACCACAGTAGAGCAGCCAGATACCCTTTCAGACACTAGAAAGACTGCACCACAGTAGAGCAGCCAGATAACCTTTACAGACACTAGAAAGACTGCATCACAGTAGAGCAGCCAGATAACCTTTACATACACTAGAAAGACTGCACCACAGTAGAGCAGCCAGATAACCTTTACAGACACTAGAAAGACTGCACCACAGTAGAGCAGCCAGATACCCTTTCAGACACTAGAAAGACTGCACCACAGTAGAGCAGCCAGATAACCTTTACAGACACTAGAAAGACTGCACCACAGTAGAGCAGCCAGATAACCTTTACAGACACTAGAAAGACTGCATCACAGTAGAGCAGCCAGATTACCTTTACATACACTAGAAAGACTGCACCACAGTAGAGCAGCCAGATAACCTTTACAGACACTAGAAAGACTGCACTACAGTAGAGCAGCCAGATAACCTTTACAGACACTAGAAAGACTGCACCACAGTAGAGCAGCCAGATAACCTTTACAGACACTAGAAAGACTGCACCACAGTAGAGCAGCCAGATACCTTTACAGACACTAGAAAGACTGCATCACAGTAGAGCAGCCAGATACCTTTACAGACACTAGAAAGACTGCACCACAGTAGAGCAGCCAGATAACCTTTACAGACACTAGAAAGACTGCACCACAGTAGAGCAGCCAGATAACCTTTACAGACACTAGAAAGACTGCACCACAGTAGAACAGCCAGATAACCTTTACAGACACTAGAAAGACTGCATCACAGTAGAGCAGCCAGATAACCTTTACAGACACTAGAAAGACTGCACCACAGTAGAGCAGCCAGATAACCTTTACAGACACTAGAAAGACTGCACCACAGTAGAGCAGCCAGATACCTTTACAGACACTAGAAAGACTGCATCACAGTAGAGCAGCCAGATACCTTTACAGACACTAGAAAGACTGCACCACAGTAGAGCAGCCATATAACCTTTACAGACACTAGAAAGACTGCACCACAGTAGAGCAGCCAGATACCTTTACAGACACTAGAAAGACTGCACCACAGTAGAGCAGCCAGATAACCTTTACAGACACTAGAAAGACTGCACCACAGTAGAGCAGCCAGATAACCTTTACAGACACTAGAAAGACTGCACCACAGTAGAGCAGCCAGATACCCATTCAGACACTAGAAAGACTGCACCACAGTAGAGCAGCCAGATAACCTTTACAGACACTAGAAAGACTGCACTACAGTAGAGCAGCCAGATAACCTTTACAGACACTAGAAAGACTGCACCAAAGTAGAGCAGCCAGATACCTTTACAGACACTAGAAAGACTGCATCACAGTAGAGCAGCCAGATACCTTTACAGACACTAGAAAGACTGCACCACAGTAGAGCAGCCAGATAACCTTTACAGACACTAGAAAGACTGCACCACAGTAGAGCAGCCAGATAACCTTTACAGACACTAGAAAGACTGCACCACAGTAGAACAGCCAGATAACCTTTACAGACACTAGAAAGACTGCATCACAGTAGAGCAGCCAGATAACCTTTACAGACACTAGAAAGACTGCACCACAGTAGAGCAGCCAGATAACCTTTACAGACACTAGAAAGACTGCACCACAGTAGAGCAGCCAGATACCTTTACAGACACTAGAAAGACTGCATCACAGTAGAGCAGCCAGATACCTTTACAGACACTAGAAAGACTGCACCACAGTAGAGCAGCCAGATAACCTTTACAGACACTAGAAAGACTGCACCACAGTAGAGCAGCCAGATACGTTTACAGACACTAGAAAGACTGCACCACAGTAGAGCAACCAGATAAACTTTACAGACACTAGAAAGACTGCACCACAGTAGAGCAGCCAGATAACCTTTACAGACACTAGAAAGACTGCACCACAGTAGAGCAGCCAGATACCCTTTCAGACACTAGAAAGACTGCACCACAGTAGAGCAGCCAGATAAACTTTACAGACACTAGAAAGACTGCACCACAGTAGAGCAGCCAGATAACCTTTACAGACACTAGAAAGACTGCATCACAGTAGAGCAGCCAGATAACCTTTACATACACTAGAAAGACTGCACCACAGTAGAGCAGCCAGATAACCTTTACAGACACTAGAAAGACTGCACCACAGAAGAGCAGCCAGATAACCTTTCAGACACTAGAAAGACTGCACCACAGCAGTGCAGCCAGATAACCTTTACAGACACTAGAAAGACTGCACCACAGTAGAGCAGCCAGATAACCTTACAGACACTAGAAAGACTGCACCACAGTAGAGCAGCCAGATAACCTTTACAGACACTAGAAAGACTGCACCACAGTAGAGCAGCCAGATAACCTTTACAGACACTAGAAAGACTGCACCACAGTAGAGCAGCCAGATACCTTTACAGACACTAGAAAGACTGCATCACAGTAGAGCAGCCAGATACCTTTACAGACACTAGAAAGACTGCACCAACAGTAGAGCAGCCAGATAACCTTTACAGACACTAGAAAGACTGCACCACAGTAGAGCAGCCAGATAACCTTTACAGACACTAGAAAGACTGCACCACAGTAGAGCAGCCAGATAACCTTTACAGACACTAGAAAGACTGCACCACAGTAGAGCAGCCAGATAACCTTTCAGACACTAGATAGACTGCACCACAGTAGAGCAGCCAGATACCTTTACAGACACTAGAAAGACTACATCACAATAGAGCAGCCAGATACCTTTACAGACACCAGAAAGACTGCACCACAGTAGAGCAGCCAGATAACCTTTACAGACACTAGAACGACTGCACCACAGTAGAGCAGCCAGATAACCTTTACAGTCACTAGAAAGACTGCACCACAGTAGAGCAGCCAGATAACCTTTACAGACACTAGAAAGACTGCACCACAGTAGAGCAGCCAGATAACCTTTACAGACACTAGAAAGACTGCACCACAGTAGAGCAGCCAGATAACCTTTACAGACACTAGAAAGACTGCACCACAGTAGAGCAGCCAGATACCCTTTCAGACACTAGAAAGACTGCACCACAGTAGAGCAGCCAGATAACCTTTACAGACACTAGAAAGACTGCATCACAGTAGAGCAGCCAGATAACCTTTACATACACTAGAAAGACTGCACCACAGTAGAGCAGCCAGATAACCTTTACAGACACTAGAAAGACTGCACCACAGAAGAGCAGCCAGATAACCTTTCAGACACTAGAAAGACTGCACCACAGCAGTGCAGCCAGATAACCTTTACAGACACTAGAAAGACTGCACCACAGTAGAGTAGCCAGATACCTTTACAGACACTAGAAAGACTGCACCACAGTAGAGCAGCCAGATACCCTTTCAGACACTAGAAAGACTGCACCACAGTAGAGCAGCCAGATAACCTTTACAGACACTAGAAAGACTGCACCACAGTAGAGCAGCCAGATAACCTTTACAGACACTAGAAAGACTGCATCACAGTAGAGCAGCCAGATAACCTTTACATACACTAGAAAGACTGCACCACAGTAGAGCAGCCAGATAACCTTTACAGACACTAGAAAGACTGCACCACAGAAGAGCAGCCAGATAACCTTTCAGACACTAGAAAGACTGCACCACAGCAGTGCAGCCAGATAACCTTTACAGACACTAGAAAGACTGCACCACAGTAGAGCAGCCAGATAACCTTTACAGACACTAGAAAGACTGCACCACAGTAGAGCAGCCAGATAACCTTTACAGACACTAGAAAGACTGCACCACAGTAGAGCAGCCAGATAACCTTTACAGACACTAGAAAGACTGCACCACAGTAGAGCAGCCAGATACCTTTACAGACACTAGAAAGACTGCATCACAGTAGAGCAGCCAGATACCTTTACAGACACTAGAACGACTGCACCACAGTAGAGCAGCCAGATAACCTTTACAGTCACTAGAAAGACTGCACCACAGTAGAGCAGCCAGATAACCTTTACAGACACTAGAAAGACTGCACCACAGTAGAGCAGCCAGATAACCTTTACAGACACTAGAAAGACTGCACCACAGTAGAGCAGCCAGATAACCTTTACAGACACTAGAAAGACTGCACCACAGTAGAGCAGCCAGATACCCTTTCAGACACTAGAAAGACTGCACCACAGTAGAGCAGCCAGATAACCTTTACAGACACTAGAAAGACTGCATCACAGTAGAGCAGCCAGATAACCTTTACATACACTAGAAAGACTGCACCACAGTAGAGCAGCCAGATAACCTTTACAGACACTAGAAAGACTGCACCACAGAAGAGCAGCCAGATAACCTTTCAGACACTAGAAAGACTGCACCACAGCAGTGCAGCCAGATAACCTTTACAGACACTAGAAAGACTGCACCACAGTAGAGTAGCCAGATACCTTTACAGACACTAGAAAGACTGCACCACAGTAGAGCAGCCAGATAACCTTTACAGACACTAGAAAGACTGCACCACAGTAGAGCAGCCAGATACCCTTTCAGACACTAGAAAGACTGCACCACAGTAGAGCAGCCAGATAACCTTTACAGACACTAGAAAGACTGCACCACAGTAGAGCAGCCAGATAACCTTTACAGACACTAGAAAGACTGCATCACAGTAGAGCAGCCAGATAACCTTTACATACACTAGAAAGACTGCACCACAGTAGAGCAGCCAGATAACCTTTACAGACACTAGAAAGACTGCACCACAGAAGAGCAGCCAGATAACCTTTCAGACACTAGAAAGACTGCACCACAGCAGTGCAGCCAGATAACCTTTACAGACACTAGAAAGACTGCACCACAGTAGAGCAGCCAGATAACCTTTACAGACACTAGAAAGACTGCACCACAGTAGAGCAGCCAGATAACCTTTACAGACACTAGAAAGACTGCACCACAGTAGAGCAGCCAGATAACCTTTACAGACACTAGAAAGACTGCACCACAGTAGAGCAGCCAGATACCTTTACAGACACTAGAAAGACTGCATCACAGTAGAGCAGCCAGATACCTTTACAGACACTAGAAAGACTGCACCACAGTAGAGCAGCCAGATAACCTTTACAGACACTAGAAAGACTGCACCACAGTAGAGCAGCCAGATAACCTTTACAGACACTAGAACGACTGCACCACAGTATAGCAGCCAGATAACCTTTACAGTCACTAGAAAGACTGCACCACAGTAGAGCAGCCAGATAACCTTTACAGACACTAGAAAGACTGCACCACAGTAGAGCAGCCAGATAACCTTTACAGACACTAGAAAGACTGCACCACAGTAGAGCAGCCAGATAACCTTTACAGACACTAGAAAGACTGCACCACAGTAGAGCAGCCAGATACCCTTTCAGACACTAGAAAGACTGCACCACAGTAGAGCAGCCAGATAACCTTTACAGACACTAGAAATACTGCATCACAGTAGAGCAGCCAGATAACCTTTACATACACTAGAAAGACTGCACCACAGTAGAGCAGCCAGATAACCTTTACAGACACTAGAAAGACTGCACCACAGTAGAGCAGCCAGATAACCTTTACAGACACTAGAAAGACTGCATCACAGTAGAGCAGCCAGATTACCTTTACATACACTAGAAAGACTGCACCACAGTAGAGCAGCCAGATAACCTTTACAGATACTAGAAAGACTGCACCACAGAAGAGCAGCCAGATAACCTTTCAGACACTAGAAAGACTGCACCACAGCAGTGCAGCCAGATAACCTTTACAGACACTAGAAAGACTGCACCACAGTAGAGTAGCCAGATACCTTTACAGACACTAGAAAGACTGCACCACAGTAGAGCAGCCAGATAACCTTTACAGACACTAGAAAGACTGCACCACAGTAGAGCAGCCAGATAACCTTTACAGTCACTAGAAAGACTGCACCACAGTAGAGCAGCCAGATAACCTTTACAGACACTAGAAAGACTGCACCACAGTAGAGCAGCCAGATAACCTTTACAGACACTAGAAAGACTGCACCACAGTAGAGCAGCCAGATAACCTTTACAGACACTAGAAAGACTGCACCACAGTAGAGCAGCCAGATACCCTTTCAGACACTAGAAAGACTGCACCACAGTAGAGCAGCCAGATAACCTTTACAGACACTAGAAAGACTGCATCACAGTAGAGCAGCCAGATAACCTTTACATACACTAGAAAGACTGCACCACAGTAGAGCAGCCAGATAACCTTTACAGACACTAGAAAGACTGCACCACAGAAGAGCAGCCAGATAACCTTTCAGACACTAGAAAGACTGCACCACAGCAGTGCAGCCAGATAACCTTTACAGACACTAGAAAGACTGCACCACAGTAGAGTAGCCAGATACCTTTACAGACACTAGAAAGACTGCACCACAGTAGAGCAGCCAGATACCCTTTCAGACACTAGAAAGACTGCACCACAGTAGAGCAGCCAGATAACCTTTACAGACACTAGAAAGACTGCACCACAGTAGAGCAGCCAGATAACCTTTACAGACACTAGAAAGACTGCATCACAGTAGAGCAGCCAGATAACCTTTACATACACTAGAAAGACTGCACCACAGTAGAGCAGCCAGATAACCTTTACAGACACTAGAAAGACTGCACCACAGAAGAGCAGCCAGATAACCTTTCAGACACTAGAAAGACTGCACCACAGCAGTGCAGCCAGATAACCTTTACAGACACTAGAAAGACTGCACCACAGTAGAGCAGCCAGATAACCTTTACAGACACTAGAAAGACTGCACCACAGTAGAGCAGCCAGATAACCTTTACAGACACTAGAAAGACTGCACCACAGTAGAGCAGCCAGATAACCTTTACAGACACTAGAAAGACTGCACCACAGTAGAGCAGCCAGATACCTTTACAGACACTAGAAAGACTGCATCACAGTAGAGCAGCCAGATACCTTTACAGACACTAGAAAGACTGCACCACAGTAGAGCAGCCAGATAACCTTTACAGACACTAGAAAGACTGCACCACAGTAGAGCAGCCAGATAACCTTTACAGACACTAGAAAGACTGCACCACAGTAGAGCAGCCAGATAACCTTTACAGACACTAGAAAGACTGCACCACAGTAGAGCAGCCAGATAACCTTTACAGACACTAGAAAGACTGCACCACAGTAGAGCAGCCAGATAACCTTTACAGACACTAGAAAGACTGCACCACAGTAGAGCAGCCAGATAACCTTTACAGACACTAGAAAGACTGCATCACAGTAGAGCAGCCAGATAACCTTTACATACACTAGAAAGACTGCACCACAGTAGAGCAGCCAGATAACCTTTACAGACACTAGAAAGACTGCACCACAGAAGAGCAGCCAGATAACCTTTCAGACACTAGAAAGACTGCACCACAGCAGTGCAGCCAGATAACCTTTACAGACACTAGAAAGACTGCACCACAGTAGAGCAGCCAGATAACCTTTACAGACACTAGAAAGACTGCACCACAGTAGAGCAGCCAGATAACCTTTACAGACACTAGAAAGACTGCACCACAGTAGAGCAGCCAGATACCCTTTCAGACACTAGAAAGACTGCACCACAGTAGAGCAGCCAGATAACCTTTACAGACACTAGAAAGACTGCACCACAGTAGAGCAGCCAGATAACCTTTACAGACACTAGAAAGACTGCATCACAGTAGAGCAGCCAGATAACCTTTACATACACTAGAAAGACTGCACCACAGTAGAGCAGCCAGATAACCTTTACAGACACTAGAAAGACTGCACCACAGAAGAGCAGCCAGATAACCTTTCAGACACTAGAAAGACTGCACCACAGCAGTGCAGCCAGATAACCTTTACAGACACTAGAAAGACTGCACCACAGTAGAGCAGCCAGATAACCTTTACAGACACTAGAAAGACTGCACCACAGTAGAGCAGCCAGATAACCTTTACAGACACTAGAAAGACTGCACCACAGTAGAGCAGCCAGATAACCTTTACAGACACTAGAAAGACTGCACCACAGTAGAGCAGCCAGATACCTTTACAGACACTAGAAAGACTGCATCACAGTAGAGCAGCCAGATACCTTTACAGACACTAGAAAGACTGCACCACAGTAGAGCAGCCAGATAACCTTTACAGACACTAGAAAGACTGCACCACAGTAGAGCAGCCAGATAACCTTTACAGACACTAGAACGACTGCACCACAGTATAGCAGCCAGATAACCTTTACAGTCACTAGAAAGACTGCACCACAGTAGAGCAGCCAGATAACCTTTACAGACACTAGAAAGACTGCACCACAGTAGAGCAGCCAGATAACCTTTACAGACACTAGAAAGACTGCACCACAGTAGAGCAGCCAGATAACCTTTACAGACACTAGAAAGACTGCACCACAGTAGAGCAGCCAGATACCCTTTCAGACACTAGAAAGACTGCACCACAGTAGAGCAGCCAGATAACCTTTACAGACACTAGAAATACTGCATCACAGTAGAGCAGCCAGATAACCTTTACATACACTAGAAAGACTGCACCACAGTAGAGCAGCCAGATAACCTTTACAGACACTAGAAAGACTGCACCACAGTAGAGCAGCCAGATAACCTTTACAGACACTAGAAAGACTGCATCACAGTAGAGCAGCCAGATTACCTTTACATACACTAGAAAGACTGCACCACAGTAGAGCAGCCAGATAACCTTTACAGATACTAGAAAGACTGCACCACAGAAGAGCAGCCAGATAACCTTTCAGACACTAGAAAGACTGCACCACAGCAGTGCAGCCAGATAACCTTTACAGACACTAGAAAGACTGCACCACAGTAGAGTAGCCAGATACCTTTACAGACACTAGAAAGACTGCACCACAGTAGAGCAGCCAGATAACCTTTACAGACACTAGAAAGACTGCACCACAGTAGAGCAGCCAGATAACCTTTACAGACACTAGAAAGACTGCATCACAGTAGAGCAGCCAGATAACCTTTACATCCACTAGAAAGACTGCACCACAGTAGAGCAGCCAGATAACCTTTACAGACACTAGAAAGACTGCACCACAGAAGAGCAGCCAGATAACCTTTCAGACACTAGAAAGACTGCACCACAGCAGTGCAGCCAGATAACCTTTACAGACACTAGAAAGACTGCACCACAGTAGAGCAGCCAGATAACCTTTACAGACACTAGAAAGACTGCACCACAGTAGAGCAGCCAGATAACCTTTACAGACACTAGAAAGACTGCACCACAGTAGAGCAGCCAGATAACCTTTACAGACACTAGAAAGACTGCACCACAGTAGAGCAGCCAGATACCTTTACAGACACTAGAAAGACTGCATCACAGTAGAGCAGCCAGATACCTTTACAGACACTAGAAAGACTGCACCACAGTAGAGCAGCCAGATAACCTTTACAGACACTAGAAAGACTGCACCACAGTAGAGCAGCCAGATAACCTTTACAGACACTAGAACGACTGCACCACAGTATAGCAGCCAGATAACCTTTACAGTCACTAGAAAGACTGCACCACAGTAGAGCAGCCAGATAACCTTTACAGACACTAGAAAGACTGCACCACAGTAGAGCAGCCAGATAACCTTTACAGACACTAGAAAGACTGCACCACAGTAGAGCAGCCAGATAACCTTTACAGACACTAGAAAGACTGCACCACAGTAGAGCAGCCAGATACCCTTTCAGACACTAGAAAGACTGCACCACAGTAGAGCAGCCAGATAACCTTTACAGACACTAGAAAGACTGCATCACAGTAGAGCAGCCAGATAACCTTTACATACACTAGAAAGACTGCACCACAGTAGAGCAGCCAGATAACCTTTACAGACACTAGAAAGACTGCACCACAGTAGAGCAGCCAGATACCCTTTCAGACACTAGAAAGACTGCACCACAGTAGAGCAGCCAGATAACCTTTACAGACACTAGAAAGACTGCACCACAGTAGAGCAGCCAGATAACCTTTACAGACACTAGAAAGACTGCACCACAGTAGAGCAGCCAGATACCCTTTCAGACACTAGAAAGACTGCACCACAGTAGAGCAGCCAGATAACCTTTACAGACACTAGAAAGACTGCATCACAGTAGAGCAGCCAGATAACCTTTACATACACTAGAAAGACTGCACCACAGTAGAGCAGCCAGATAACCTTTACAGACACTAGAAAGACTGCACCACAGTAGAGCAGCCAGATACCCTTTCAGACACTAGAAAGACTGCACCACAGTAGAGCAGCCAGATAACCTTTACAGACACTAGAAAGACTGCACCACAGTAGAGCAGCCAGATAACCTTTACAGACACTAGAAAGACTGCATCACAGTAGAGCAGCCAGATTACCTTTACATACACTAGAAAGACTGCACCACAGTAGAGCAGCCAGATAACCTTTACAGATACTAGAAAGACTGCACCACAGAAGAGCAGCCAGATAACCTTTCAGACACTAGAAAGACTGCACCACAGCAGTGCAGCCAGATAACCTTTACAGACACTAGAAAGACTGCACCACAGTAGAGCAGCCAGATAACCTTTACAGACACTAGAAAGACTGCACCACAGTAGAGCAGCCAGATAACCTTTACAGACACTAGAAAGACTGCACCACAGTAGAGCAGTCAGATACCTTTACAGACACTAGAAAGACTGCATCACAGTAGAGCAGCCAGATACCTTTACAGACACTAGAAAGACTGCACCACAGTAGAGCAGCCAGATAACCTTTACAGACACTAGAAAGACTGCACCACAGTAGAGCAGCCAGATAACCTTTACAGACACTAGAATGACTGCACCACAGTAGAGCAGCCAGATACCTTTAGAGACACTAGAAAGACTGCACCACAGTAGAGCAGCCAGATATCCTTCCTGACACTAGAAAGACTGCACCACAGTAGAGCAGCCAGATAACCTTTACAGACACTAGAAAGACTGCACCACAGTAGAGCAGCAGCCAGCTGTGATCTGACTACACCACAGCAGAGCAGCAGCCAGCTGTGATCTGACTACACCACAGTAGAGCAGCAGCCAGCTGTGATCTGACTACATCACAGTAGAGCAGCAGCCAGCTGTGATCTGACTGCACCACAGCAGAGCAGCAGCCAGCTGTGATCTGACTACACCACAGTAGAGCAGCAGCCAGCTGTGATCTGACTACACCACAGTAGAGCAGCTGCCAGCTGTGATCTGACTACATCACAGTAGAGCAGCAGCCAGCTGTGATCTGACTACACCACAGTAGAGCAGCAGCCAGCTGTGATCTGACTACATCACAGTAGAGCAGCAGCCAGCTGTGATCTGACTGCACCACAGCAGAGCAGCAGCCAGCTGTGATCTGACTTCATCACAGTAGAGCAGCAGCCAGCTGTGATCTGACTACACCACTGTAGAGCAGCAGCCAGCTGTGATCTGACTACATCACAGTAGAGCAGCAGCCAGCTGTGATCTGACTACACCACATCTCCCGCCCTTTCAGGAACAGAAGGGCAACGACTCCCTGTCCCTTTCCTATCCCTGTTACCGCGACGACACAATGTCGTTGTTGTTGACATGTAGAGGTGGATGCCAGGTTGCCGTGGTGATAATACTCGTTGTTTAAACGGATGCAGGTGTTATTATTCTTCAAATTCTCCGATCTGTGATTTAACATGGCTGAGCCCCAATAATCCCACTCTAATCCTCCGTAAAGCCCCTAATCTGTGACCCTAATCTTAAAGCCCCCAGCACATTGAACTGGAGATTGTATATAGAGGGTTATTTTATTTCTCGCTCCCCCCTCCTCCTCTTTCTCCCCCCTCCTCCCCCCTCCTCCTCCTCTTCCTCCTCCTTCCCCCCTCTTCCTCCCCTTCCTCCTCCTCTTCCTCCCCCCCTCCTCCCCTCCTCCTCTTCCTCCTCCCCCTCCTCTCCTCTTCTTCCTCCTCCCCCTCCTCCTCCTCCCCCTCCTCCTCCCCCTCCCCCTCCTCTTCTTCCTCCACTTCCCCCTCCTCTTCCTCCTCCTCTTCCTCCTCCCCCTCCTCTTCTTCCTCCACTTCCCCCTCCCCTCCTCCTCTTCCTCCTCCCCCTCCTCTCCTCCTCTTCCTCCTCTTCTTCCTCCTCTTCCTCCTCCCCCTCCTCCTCTCCTCCTCTTCCCCATCCCCCTCTTCCTCCTCTCCTCCTCTTCCTCCTCCCCCTCCTCCTCTTCCTCCTCCTCCTCCCCCTCCTCCTCTCCTCCTCCCCCTCCTCCTCTTCCTCCTCCCCCTCCTCCTCTTCCCCCTCCTCCTCTTCCTCCTCGTCCTCTTCCTCCTCCTCCCCCTCCTCTTCCTCCTCCTTTTCTCAATAAATCTTCTATAGCTGTGTTTTGTAGTACTTTATTTTATTTATTTATTTGCTTTTTATTGCGCTGGCCTCAATGTAAACCCCATCCCATGCTTCAGCCTCATCCCATAGCCACTAACAGACTGAGAGGAGAGACATGCTTCAGTCTCATCCCATAGCCCCTAACAGACTGAGAGGAGAGACATGCTTCAGCCTCATCCCATACCCCCTAACAGACTGAGAGGAGAGACATGCTTCAGCCTCATC
This sequence comes from Salmo salar, assembly GCF_965601325.2. NCBI lineage: Eukaryota > Metazoa > Chordata > Actinopteri > Salmoniformes > Salmonidae > Salmo > Salmo salar. The sequence goes on along the minus strand of NC_138307.1, from coordinate 32,113,489 downwards.
CCATAGCCACTAACAGACTGAGAGGAGAGACATGCTTCAGCCTCATCCCATAGCCCCTAACAGACTGAGAGGAGAGAGATGCTTTAGCCTCATCCCATAGCCCCTAACAGACTGAGAGGAGAGACATGCTTCAGCCTCATCCCATAGAGAGGAGAGAGATGCTTCAGCCTCATCCCATAGCCCCTAACAGACTGAGAGGAGAGACATGCTTCAGCCTCATCCCATAGAGAGGAGCGAGATGCTTCAGCCTCATCCCATAGCCCCTAACAGACTGAGAGGAGAGACATGCATCAGCCTCATCCCATAGAGAGGAGAGAGATGCTTCAGCCTCATCCCATAGCCCCTAACAGACTGAGAGGAGAGACATGCTTCAGCCTCATCCCATAGCCCCTAACAGACTGAGAGGAGAGAGATGCTTCAGCCTCATCCCATAGCCACTAACAGACTGAGAGGAGAGACATGCTTCAGCCTCATCCCATAGAGAGGAGAGACATGCTTCAGCCTCATCCCATAGCCACTAACAGACTGAGAGGAGAGACATGCTTCAGCCTCATCCCATACCCCCTAACAGACTGAGAGGAGAGACATGCTTCAGCCTCATCCCATAGCCACTAACAGACTGAGAGGAGAGACATGCTTCAGCCTCATCCCATAGCCACTAACAGACTGAGAGGAGAGACATGCTTCAGCCTCATCCCATACCCCCTAACAGACTGAGAGGAGAAACATGCTTCAGCCTCATCCCATAGAGAGGAGAGGAAAATAAAATACAAATGAGATTTAAAGGAATAAAATAGATTAAATGGTTATCCCTCTCTAACATTGTGACTAATAGATTCTTATTGCATCTCGAGTGAAATAGTGTGTTTTAATTCAATTGTACTTATTATGGAAGGACAAGTTTGTGTGTGTGTGTGTGTGTGTGTGTGTTTAATTTTTCTAGATATTTTGATAAACAAACGTCTAGACAGCCAAACAGTAATATGACGAGGAGTGGGTCGGAACATCGATGCTAAAGTGATGTTGTGAAACTCAAACTGTGTTATGATGCCGTCCGGCCTGGCACAGAGACAGGATATGATGCGGAAGGAGAACAGATATCACACAGAGAGAGGAGAGAGAGAAGGGGAGAAAGAGGAGAGAGAGAAGGGGAGAAAGAGAGAGAAGGAGAGAGAGAAGGGGAGAAAGAGAGAGAGAGGAGAGAGAGAGGGGAAGAGAGAGAGAGAGAAGAGGAGAGAGAAAGGGAGAGAGAGAGAAGGTGAGAAAGAGAGAAAGAAGGAGAGAGAGAAGGGGAGAAAGAGAGAGAGAAGGAGAGAGAGAAGGAGAGAAAGAGAGAGAGAAGGAGAGAGAGAAGGAGAGAAAGAGAGAGAGAAGGAGAGAGAGAAGGGGAGAAAGAGAGAGAGAAGGAGAGAAAGAGAGAGAGAAGGAGAGAGAGAAGGGGAGAAAGAGAGAGAGAAGGAGAGAAAGAGAGAGAGAAGGAGAGAAAGTGAGAGAGAAGGAGAGAAAAAGAGAGAGAAGGGGAGAAAGAGAAGGAGAGAGAAGGAGAGAAAGAGAGAGGAGAGAAAGAGAGCGAGAAGGAGAGAAAGAGAGAGAGAAAGAGAGCGAGAAGGAGAGCGAGAGAGAGAGAAGGAGAGAGAGAAGGAGAGCGAGAAGGAGAGAGAGGAGAGAGAGAAGGAGAGAGAGAAGTAGTAGAGTTAATGCTCTCTCTCTCTCTTCTTCTGTGTCCTAGTAGAGTTAATGCTCTCTCTCTCTTCTTCTGTTTCCTAGTAGAGTTAATGCTCTCTCTCTTTTCTTCTGTTTCCTAGTAGAGTTAATGCTCTCTCTCTCTCTTGTTCTGTTTCTTAGTAGAGTTAATGCTCTCTCTCTCACTTCTTCTGTGTCCTAGTAGAGTTAATGCTCTCTCTCTCTTCTTCTGTTTCCTAGTAGAGTTAATGCTCTCTCTCTCTCTTCTTCTGTTTCCTAGTAGACTTAATGCTCTCTCTCTCTTCTTCTGTTTCCTAGTAGAGTTAATGCTCTCTCTCTCTTCTTCTGTTTCCTAGAAGAGTTAATGCTCTCTCTCTCTTCTTCTGTTGCAGGTCCTCTATCAGCAGGATGAATTCTGATAACTCCATAATGTGTTACACCCTGGGAGGAAAACACTACACCATGACCTGTACCCTCCTCTCTCCTCTCTCTCTCCTCTCTCTATCACTCAATCCTCTCTCTATCACTCTATCCCTCTCTCCTCTCTCTCCTCTCTCTCTCCTCTCTCTATCACTCTCTCCTCTCTCCTCTCTCTCTGTCACACCTCTCTCTCTCCATCTCTCTCTCCTCTCTCTCCTCTCTCTATCACTCTCTCCCCTCTCTCTCCTCTCTCTCTATCCCTCTCTCCTCTCTCTCTCCTCTCTCCATCTCTCTCTCCTCTCTCTCTCCATCTCTCTCTCCATCTCTCTCTCCTCTCTCCATCTCTCTCTCCTCTCTCCATCTCTCTCTCCTATCTCTATCCCTCTCTCCTCTCTCCATCTCTCTCTCCTCTCTCCATCCCTCTCTCCTTTCTCAATCTCTCTCTCCATCCCTCTCTCCTCTCATAACAACATCTATCAGTCCTCTCCTCTCCTCTCCTAACAGCATTGATCATATGTCTATGTGCTGTATTGTGGTAGAATAACCCTTCATGATGGATATTCTCCCTCATATGTTGATGAGCCTGGATTTAAATTAATTTACAATGTCATGTTACTCAAACACAATATGAAATAGGGTTCTATAGAATGGTAGTGAAACACTACTATCATAGCAGACGTAATGCTCTCTCTCTCTCTTCTTCTCTGTCCTAGTAGAGTTAATGCTCTCTCTCTCTCTCTCTCTCTCTCTCTCTCTCTCTCTCTCTCTCTCTTCTTCTGTTTCCTAGTAGAGTTAATGCTCTCTCTCTCTTCTTCTCTGTCCTAGTAGAGTTAATGCTCTCTCTCTCTCTCTCTCTCTCTTCTTCTGTTTCCTAGTAGAGTTAATGCTCTTTCTCTCTCTTCTTCTGTGTCCTAGTAGAGTTAATGCTCTCTCTCTCTTCTTCTGTGTCCTAGTAGAGTTAATGCTCTCTCTCTCTTTTCTTCTGTTTCCTAGTAGAGTTAATGCTCTCTCTCTCTTCTTCTGTTTCCTAGTAGAGTTAATGCTCTCTCTCTCTTCTTCTGTTTCCTAGTAGAGTTAATGCTCTCTCTCTCTCTTCTTCTGTTTCTTAGTAGAGTTAATGCTCTCTCTCTCTCTTCTTCTGTGTCCTAGTAGAGTTAATACTCTCTCTCTTCTTCTGTTTCCTAGTAGAGTTAATGCTCTCTCTCTCTCTTCTTCTGTGTCCTAGTAGAGTTAATGCTCTCTCTCTCTCTTCTTCTGTTTCCTAGTAGAGTTAATGCTCTCTCTCTCTTCTTCTGTGTCCTAGTAGAGTTAATGCTCTCTCTCTCTTCTTCTGTTTCCTAGTAGAGTTAATGCTCTCTCTCTCTTTTCTTCTGTTTCCTAGTAGAGTTAATGCTCTCTCTCTCTTCTTCTGTTTCCTAGTAGAGTTAATGCTCTCTCTCTCTTCTTCTGTTTCCTAGTAGAGTTAATGCTCTCTCTCTCTTCTTCTGTTTCCTAGTAGAGTTAATGCTCTCAATTTCAATTCAATTCAATTCGCTTTATTGGCATGACGTAACAATATACATATTGCCAAAGCTTATTTTGGATATTTACAATATAAAAATAAATTAAAAATGAGAATCAAATATTGTCAACGGGACAACAGTAACAACAATAACCAAGGGTCAAAATAACCATATATTCAACAATAACAATAATCATACAGTAGAGGACATGTGCAGGTTTATTGGTCTGTCAGACACTGTCCCTCAACTTATGGCAGGCAGCAATGTAGTGCGCTGCCAACACACAGCTCTCTGCGTCCTCCCCCAACAGGACGGGTAGCCTATCCTCATCAGAGAGGTCTTTGAAACCTTGAATAAGGGTTTCAAATTTGGGGAAATGACACTCTCTAATTGTTTTATATTTTTTACATTTTGTCAGGAAATGCAGCTCCGTCTCAGGTTCTGCTGTTGTGCAGTGGTTGCACAGCCTTTCTCTACAGGGAGCCAGGTTTTCCTGTGTCTACCCTTCTCAATGGCAAGGCTGTGCTCACTGAGCCTGTACTTTGTCAAGGTTTTTCTAAGGTTTTGATCAGTAACCATGGTCAAATATTTAGCCATAGTGTACTGTCGATTTAGGGCCAGAGAGCACTGCATTTTGCTTTGTGTTTGTGCTTGTGTTTCCCAATAAGCAATGTAGTTTTGTTTTGACTGTGTTGTAATTTGGTTTATTCTGATTGATTGGATGTTCTGGTCCTGAGGTTTCAGTGTGTTAGTAGAACAGGTTAGTGAACTCAGCCCCAGGACCAGCTGGATGAGGGTCCTGAGAATTCAGTGTGTTAGTAGAACAGGTTTGTGAACTCAGCCCCAGGACCAGCTGGATGAGGGGACTCTTTTCTTTGCTCAGCTCTTGGCATTGCAGGGCTTGGTAATGATATGAGAGGGGGTCACTTTATTTTAGATGTTTCCAAAACTTAATTGCTCTTTTTTGAGTTTTTATTATTAGTGGATATTGGCCTAATTCTGCCCTGCATGCATTGTTTGTAGTTTTCCTCTGGACACGTAGGAGAATCTTACAGAACTCTGCATGTAGGGTTTCAATGGGGTGTTTGTCCCATTTGATGAAATCTTGTTTTGCAAGTGGACCCCACACCTCGCTGCCATAAAGTGCAATTGGTTCAATGACATATTCAATTAGTTTTAGCCAAATTTTAATAGGTATTTCAATTTGAATTTGCTTTTTAATGGCATAGAATGCCCTGCGTGCTTTCTCTCTCAGTTCATTCACTGCCTCATTAAGGTGTCCAGTTGAGCTTATTTTTAAACCTAAGTAATTGTAGTGTATACAGTACTCTATATATGTTGTACCAATTGAGAACTTTGGTCTAATTCCCTGAGATCTGGATCTTCTCTGGAAAATCATTATTTTAGTCTTTTTGGGGTTTACTGCCAGGGCCCAGGTCTGGCAGTACTGCTCTAGCAGGTCCAGGCTCTGCTGTAGGCCAGGTGCTGTGGGTGACAGCAGGCATAGGTCATCTGCGAAGAATAGGCATTTAACTTCTGAATTATGGAGACTAACACCAGGGGCTGAGGATTTTTCTAGAATAGTGGCCAATTCGTTGATGTAAATATTGAAGAGTGCAGGGCTCAGATTGCAACCCTGACGAAGGCCCCGCCCCTGGTTAAAGAATTCTGTTATTTTCTTACCAATTTTAATGCTCTCTCTCTCTCTCTTCTTCTGTTTCCTAGTAGAGTTAGTGCTCTCTCTCTCTCTTCTTCTGTTTCCTTGTAGAGTTAATGCTCTCTCTCTTCTTCTGTTTCCTAGTAGAGTTAATGCTCTCTCTCTCTTCTTCTGTTTCCGTGTAGAGTTAATGCTCTCTCTCTTCTTCTGTTTCCTAGTAGAGTTAATGCTCTCTCTCTCTCTCTCTTTCTCTTTCTTCTGTTTCCTAGTAGACTTAATGCTCTCTCTCTCTCTTCTTCTGTTTCCTAGTAGACTTAATGCTCTCTCTCTCTTCTTCTGTTTCCTAGTAGAGTTAATGCTCTCTCTCTCTTCTTCTGTTTCCTAGTAGAGTTAATGCTCTCTCTCTTCTTCTGTTTCCTAGTAGAGTTAATGCTCTCTCTCTTCTTCTGTTTCCTAGTAGAGTTAATGCTCTCTCTCTCTCTTCTTCTGTTTCCTAGTAGAGTTAATGCTCTCTCTCTCTCTTCTTCTGTTTCCTAGTAGAGTTAATGCTCTCTCTCTCTTCTTCTGTTTCCTAGTAGAGTTAATGCTCTCTCTTCTTCTGTTTCCTAGTAGAGTTAATGCTCTCTCTCTTCTTCTGTTTCCTAGTAGAGTTAATGCTCTCTCTCTCTCTTCTTCTGTTTCCTAGTAGAGTTAATGCTCTCTCTCTCTCTTCTTCTGTTTCCTAGTAGAGTTAATGCTCTCTCTCTCTTCTTCTTCTGTGTCCTAGTAGAGTTAATGCTCTCTCTCTCTCTTCTTCTGTGTCCTAGTAGAGTTAATGCTCTCTCTCTTTTCTTCTGTTTCCTACTAGAGTTAATGCTCTCTCTCTCTTCTGTTTCCTAGAAGAGTTAATGCTCTCTCTCTCTCTCTTCTTCTTCTTCTGTGTCATAGTAGAGTTAATGCTCTCTCTCTCTCTTCTTCTGTTTCCTAGTAGAGTTAATGCTCTCTCTCTCTTCTTCTGTTTCCTAGTAGAGTTAATGCTCTCTCTCTCTCTTCTTCTGTTTCCTAGTAGAGTTAATGCTCTCTCTCTCTCTCTTCTTCTGTTTCCTAGTAGAGTTAATGCTCTCTCTCTCTCTCTCTCTTCTGTTTCCTAGTAGAGTTAATGCTCTCTCTCTCTCTCTTCTTCTGTTTCCTAGTAGAGTTAATGCTCTCTCTCTCTCTTCTTCTGTGTCCTAGTAGAGTTAATGTTCTCTCTCTCTCTTCTTCTGTTTCCTAGTAGAGTTAATGCTCTCTCTCTCTCTCTCTCTCTCTCTCTCTTCTTCTGTTTCCTAGTAGAGTTAATGCTCTCTCTCTCTTTTCTTCTGTTTCCTAGTAGAGTTAATGCTCTCTCTCTCTTCTGTTTCCTAGTAGAGTTAATGCTCTCTCTCTCTCTTCTTCTGTGTCCTAGTAGAGTTAATGCTCTCTCTCTCTCTTCTTCTGTTTCCTAGTAGAGTTAATGCTCTCTCTCTCTCTTCTTTTGTTTCCTAGTAGAGTTAATGCTCTCTCTCTCTCTTCTTCTGTTTCCTAGTAGAGTTAATGCTCTCTCTCTCTTCTTCTCTCTCCTAGTAGAGTTAATGCTCTCTCTCCTCTCTTCTTCTGTTTCCTAGTAGAGTTAATGCTCTCTCTCTCTCTCTCTCTTCTGTTTCCTAGTAGAGTTAATGCTCTCTCTCTCTCTTCTTCTGTTTCCTAGTAGAGTTAATGCTCTCTCTCTCTCTTCTTCTGTGTCCTAGTAGAGTTAATGTTCTCTCTCTCTCTTCTTCTGTTTCCTAGTAGAGTTAATGCTCTCTCTCTCTCTCTCTCTCTCTCTTCTTCTGTTTCCTAGTAGAGTTAATGCTCTCTCTCTCTTTTCTTCTGTTTCCTAGTAGAGTTAATGCTCTCTCTCTCTTCTGTTTCCTAGTAGAGTTAATGCTCTCTCTCTCTCTTCTTCTGTTTCCTAGTAGAGTTAATGCTCTCTCTCTCTCTTCTTCTGTGTCCTAGTAGAGTTAATGCTCTCTCTCTCTCTTCTTCTGTTTCCTAGTAGAGTTAATGCTCTCTCTCTCTCTTCTTCTGTTTCCTAGTAGAGTTAATGCTCTCTCTCTCTCTTCTTCTGTTTCCTAGTAGAGTTAATGCTCTCTCTCTCTTCTTCTCTGTCCTAGTAGAGTTAATGCTCTCTCTCCCTCTCTTCTTCTGTTTCCTAGTAGAGTTAATGCTCTCTCTCTCTTCTTCTGTTTCCTAGTAGAGTTAATGCTCTCTCTCTCTCTCTCTCTCTCTCTCTCTCTTCTGTTTCCTAGTAGAGTTAATGCTCTCTCTCTCTTCTTCTGTTTCCTAGTAGAGTTAATGCTCTCTCCCTCTTCTTCTGTTTCCTAGTAGAGTTAATGCTCTCTCTCTCTCTTCTTCTGTTTCCTAGTAGAGTTAATGCTCTCTCTCTCTTCTTCTCTGTCCTAGTAGAGTTAATGCTCTCTCTCCCTCTCTCTTCTGTTTCCTAGTAGAGTTAATGCTCTCTCTCTCTCTCTTCTTCTGTTTCCTAGTAGAGTTAATGCTCTCTCTCTCTCTTCTTCTGTGTCCTAGTAGAGTTAATGTTCTCTCTCTCTCTTCTTCTGTTTCCTAGTAGAGTTAATGCTCTCTCTCTCTCTCTCTCTCTCTTCTTCTGTTTCCTAGTAGAGTTAATGCTCTCTCTCTCTTTTCTTCTGTTTCCTAGTAGAGTTAATGCTCTCTCTCTCTTCTGTTTCCTAGTAGAGTTAATGCTCTCTCTCTCTCTTCTTCTGTTTCCTAGTAGAGTTAATGCTCTCTCTCTCTCTTCTTCTGTGTCCTAGTAGAGTTAATGCTCTCTCTCTCTCTTCTTCTGTTTCCTAGTAGAGTTAATGCTCTCTCTCTCTCTTCTTCTGTTTCCTAGTAGAGTTAATGCTCTCTCTCTCTCTTCTTCTGTTTCCTAGTAGAGTTAATGCTCTCTCTCTCTTCTTCTCTGTCCTAGTAGAGTTAATGCTCTCTCTCCCTCTCTTCTTCTGTTTCCTAGTAGAGTTAATGCTCTCTCTCTCTTCTTCTGTTTCCTAGTAGAGTTAATGCTCTCTCTCTCTCTCTCTCTCTCTCTTCTTCTGTTTCCTAGTAGAGTTAATGCTCTCTCTCTCTTCTTCTGTTTCCTAGTAGAGTTAATGCTCTCTCCCTCTTCTTCTGTTTCCTAGTAGAGATAATGCTGTCTCTCTCTCTCTTCTTCTCTGTCCTAGTAGAGTTAATGCTCTCTATCTTGTATTCTTGTGGAGAGCCATTTGCTAATATCCTGGATGTCTCTATAGCTGAGTCTGAGCCACGACAACAGAGCTCAAGTCTTTACTGGCCCCAAGCTCCAACGACTCCATGCAAATAAACTCATGCAAATTTCAGCTGTTGGAGACTGGAGACACACCACACACACACACCACACACACCACACACACACACCACACCGCACACACCGCACACACCACACACACACACCACACCGCACACACCACAAACATCACACACACCACACCGCACACACCAAACACACACCACACACACCGCACACACCACACACACCACACACACCACATACACACCACACACACACACACCACACCACACACACCCCACACACCCCACACACCATACCACACACACACACCAGACCGCACACACCGCACACACCACACACACCACACACACCGCATACAACACACACACCACACACACCACACACACACACACCACACGCACCCCACACACCCCACACACCATACCACACACACCACACACACTGCCTTTTGAAAAGCAACCAAGTGAAATCACCTTGAATCTCCCTTCATCTGGACAGACACAGGCTGACCCCCCTAAACCAAGTCCTCCTCAAGCCTCCCCTGGACTACCTGCTCCCCATACACCCCCTGCCTTGGGGGTAAAAACCCAGGTGCAGCCCCAACACAACCCAGTGGGTGGAAAACACTGGCTGACAGCGCTATGCTAGCCCTGTTATTGGTCACTGAACAATCAGGAACATTCCCCAACCACTTGTCATGTTGATGCAACAGCTGGAGAACAACGGCATACGGAGAGGAAGAGGGGGGAGGGATGAGGGGAGGAGAAGAGGAGTAAAGGAGGTAGGGATGGTGAGAGGAAAGGAGAAGAGGAGGAGGGTGGAATGCGATGAGCTGGGGAAAGAAAGAGAGGAGAGGAGGGATGTGAAGGAGGAGAGGAAGAGAGAAGAGGAGGGGGAGGAGAAGAGGAGAGGAAGAAAGGAGAGGAGGGATGGGGAGGAGGAGAGGAGAGATGGGGAGGAGGAGAGGAGATGAGGAGGAGGAGAGGAGGGATGGGAGGAGGAGAGGAGGGATGGGGAGGAGGAGAGGAGGGATGGGGAGGAGGAGAGGAGATGAGGAGAGGAAGAGAGGAGAAGAGGAGAGGAGGGTTGGGGAGTTGGAGAGGAGGGATGGGGATGAGGAGAGGAGGGATGGGGTGGAGGAGAGGAGGGATGGGGAGGAGGAGAGGAGAGGAGGGATGGGGAGGAGGAGAGGAGATGAGGAGAGGAAGAGAGGAGAGGAGGAGAGGAGGGATGGGGAGGAGGAGAGGAAAAGAGGAGAGGAAGAGAGGAGTGGAGGGATTGGGAGGAGGAGAGGAGGGATGAGGAGAAGGAGGAGATGAGGAAAGGAAGAGAGGAGAGGAGGGATGGGGAGGAGGAGAGGAGAAGAGGAGAGGAGGGACGGGGAGGAGGAGAGGAGATGAGGAGAGGAAGAGAGGAGAGGAGGAGAGGAGGGATGGGGAGGAGGAGAAGAGAAGAGGAGAGGAAGAGAGGAGAGGAGGGATGGGGAGGAGGAGAGGAGATGAGGAGAGGAAGAGAGGAGAGGAGGAGAGGAGGGATGGGGAGGAGGAGAAGAGAAGAGGAGAGGAAGAGAGGAGAGGAGGGATGGGGAGGAGGAGAGGAGGAGAGGAAACCGAGTGGAACAAACAGGAGGAAGTTGAAGCTCAGATACACAATCCAGACAGATACACACTGCTGTTTTTACAGGTTCTCAAACAATGAACCAAGACGAGAGATAATTACCAGAGAAACAACACTACCAGGGGAGTGTAGCAGTGGTCTTGTCTCAACATGGTCATCCTCACTGCTGTTGAGTGATATATCTACATATGGGGCTTCACTAACAGTTCTTTACTTGGTAAGACCAGAAACACGTCCAAAATGGCACCCTATTCCCTATATAGTGCACTCATTGTGACCAGAGACACAAAAATGGCACCCTATTCCCTATATAGTGCACTCATTGTAACCAGAGCCCCATGGCACCCTATTCCCTATATAGTGCACTCATTGTGACCAGAGCCCCATGGGATGTGTGATACAACCAGGATGCATGTTGGACGCAGACAGAGACATTAGTTAAATCCTTCCTCTTTCAGATACCTGGTTTCCGTGGGTACAGCTAGATAGTATGTATATACAGGTAAACAGTGACATGTAGCTGTAGGGAGACAACGGGAAAATGGTGGCGGAGTCACCTGTTGTTGAAATTATACAATTCTGATGGTTGTTGCCTAGCTACATCTCTCTCTCTGTATCCCCCCCGCCTCTCTCTCTGTCTCTCTGTATCCCCCTGCTCTCTCTCTCTCTCTCTCTCTCTCTCTCTCTCTCTCTCTCTCTCTCTCTGTATCCCCCCTCGCTCTCTCTCTCTCTCTCTCTCTCTCTCTCTCTCTGTGTCTGTCTGTCTCCCCTCCCTGCTCTTTCCC